>NC_072421.2:97887916-98225833 GCF_028858775.2 Pan troglodytes
CCGCAGTCGTCATAAGCCTCGACATCAGCAGCAGTAGCTTCAATAGACAGCGCGATGATGTTCCTCACATGCTCAGGGGACTTGGAACGGATGGGCATGGGGTTCCGGGGCATCCAGCACCTGTCAGAGTGGCCAAGAATCCGGCATTCTTCCCGGCAATGAAATCCTTCATTCTGATCTGTTTGGAAAAAAGAAAATATCAATTTCATCAGCTTTTCCCAGGATTCACTGTTACTCCCCAGTGTTCTGGTTTCTTAGATATCCACAGGCCCTTGTGGGAAATGGCACTTTTAGGTAGTCCTTTATTGCCTTTTGGGACAAGTGTGAAGAATTGGATTTTTTTTAAAGGCTGAAGATCTCCCTCTATGTATATCCTTTTTAAGGTTCCCACTACTGACAAAACAAAAAACCTAAAGGGAAACACGTTATGATGAAAATACATATATATTCTAAAGTTCACCTGGAGTGTCAAGGTGCTGAGAGTCAGCATTTTAATCAACAACTCCTGCTAAAAATCACCTGTGTTTGAAACTGGATTCAGCAGATGAGGGAGTGGAGGCAGGGAAGGGAATCCAACAGTCAGTATATTTAAGAAGCCTTGGCCATATTTTTGAACAACAGCACTGCCAAACACCCTTCCACCCTACCCATCACTGATACACAGTGCTTAATTTAAATTTAGATTGATATCCTACTCTCTGTGAAAGCCCAATCACACCCCTTCTTTTTGACCACCAGTCCCACCAGCCAATCTCCTCACTATGCCACTTCCATGACTTGATTTCCCATCAGAAGGAATAAACTGAGAGCCCTTCTATCCAGCTGACCCATAAGCTTCAATTGGCCCTACGCAAACATCAGTGACATGTTGGTCATTGTTAATTAGACCCAACTAGCCACCCCTCCTTATCTTTCTTATCTGCAGTTTTGTTAGAGAAATATTTCTTAAAGAAATCTTTCATGGATTATTTTAACTCCATCCTGGAAGATCTCAGCAGTTACAATTCATAATTATTGGGCAGACATAGATTTATCTTTCCAGGTCAGGTTCACTAAGGGTTAAAGCTTCAATCTGGCTCTCAGAGAGGCTTACTGCACAGGCTTTACCAAGGCATGGACCCAGGGTTAACTTCTGCCTGTTACTGGAAAACTGTTAATCTCAATGTTTGTTTTATAGCCCTAGTTTTCCAGATCTATTTATATTTATGTTACATTCTTACAAGAGGATGACCTAATGAAAACATTGCGCAATGCATCAAAATATGAGCAGCTTAACATTTACAGAAAATACATATATATATCTTATATATACATATGTATATAAAATATATATATCTTATATATACATATGTATATAAAATATATATATTTATGTTGTGACTTATTTTGCAGGGGGAAGATGTCTGCAATTCAGAGTCTTACTTGGCATCAGTCTATATATAACACATCTTCCTTGTATACTTGTATTTCTATATTTTTGGTGTTTTTTGTTTGCTTCTTCATTGTTTTTAAGGAGTAAATGGCATAGCAAAGCAAGGTACTGCTATGCTTCATTCATCAAAGGTTCTTTGGTGAAGGGGCACAAGGCAGAGGGCTCAAGGAATAATGGTTGAATTGGCTGTACACTTCATTATTTGGAGGAAAGACATTAGAAGCCTGTTAAATATCAAGGACCTAATCCAAGCTAAATCCAGATTTCAACACAATTCTGGGCATGGCCCTTGACCTCATTTAAGCTACTTAAAAGCAAACTAAAGACAAGACCTCTTCAGTGTACCTTGACATAATTTGCCAATTTATCTTTAAGATGGACACTTTCATCCCCCTTTCGGTGCTGGGCAATGAAACACTCAGAATTTTGTACAGTGGAACCAAATAACAAATGAACAACATCATGAACAGGGAAAGTGCCTTCCACCTAGTTAGGACAATGTTTCTGCAAACTCCAGCTCAGTTCCACATCAGGCTGCATGGCCACTTCCGCAAAATGAAAGGTCTGTCAAGGCCCTTTCTCTGCCCCTTCCCTGCAAACTCTCTGCGTTGCCATCTGATACCCTGTTATCATTCAACATGCATGTACCTGGGAGGCAGAAAATATGAAAGTAAGGGAAGCATTTTGGGATATACTTGAGAAGCACTTTGTGTAGACTAAACAGTATGAGTGGAAGAGTTAGTTGATCTACTTTTAATCAGTTTCCTCCAAATATAGTGCTTTCCACAGGAGGTCCCAAGATCCCTTCAGTAGAACAGAAGTCACATCTTTAGGGTTTCCCAATAAGCTGTTTTTGCCTCTTCATCTCTTCCAAGGCCTATCTGGTAACTTTCCAAATAATACCTCTAAAAAATTAGTGAGAGTGTTTCAGGGTAGAGAGAGTAAGCAGTTGCAGGTGGGGGAAAAGTTCAATAAATTATTTCCATTTCTACAAATCAGAGTAAAAATCCCTGGAAGCCAGCAAAAAAATGTCCAGAAGGCTATAAGATCTCTGCCCTTTTTGTCCCTACCTGAAAGGCATAAAAGCATAAAGACCTAACCCTTGAGCCCTGAAACCATGGACATATGACCAACTAAGAAAAGAAAATCCCAGCCAAGATTAAGACTGATATTTCAGGCCACTTGCTCACACTTCTAGAGCAGAGCAGTAGTGAAGTACAATTGAGTACAATCTGCCCAATGTCTTCAACATGAAGCTCTTATTTCTTTGAGTTTTTTAATATGAAGTGACTGTCCTCTAATTTTGAGATTTAGTTTTTTTCAACAGCATTCAATAGGAGAACACCACCCATGTGTCACCCTGAATCCAAGTACAATGCTCCTTCCCTATACTAGGCTGCCTCAAATGAACAGCATGAGGAGACTTGGATCCCCAGAATACAGGGAGGGAGAATAGAGAGCCCAGAGACAGACACCTCCAAGATCTTATAAATCTTGGAAGACCAGAGCAGGGAATTCAATCTTCTCTGAGGTTTCTCTGTATAGATAGTACTTGCCTTCAGCTGACCCACTGTCTAAATGAAACAATCACTGTTGGGAAAAGAGAAACGGAGACTAACTCAGGACACACCCAACAATGCAATCAGTCTAAGCCTCCCCACCAAGCTCACTGAGCCTACCTCAGCTCCATATGAGCTGGAATCATATGCAGTTTTCTCAGATTACTTATGTAAACTTATTATATGCACTGCCCTTCCTCACGCAAGTGAAGACTTGAATCTAAGAGACTCTTTTACTCACAGTGTCTCATCCTTGGCTTGGATCTGATACCTATATTTTTTTTAAGTCCTTACCAAGGGCACTGAGTTACTGTTTCTTATTTTTGTGTTTCAGATATTTTGTGACATTTTTGTCTATACAGTTACAATGAAGTCTAACTTAGCTTAAATATGTTTATAGCCACTTTATATATGAAATAAAAATTGTCAATATAGACAGGCAGGAAGAACATCTCTGCCCAGCACAGGGTAATTTACATTCATAAATATACTGCAGATGAATTACCTTTCAAAAATCAAAATTTCAGTTTAGTAAAGAAATTGTGTAGTAAATGTGAGAAAGTCACAATACAAAGCCCCTTAAAAATAGCGATGAAGACAGACCAGATGTAAAAAAATAAAAATTAAAAAGACTACTTCTGTAATTGTATAGGACTTGTAAAGATTATGTGCCAGTCCTCACGTAGTATAGTGGCTGGGAATGGAGCTATGAGACTAGAGAAGAACCATTTTGTAGCATCACAAACTGTCAAGGTGCTGGCTCCAGCTTATATAGAGAGATGGGCTCACGATTCACTAATTTCCTGCTGAGATTCTTCTTATGAACCTATCTGTGACCTGATACTTTGCTACATTTTTATCTGAAAGTTCTGACCTGAACCTAGGCAAAGCAAAATGTGGCATTCTAAAATCCACATATAGTTGTGGAAATTCATGTATAGATGAATGAAGGCAGGTGTCTTTAATTTAAACATACTCATGATGAGGGTTGACTGATGAATTTGTAAATTGGTTTTCCCTGCTTCTGAAGTTTTCCCTAGGATTTGCAAAAGAAACAAGAACATAAAAAAAAATAAAAAAAATAAAAAAATAAAAAAATTTAAAAATAAATAAATAAATAAATAAATAAATAAATAAATAAAAGAAACAAGAACAGAGTGCATAAATTTGGAAGAGGAACACAAATCTTGAGACCAGAGAACTCCTTAGTTCAAAACAAATCTGATTATTTTAGACCATAAAAAATACAGAAAAAAGTGAAAGTTTCTTCAATCTACATAGCAGTAAGTATTTGGTGGTCACAATTTGTCATCAGGAAACTTGGTGAGAGAATTCCAAAACCCCTGGCCAAAAAAAAAAAAAAAAATTAAAGCATCAGTCTTGCGAGGGTACAAGAGGCAAAAGAGGCAGTAAGGCAGTAATGACTAAGTCATGATAGATTAAGGAAGTAATTCAAACAGAAGAAGACCAGAATATGCTATTTTGTGCAGATAATAGCAAAACTTTATGCAGCAATTACTACTCTCCTCAGGACATGAAACTGCCATCTCCTCAGATGTGGCCAAAGAATGTACTTCCACACTAGAAAGAGCCTACCCATGGTCCCCACCAAAGTAATAAAAGAAAATGATGAAAACATCATTTCAGGCTTTGCTAAAACTTTCCAAGTCCTGGTGGAATAGAAGAGCTAAGAGGCTCTGCTGGGTTTGTATAGATATCCAGTCACAATGGATGTGTTTGATAATGCTGGCAGTTCTTTACTGTGATTCAGAGTTTGGGTGTATTAACTCAAAGATCCTAATGATCACAGACGAAAATCCAGCACTAAAATAGTTCAAGGTTACAGTTACAAGAGCAATATGTTTCCTCTTCAGAAATAATCTGCAATCAATGAATCAGAAAGAAAAAAGTTAAAGTGAGTTCCAGTTCCTGAGAGCTCAAGTAGTTGGCTACTTCTAAGTGGCAGCAGTAGTAGAACCAACAAGCAAGTGATGTGTATATCAGACAAGCTTCCTGAATTGTACTCTTATACATCTACTTAGTTTATTCTGCATCACCTCATGAACAAGACAATCTGTAACCAAAGCAGGGCCATTTTTTGTGAGATATAATGGAAGAGATTATGACAATGATTATGAAGAAGTTTAGTGCTGTTAAAATTGGTCACATGTGCCTAATCGAGGAAACATAATTGTTGAGAAGTACACCACCCACCCTTGACCTATCTAACTCCTACTCTATGAAGCAGAGATAACTAATTGCCTGCCAAATATCTTTATCTGTTTTTGTTAAATAGAAACAAAGCCCCATTTCTGTTAGGAATGGCAATGTGCTCAGCTAAAAGAAATTACATTTCACAGGCTCCCTTGCAGACATGTAACATAAGATTGGACCAACATTATAAAGCAAGATGTTAAGAAAATTCCTTAAAAGGGGAGAGCTGACTTAGGTAAGAGACTATTTTGTCTTTATTCCTTCCTGCTTTGTCCTGTCTGGAATGGAGACATAATGACTGGTGCTGCAACATCTGTCTGACTACCATGAGGCAACCCTGAAGATAGAAGCCATGTGCCTGTGGGTGGCAGAATAGAAAGATATAAGGACCTTGGGTTATTAAAGATACTGTAGAGCTACCCTCACCAAACTTGAACTTCTTTAATAAGAAGAAAAATAAATATCTCTTATTTAAGGCATTGATTTATTTTCTTTAGTAGGAGAGGGGCATCTTTATTACTAGCGGTTAAACACAATTCATGATTAATACATTATCCCTGAAGTCTCCATTTAAATTTCACTTCCCCAGGGAGTCCTTCTGTGATCCTTTAGACTAAGGTAGATCTCACAGCACTTCCCTTTTATAACATTCATCACACGCGTAATTACCATTGACCCTTGAACAACATGGGTTTGAAACTGCATGGGTCCACTTACATGTAGGTTTTTAAAAATAAATATGGTCAGCCCTCTGTATCTGCAGGTTCTGCATCTGCCACAAAATGTGAATAGAAAATACAACATCTGTGGGATGCAAAACCCTCAGATTTGTAGGGTCACCTTTTCATTTATCCACAGGTTCCACCAGATTCCCCAGGGCAAACTGCAGGACTTGAGCATGTACAGATTTTCGTATTCTCAGGAGTCCTGGAACCAATCCTCCCCATGGATGCCAAGAGACAACTGTACTTGTTTCATGTCTATATTTTCTGCTACCTTTTAAGCTCTGGATGAGCAAAGATTACATCTATCTCAACCTAGCAAAGCGTCCAGCACAGAGCTGTCAATTAAACTGTCAATAATAGTTTAATTTAATTGAATGAAAAATGCACAGAAAGAAGGAAGAATATTGGTCAACGCCCCAGATACTGTCCCACCCCAGATACTGTGCAACTCCTAAAAGTGGAAATAACTATTTTATCATAAACACTACAGAAACCTACAAAGTAAACTATGTAGCTTTGTCAGAGGTGTAAAGTAAATTTAGAACTTGAGAAACATTAAGTGTCCTCTTAGCCTCTGTGTGGTTTCCTGCACACTATATACAGGTGTTAGAGAGATCTAGTACCCTCTAACATCCCGTTGAAAATACATTTGCCATAGACCTGCAAGTTTTCTATACTAACAATAGTTAATAGTGCTCTCTCCTGCACTATTATCAATCCCATCTCTGTAACTTAACAAGGCAAGTAAAGCAGCAACGGGATCAATGGAAAAGAAAGGAAGGAAATGGAAGAAGGAAGGAAGGAAGAAAGGAAGGAAGGAAAAAAGGAAGGAAGGAAGGAAAAAAGGAAGGAAGGAAGGAAGGAAAATATTACCAAGGCTTTAGGCATTTTATTTTGGTTTTGATATGTTTGATATCTTGAGGATTGGGCTTCTTTGGGTGTTTAGATATCATATGGAAAATATCTGTTACGTATCTAGCAAAAATTCAATATGAGCGTAATGACAACTTCCTAGAGCCCTCCCAGGCTGTAATGTTGCAGGGGGTTTACAGTCGTATTCTAAAGTAAAATTTTAGCAAAAAAAAGATGGAATTCCATCCGTAAAACATTCAAGGGAACACCAGTGAAGGCTGAGATATCTGTAGACACTCATGAACCAATGATACCAAGCTATCCCGTAGTCACTCTATGTGACAAGAAGCACATCACAAATTACACTACAAACAACTACTTGTCTCTTTCTCACTCCCTTCTTCCCTTTTTTTCAGCAATTTTCTCCACTTTTGGTTGCTCCCTAAAACTTTCTTTTTGTTCTCCTGTTCCCTAGCCTCCTCCTTGTTAGCAGCCCTCCCCTACAACACTATGGAATGACAGACAGACATCAGGCAGAAGGGAAAGGATGCCAGCACTGATTGGCATTCAAAACACCTATGTGGTGTTACCTGACAGATGCCAAACAAGTGCTATCCAAGAACCAGCCCTTGTAGCATGGAGAAAAATTTCCACATTTTTCATTCATCTGGATACATGCATTAAAAAATGCCTGTTAAAATAAGATGATCCGGCATCCACCCTATACTACTGCAGCTGATACACTCTTGAAAGCACCACCTCCTGGCTGGAGGCCAACCAACACAAAGTCAGTGCACTAAACAAAAATACAGCCAAGGACCCTCACAGAGTCCACTTCACTCTCCTGCTACCTCCACTGGAGCAGGTGCCGATATCCATGGCTGAAAGACCTGAAGACAGATCATGTCACAGGACTCTTTGCAGACACTCCCCAGTACCAGCCCATAGCCCAGTAGCTCCACTGGGTGGCTACACCCAGAAGAGAAATAACAATCACTGCAGTTCGGCTCTCAGGAATCCCCATCCCTAGGGGAAGGGGGAGAACACCACATCAAGGGAGCACCCCATGGGACAAAAGAATATGAACAGCAGCCCTTGAGTCCTAGATCTTCTCTCTGACACAGTCTACACAAATGAGAAGGAAGCAGAAAAAGTATTCTGGTAATATAACAAAACAAGGTTCTTTAACACCCCCAAAAGATTACACTAGCTCACTAGCAATGGATCCAAACCAAGGAGAAATTTCTGAATTGCCAGAAAAAAAATTCAGAAGGTCAATTACTAAGCTAATCAAAGCGGCTCCAGAAAAAGGTGAAGTCCAACTTAAATCAAAACCATGACACAAGATATGAAAGGAAAAGTCTTCAGTGAAATATATAGCATAAACAAAAAACAATAACAACTTCTGGAAATCAAGGACACACTTAGAGAAATGCAAAATGCACTGGAAAGTCTCAGCAATAGAATTGAACAAAAGAAGAAAGAACTTCAGAGCTCAAAGACAAGGATTTTGAATTAACCCAATCTGTCAAAGAAAAAGAAAAAGAATTTTAAAAAATGAACAAAACCTCCAAGAAGTTTGGGACTATGTTAAGCATCCAAACCAAAGAATAATGGGTGTTCCCAAGGAAGAAGAGAAATCTAAAAGGTTGGAAAACACATTTGAGGGAATAATCGAGGAAAACTTCCCCAGCCTTGCTAGAGATCTAGACATCCAAATACAAGGAGCTCAAAGAACACCTGGGAAATTCATTGCAAAAAGATCATCACCTAGGCACATAGTCATCAGGTTATCTGAAATCAAGACGAAGAAAAGAATCTTAAGAGCTGTCAGTCAAAAGCATCAAGTAACCTAAAGAGCTCTAAATCTTGAAACAAGTCCTTGAAATACATGAAAATAGAACCTCCTTAAAGCATAAATCTCACAGGAACTATACAACAATAACACAATGAAAAAAAGGTATTCAGGCAATAATTTGCACAGTGAATAGAATAGCACCTCACATCTCAATACTAATGTTGAATGTAAATGGCCTAAATGCTCCACTTAAAAGATACAGAATGGCAGAATGAATAAGAGTTCACCAACCACGTTTCTGCTGTCTTCAGGAGACTCAACTAACACACAGGAACTCACATAAACTTAAGGTAAAGGGGTTAGAAAAAGATATTCCATGCAAATGGACACCAAAAGCGAGCAGGAATAGCTATTCTTATATCAGACAAATTTTGAAGCAACAGCAGTTTAAAAAGACAAAAAAGGACATTACATAACGATAAAAGGACTAGTCCAATAGGAAAATATCACAATCCTAAATATATATGCACTTAATGCTGGAGCTCCCAAATTTATAAAATAATTACTACTAGACCTAAGAAATAAGATAGATGGCAACACAATAATAGTGGGGGACTTTAATAGTCCACTGACAGCACTAGACAGGTCATCAAGACAGAAAGCCAACAAAGAAACAATGGACTTAAACTATAACCTACAGCAAATGGACTTAACAGGTATTTACAGAACATTATACCCAACAACTGCAGAACATACATTCTATTCACCAGCACATGGAACATTCTCCAAGACAGACCATATGATAGGCCACAAAACAAGTCTCAGTAAATTTAAGAAAATCAAAATGATATCAAGTACTCTCAGACCACAGTGGAAAAACTGGAAATCAACTCTAAAAGGAGCCTTCAAAACCATGAAAATACATGGAAGTTAAATAACCTGCTTCTGAATTATCATTGGGTCAACAATGAAACCAAGATGGAAACTGAAAAATTCTTTGAACTGAATGATAATAGTGACACAACCTATCCAAACCTCTGGGATACAGCAAAAGCGGTGCTAAGAGGAAAGTTCATAGCATTAAATGCCTACATTAAAAAGTCTGAAAAGGCAAAAATATACAATCTAAGGTCACACCTCATTAAACTGGAGAAACAAGAACAATCCAAATGCAAACCCAGCACAAGAAAAGAAATAACCAAGATCAGAGCAGAACTAAATGAAATTGAAACAAAAGAAATAATACAAAAGATAAATGAAACAAAATCCTGGTTCTTTGAAAAAAATGAATAAAAATGATTAACCAAGATTAACCAAGAAAAGAAGAGAGAAGATCCAAATAAGCTCAATCAGAAACAAAACGGGATATATTACTACTGATACCACAGAGAAACAGAAGATTATTCAAGGCTACTATGAACACCTTTGTGTGCATAAACTAGAAAACCTAGAGGAAATGGATAAATTCCTGGAAATATACAACTCTCCTAGATTAAACCAGGAAGATATAGAAACTCTTAACAGACCAATAATGAGCAGTGAGATTGAAATGGTAATAAAACAATTGTCAACAAGAGTCAGACAGATTCATAGCTGAATTTCATCAGATATTCAAAGAAGAATTGGTACCAATCCTATTAACACTATTCCACAGAACAGAGAAAGAGGGAATCCTCCCTAAATCATTCTATGAAGCCAGTGTCATCCTAATACCAAAACCAGGGAAGGACATAACAAAAAAAGAAAGCTACAGACCAATATCCCTGATGAACACAGATACAAAAATCCTCAACAAAATACTAGCTGACCGAATCCAACAGCATATCAAAAAGATCATCCACCATGATCAAGTGGGTTTCATACCAGGGATGCAGGGATGGTTTAACATATGCAAGTCAATAAATGTGACACATCACACAAAATTTAAAACAAAAATCACATGATCATCTCAATGGATTCAGACAAAGCATTTGACAAAATCCAGTATCCCTTTATGATTAAAACCCTCAGCAAAATCAGCACAGAAGGGACATACCTCAAGGTAACAAGAGCTGTCTATGTCAAACCCACAGCCAACATTATACTGAATGGGGAAAAGTTGAAAGCATTCCCCCTGAGAACTGAAACAAAACAAGGATGCCCACTTTCACCACTTCTATTCAATAAATTACTGGAATTCCTAGCCAAAGCAATCCAACAAGAGAAAGAAATAAAGGGCATCTAACTTGGTAAAGAGGAAGTCAAACTGTCACTGTTTGCTGATGATATGATCGTATATCTAGAAAACCCTAACGAGTCATCCAAAAAGCCCCTAGATCTGGTAAATGAATTCAGCAAAGTTTCAGGATACAAAATCAAATGTACACAAATCAGTAGCACAGCTATACACCAACAGCAACCATACTGAGAATCAACAAGAACTCAACCTCTTTTACAACAGATGCAAAATAATAATAATAAGGAATATACTTAAGCAAAGAGGTGAAAGAACCCCTACAAAGAAAACTATAAAACACTGCTGAAAAAAATTATAGATGACACAAACCAATGGAACCATATCCCATGCTCATGGAGGGGTAGAATCAATATTGTGAAAATGACCATACAGCCAAAAGCAATCTACAAGTTCAATGCAATTCCCATCAAAACACCACCATTATTCTTCACAGAACTAGAAAAAACAATCCTAAAATTCATATGGAACCAAAAAAGAGCCCACATAGCAAAAACAAGACTAAACAAAAGAACAAATCTGGAAACTTCAGATTACCCGACTAGAACTATACTATAAGGGCATAGTCACCAAAACAGCATGATACTGGTATAAAAATAAGTACGTAGGCCAATGGAACAGAATAGAGAACCCAGGAATAAAGGTAAATACAGCCAACTGATCTTCAACAAAGCAAACAAAAACAAAGTGGGGGAAAGACACTCTATTCAACAAATGGTGCTGGGATCATTGACAAGTCACACTCAGAAGAATGAAACTGGATCTTCATCTCTCATCTTATACAAAAATCAACTCAAGGTGCATCAAGGACTTAATTCTAAGACCTGAAACCATAAAAATTCTAAAGGTAACATCGGAAAAACTCTTACAGACATTGGCTTAGGCAAAGACTTCATGACCAAGAACCCAAAAGCAAACACAGCAAAAACAAACATAAATAGATGGGACTTAATTAAAGCTTCTGCACAGCAAAAGAAATAATCAGCAGAATAAACAGACAACCCACAGAGAGGGAGAAAATCTTCACAATCTATACATTTGACAAAGGACTAATATCCAGAATCTACAAGGAACTCAGACAAATCAGCAAGAAAAAAACCAACAATCCCATCAAAAAGTGGGCTAAGGACATGAATAGACAATTCTCAAAAGAAGATATACAAATGGCCAACAAGCATATGAAAAAATGCTCAACATCACTAATTATCAGGGAAATGCAAATCAAAACCACAATGTCATACCACCTTACTCCTGCAAGAATGGCCATAATAAAAAAATAATAAATGTTGGCATGGATGTGGTGAAAAGGGAATACTTTTACACTGTTGGTGGGTATGTAAACTAGTACAACCACTATGGAAAACAGTGTGGACATTCCTTAAATAACTAAAAGTGTATCTATTTGATCCAGCAATCCCACTACTAGGTATCTAAAAGAAGTCCTTATATGGAAAAGGCACTTGTATACTCATGTTTATAGCAGCACAATTTGCAATTGCAAAAATATGGAACCAGCCCAAATGCCCATCAATCAATGAGAGGATAAAGAAAATGTGATGCACACACACACACACACACACACACTATGGAAATAGTACTCAGCCATAAAAAGGAACAAAATAATGGCATATGCAGCAACCTAGATAGAATTGGAGACTATTATTTTAAGTGAAGCAACTCAGGAATGGAAAACCAAACATTATGTGTTCTCACTAATAAGTGGGAGCTAAGCTATGAGGACGCAAAGGCATAAGAATAATACAATGGACTTTGGAGACTCAGGGGAAAGGGTGGGAGGAGTGTGAGAGATAAAAGACTGCACATTGGGTAGAGTGTACACATCTTGGGTGATGGGTGCACCAAAATCTCAGAAATCACCACTAAAGAACTTATTCATGTAACCAAACACCATTTGTTCCACAAAAACTATTAAAATAAAAAATAAATTTAAAAAAATGTTTAGAAGAGGCACCATTATCGAACTGAGATTATCAGATTTTTTTGGGTCACATAACAGAGCCCTGAATAAGGGTATCCAGGATAAGAGAGATTTGATGGGGTTAAAAACACTAGAAATGTCTGGATGTGGAGACGCCTCAGGAAGGATGAAGGATGGGGATGGGGTGTGGGAACAAAGTTCCTGAGACTGGCAAAGGGATGTTGCCAAAAGACAAGACAGAAGAAAAAAGGCCAGCCCTGATTAGCATAACTTGGCATTTTCAGTATGGCTGACAAAACAGCAGAAATTCTGCAAAGTTTAGTTTTAGTTTGAGATAGGGAGAATGGCTGAAAAGACTGATGAACCCCAATCTTGTCCTAGACCATTTCACTGATCAGCATTAGTTAGCAAATGTCACCTAATATTTGGCCTCTGTGATGCCAAATGGCACATAGGTCTCTCCCATCATTCACAGGCTATGCACCTGAAATTCACTTAACTCCCAGTGCAACATGAAAATAGATTAAAAAGATGCCCCTTTCAGAATTCAAAGCAATTGAATTATCTTCAATGGAATCTTTAGTGCTGAGCTGGTCAAACAGACAAAGTTAAAACATATTGAAGTATAAGTGCTTGAGAATTTAATATTTATGATAGATGAGAGTGTGGCGTGTACAGTCATACAATCCAAGTTGTAATTTGGGCAATCACAACAGTTCCTGGAGTTTTCATTTTTGTACTGGGGCTCGATTCAATTCAATCCATAAAGAAGAGATTTCAAGATGTATATAAGTATAAATCATTTGTGCTGATGCATGGGGAGCAAGGAAATCAAGCAAAAGGCTGCCTGGAAAATTGAGACTAAGAAATAAGAGGTGCTGACAGTGACTGAGATAAGCAGAGATTGACTAGACTGAAATCTTTGTATTTTGGCTTCTGTGATGGAGAAAATAATCTGACAAAGTGCTAGACTTCATCTAGGTGCTTATAAACCATTTGAAAAAGCAACTTTACTAGTAAATATGAGGTGACACAGAAGGCCAATGAGCTATTCCCCAAAAGATAGAACACTGAGATACTACAACTCTGAAAAACATAGGACCGTTTTTGAAAGTTTCATATAAAGACGCCCACAGAATTAAGTCCCTCAAACCTATATTAGTGGGATACCTACAACATCTTGTCACTTCTCTGAAGAGTTCAAATCAGTTATTTGACTTGGTGTAGATTTAAAAGTCAGATGCATTCTACATGCAGTTATACATCTAGGATGACAGAGCCTTTACAAAAAAATAATAAATAAATAATAAAAAAATTTTAAAAAAACTTCTTTTCAGACAAGGTCTCACTCTTGCCCAAGCTGGAGTGCAATAGTGCAATCATAGCTCATTGCAGCTTCCAACTCCTGAACTCCAAGAATTCTCCTGGCTCGGTCTTCCAAGTAGCTGGGACTGCAGGCAGGTGCCTGGCTAATTAAAAAAAAAAAAAAAAATTAGAGGCAGAATCTCACTATGTTGCTCAGGCTGGTCTCAAAATCCTGGACTCAAAGGATCCTCCCACTTCAGCCTCAGGAGTA
This sequence comes from Pan troglodytes, assembly GCF_028858775.2. NCBI lineage: Eukaryota > Metazoa > Chordata > Mammalia > Primates > Hominidae > Pan > Pan troglodytes. The sequence goes on from NC_072421.2 coordinate 97,902,245, forward strand.
GCAGGGTTTACAGGAGAGAGCCACCACACCCAGTCACAGAGCCTATCACACTTAAAAAATAGTTCTGAACCTAAACTTATCTCCAACTTGGTTTCACTCTTTTGTGGAAAATAAGGAAACTGCTAGCAGATCATCAGCTTGTGAAGAAGCCACTTTCATGATGGTCATGAGCTTCTAGGAGAATACATAGTGAAGATGGCACACATAAGACTGACACAGAAAGCAAGAGTAGACAGAGCACGTTGGCCAAGAGAAAAATCTTCCCTTTTCTAATGAAAACTTACTGTTGAATGGAACAAAAAGGGCACCCAGCAGCTGGTGTTCCCCTTAACAGGAACTGACACTTCCTTCAGTCAAGTCCCAGGACATTCAGTTTTGTAGAATAGGCCATACTATACATGAGTCAATGAAAAATGTTGCAACTGTAACTTCTAAATTCCTTAAAGGTTCTTGACTACCAATATGTTCCTAGGACTGGGTGGGGAAGCTAAGAAACAGCATTAGTAAATCTCCAATCATTTCTTCCACATTTGGAAAATAAAGAGCTCAGTAAACCAATCACTGTCTCTTGTAATGATTCAAAGGGATAGTGTGTGTGTTTTGTCATCAGCTGGGTATCACTAGAAATGGCCATTGGAAACAAATATATATTAATTAATATATATTAGCTACCTGGGATGGACTATTCATTACCAATAGAGGCGTCATAAAAAAGTCTAGCATTATCTTGATGTTTCAGTGTAACTTCGGGAACCATCTGGAATACTATAGTTGTGATGACACTGCTTCTGGGTACAGCAAACAGCACAATCATTAAAAAAATGCATTTCAAATATCTTTCTGGAAGCTAATAAATTTTACAGCAGTTTTAATCCTTCCTCATTGCAACAAAGAAAAGCTTAGCTCCAGACAAATTAAAAGTAAATTGATAGCCTTAGGGGACTCTATTCAAATATCAGTTTTCCACGTTAGAAATCTTTTTTCCTAAAACATTGAGAGAGAGAGAGAGAGAAGAGAGAAGAGAGAAAGAGAGTGAGAGTAAAACATTGGGTGGGAGAGCAAGACTGATGATGGAGACAAAGGGTGTAAAAGGGGCTAGAAGCCAGCACTGTATATGAAAAGACAAGCAACAGAGGAAGAGTGAGAGGCAGCCCAAATCATTAAATCCTTGTTTGCAAAACCAGGTAGAAATCAACTTAAAGTAAAATGCAAATGTGTCACTGGGGCACAAGCCTAACATTTGTGCTGGAATTTATGAATAATAACTATGAATAATGAATACCAAAATCGAAGGGATCAAACACCACCTTCTGTGTTTACTTGTCATTATCCATCTTACATGGACAATGCTAAATTTTACTCTTTTGCTCTTTTCTTTAAAATTTACTTTGAATGATTCTTTTTCCATTTTTTTTTTAAGCGGACATTTATAATTGTCCGCTTAATTATACTAGTCGGAAAAAGTAAGCTATATTTTTTCAAGGTGTTGCCTCAAAAACAATTACACAAATTCAGAAGAAAGGCTAATTGATCTATTGTTTGAGGAAGTCTGATAATTTGAAGGCACCCTATGCTTGTCCCAGTGCTCTTATTAAGAAGAAAAGATTCTTTACACCTTTCAGCACATGAAGATTACAATATAATCCTCTGGCCTCCAGCTTGCCCAACTCTTCTTTAATAGAGAGAATGGCTCTCTATTAAAGAGAAAGGCTCTTCCATCTGAAGTTTCAGAGAAGTCTTGGAATCTATCTGGGCCACAGCTGTGAGAACTTTTTCTGAGTTGACTCGAGCCTTTGCACGTAGGAGTAGCAGAAGGCTCTCTGGTTGAGATGACCTGAATTAAGACACTCAGACACAGCTCTATAAAAATCTCTTTAGGAGCTGATGCGTAGTAAGCCTGGATCATGGCCACAAAATCACACACACACACACACACGCACATTCACCACCACTACCACCAGTCCTCACCATCCTTAAGATGCATTTTCATTCACAAATTAATTGAACAAATCAAAAAATTACTGAAAACCAGGCTGGTAAATTTAAATGTTCTGTCCATCTTTAGATCATGTATCTTTACACTCTTGGAATAATCTGTTTTTCCAAAACATTGCATCTCCTGAACTCCAATTTTATTGTGTTTTCTACTTGTTGGTTAAAATGCCAGTTCTTCATGACTGGGTCTGGGAAACATGGGGCTAATGGAGGAATGCCATGCTGTGGTGGGGGAAGCCCTGAGGAGTCTAGTTCTGTGTACAGACAATAAGACAACACCGGGAGAATTTGAAGCTCCGTTCAAGCCTGCATGATTTCCATTCTGAGATTCCAATTCGGCAGTTATAAGAGGAAGGGTGCACACATATTTAATATAAGATGTTGAACTCTAGCATAAAAATATTCTAAGAGTAAATGGAAATTATTAATTAAAGAAAAAGCCTTCTTTGGCTCTAGTACTTTCTTATCCCCTTAATTCCACTTTGCAATCTTTTTTTATTTGCTTTTATTAGTTAGTGAACAGCAAATAATCTGGTTTGCTATTAAAACTGCAGATAAAATAATCACCTTTGGCAAAATGCAAACAGCGCCTAGCTGTAGAGCTAAGGATCATCATTTGCTCATATATTAAGACATGGCACAACTCCTTTATCTATCCTAATGGCCCTGGATGGGTCGGTGATGAGAAGGGAGGTAGAAAAGGGTTGGAAAGGACAAGAAAGAGGGGCAGATGCAGAATTATATTTTAAAACCTCCTGCTGGAATTCAAAGAGCCCTCTGCTGTTAATCACACACACGCACACACATACACACACACACACACACACACACTCACACAAAGTCTATACAGAATTGTAATGCTGACATAGCTTCCTGAATAAGATGCTTATAGGACACTAATAAACAAGGACATTGACGAATGGTTTTATTCTCCTGGGGAATCTTTGTCCCCCTTCTTCCAGAGTTTATGCAAACTAAAAAGTTTATATTTTTAACACCCTGTTGTGCATTCCAATATGGGAGGTCAGCAGTATTTCAACAAAGAAACCACTCATGAATAACGATTTTACGGAGACAAGAGTAGGGAAACGAACTGTTTGAAATGAGTCTAATTCCTTGTGTGACGGCTAATAAAAAGAAACATCTGAACACAGTGCTTGAGAAGCATTTTTGTACTGTTCAACAGACTGAAAATAATACCCTTTTTTCTGGTCTGCATTACCATTAATAACAGCCTTCTCTTCTGGTCATGTGTGTTTACAGAGGGAATAAAGATTGATACCAAGAGCTTGCCTTTTTTTCTTCCCCACTCAACTAGACACAGACTGTCCGGATGATATTTTTAGCACAAACCAACTTTGATTTTTAAAAGTTAAACGATTACTAGTCTCTAAATATTTTCAGAAATTACTGGGATCTGTGAGGAAGCTAGAAATTTTTCCAGGTAGCTCTCAGAAAAAGTTGTTTAGAAAGTAAAAGGTTATGCTCACATCTTGCCTTTGTTTAAGGAAGCTCTTGAACTCTCCTGAGAGGAAATATTCCATCTGTTCTATCCGCTTTCTCTTGACCACACCCGGAAGAATGTCCAGGGTAGAATAGAAGAGTGATTGTACACTAGATAGAATAATCCATGAACTGCAGGTTGTCAGCTCCCCCAGTGTATTTAAGATGGAATTGCCGTTACAAAATTTCAACATATTCACAAGCATTTCATATAAGAAGGGTCCCCTGGAGTTCAATGAACCTTTTATTCCAACTTATAAATAATAAGTGCTTTCAGGAATTGATTCCCACTCCTCTTCTCATCTTGTCTCCATTCTATAGTGTTCAACTCATCTCTGCCATGACCAAAACAGCCTCTCACTTAGTTCTATACAGACCTCATCTCTCTTCCTTCAGTTTTGTGGCCTTTCCTCATCACAGCAAATCTTTCTGCTTAGAAACTCATACCTCCAAGGAAGCTACAGGGAGGCAATCTGAGACAATGGCAGTGGCCAAGACTCTGCCAGAAAATCCTCCTTCCCACCAAAGAACCTTGAGAGTAAGCCTGACAATTCTGTGGGGTGGGGCACCTATTATTAGAAACAGCTGTGCCTGGAATTTCCTTAGTAGGGTATGTTATCAGCACCCCTTACAAGAAAAACACAGAGAAGAGTATTAACTGTACAACTACATAATATGCACACCCTATAAAAGAGCCCACATTTCCCTATTAGGAGAATGAATGGTTAACATGTACTATAAAAGAAAATTTCAAGTCTTACATGTCTCTCAAATTATGAATTTTGTGTTTACCCCACCAAAAAACCAACAGGGTATTCACTAAACCATTCAACTATTTGCTCATTAGAAACTCACAGCCTAACATAACATTGGTCCTCTCCTGTCCTTCACGTCAATATTGTTGGGCCATCAGCCAAAACCTAGAGAAGTAAGCTTCATCTTGGTGAATTGGGATCTCTACTGTCAGATACAGTCAGCCTGACTAATGGGAACCACAGCTTGCCAAAATCTACAGCCTTCCTGTCTGTTCCGCCCACCAAATATGCTTAGAAGTCCCATGGCACAAGCCCAGCAGTTCACATATCCTAATCAACTATCAATAGCTTAAGTGTAAGTGATTGTGGATGAAGTACAAGCCATGTGTTTCCTTTTTAGTTGCAGTAATTCCTGTGCTATTATGGCACCCATAATGTTCATACCTAATGATTCAGACAAGCATCCACGAGCTAAGTGTTATGGTATGTACATGCTACAATGCACATGCTACAAATACAGAATTCAGTGAAGCACTAATAGGCATCCCAGTCCCAAGTTCCAGAGATACCACATAGGCAATATTGACAGGATCACCCCCCGACTACAGTTGAATATGATGGATGATGAAGAGGTTCCCCTATGCCCTGCTGGTATTCTGGAGGCATGTTTCTGCCTCTTCAGGCTACCACAACTAGTAAACAAAATAATGCATGTGTGTACATCATAGACTGGAAATCTCTAGTGAGTGTCTTATCACCCTGACCATCCAATATTGCATCAACAGTAATTTATTGAATTTTCCTCTCTTTCTGTTCTTGAACACTTTCCATATGATTCAAACTCAGTGATTTATCAGCCTAGCATTTCTCTTTTTCAATCCAGAGCTCCCCATCCTATAAAAGAATATTCTGTCTCAGAGATATTTTGAAGTGAGCTTCTCAGAAAAATAGTTTTTCAATAGCCAGTTGTAATAGGAACCAATATCATTGATTGGGTTATTCCTAAATGCATTAGAATCCCCAGCACATTCAAAAGGTAATGCTTTGTTGTCTTCCTTGATCAGGACCATGTCTTGACATTCATATCCAGTAGGAAGCCAAGTACCTTTGTGTTAGCTATCAATGATACTCCCCCAAGAATAACCTGGAGAATCTATGGCATCAAACAAAACCTGCTATATCATCAGAAATCCCATCCTTTAGGGCTCAGGAATACGTATGCCCATGTTCCTCTTTAGAGAGACAGAATAATTACTGGATCTAAGACTCTATTGAACTGAGCAGGGCCAACACTGTACATAATTGTGGGTGGAGGAACAAGGACAAAGGAATTGGATGATCCATAATATTTGTATTTGTTATGAAGAAATTGCATTTCCTTCCATAATAATAGTGCTCCTTTATTAGAAGTCTTTAGCATTACTTAGCTGCTCATTATATAAACAAATCTCAAGAAAACAAAACTGAGTCCAAATATTAGAACAAATCAATATTTTACAATCAATACAATATTTCTCTACTCTTGCTTTCAGTGACCACAAAAAAGAATCAATTGGAATATAAATGTAGCTACAATTTCAATAGATATTTTATTGGATTTTTTCTTGTCATATTTAATATTTGGGGCTGCCCTACTTTGTCCAATGTCTTCCATTTCTTTGTTTCCTACTGCCATAATTGGAGCATATTTGAGGATATAATTTTAGATTTTCCTAGCCCTTGCCTAGTTCTCATCCCCTACTGATAAGAAGCTATAAAACAGTATAATTAACTACAGCTGCCCCATCTTCACTTCTGACTCTAGGAGCTGAGCAAGCCGACTCCGCAGGGTGTGGACTGAAGTGGGTGGAAGAATGTCTGGCTCCAGCCCAGCTATGGTGTGCCACTCCTAAATTGAAATCCTCCCCCATTAGACGATACTTAAGTTCTGCAATCATGTTTACACAGCTGGAACTGTACAGACCCTGAAAATCATGCAAAGCACAGACTAAGACTACTCCTTGCTTCATTCTGAATTTAATCCTATTTATCTAAAGAACAAATGAATGCATTAAATTCCCAATGTTGGGGTAACGGCTGCTGGGAAAGAGAATGAATGCTCCCCTTCTGAACAGAATGTTCATTGTCATGACTGCAGCGGCCCACAGGTGTGAAGCATTCTACTAGTAAGTAAGCAGCAGCCAATAAAAGTTCGGTCCAGAAGGAAAAGCAGTAATAACAGAAAACACAACCATCCACCTCAGAAAACAATTCATTGTATCACCATATTTAAAAAGAAAAAAAACCTACTTACAGTGAAGAGACTAGCGCTACCTGAGTGAAGCAGGGTTTCTAACCATACTTGCCTTGAGAGTGTGGATGAGTCTGCTCTCCCCTTCATGTATCCCCCCACCCTGAGTCTGTCATATTCATGCTCACCAACACCAAAGAGAGCCTCCTTCCCACACACACATACATAGCTCCTTCAGCTCTGAAGGTAGAGAAAAGATAGAGTGTAAGCTTGGTCCTAAGCATTTGGCAAATATCCCTACTGATGACTTAAAACTACAGGGACTGGTGAAGAAAGTTTTTAATACTGCTAAGTTTTGGGGTGCAGAAAAGCAAAGGCAAACCTTTCTGCTGTAGCATTGTGTCCAAAGGCAAACTTCTCTCCAGAAAGGATGAGATATAAGCTAGATCTACTGGAGCAACTCAAGACTTCATCTGTTCCTTGCCAAAGGGAAGCTTACTACCCAGCAGCACATCTCAAGTTAGCTCTTCTGAGTGAGGTGTACATGTGAAAAAGGTACCATCCTTTCCCCAGAGGCAGTGCAGCACAGTCTAAGACTATGGGCTCTGGAGCGAGACTACCTTAGAGTCCCAGATCTAAGACTTAACAGCCCTATCCTATAGAAGTTACTTAAAGTTACTCTGTGTGCCTTTTTTCCCTTCCATAAGTCAGGACTAATAGCACTGACCTTCATAAGGAATTGTTGGAATGACTAAAAGACGAAATGCATGTAAGCTGAGCTACACAGTGCCTCGCACTAAGGAAGAATTTAATATATGTTAGGTAGGTATTATTATTCATCAAGCAGCTCTAATTCTCTGGGATAAATGGAGTCCAAGCTAGCCTTATCATTTGACCATGTAGCCAACTATTGGTGGGATATAAAGGAACTGATGCTGGGAAAAAGCCATATCCTGAAGACATCACGCCATCAGGCTGCATTGGTGACCCAAATGCCACCATTAGGTATTCTTTTGGATTATCATCACATTGAGATACAAATACTATTTAGAAAGAAAGAACAGGTCATTTTAACAGGTCCCTTGAAATAATTAGGATTTTGGGGAAATGGAACATGGACCAGGTAAGTTTTTTATGGGGAAAGTAGGAAACGAGGAAAGACTGGGAATGCAGGGCCCTGACTAGAAGGGTTAATGGTGACAGAAACTAAGAAAACCCAAGGAGAATATTGGATGCCTATGCTCCCAAATGGAGGGGAAGGTGCACGCAGATAGATATAGTGGCACTGTATAAATAATTGTGCCAAGGGCTGGCTCTTGCATACACCTTCTGAGAATGTGAGAAATATTCTTTCCCTCTGTGCTTTCCTTTCCTCCTAGGCACAGAGCTAATTCTGGCTCTCTGTTGCAGTAGATCTCATCATTTAAGAAGAAAAAAAAAAACCTACACATGCAGAATGCATTCAAATTTTAAAAATAGACCTCAGAAAGGAAATATTGACAAGATGCCTAATATGCTAAGTATATGGAATTAAATTGAATGAGGCGTTTGGGGTGGGGAAGCAAAAACGGGCTGCACCACACACATTTGGAACAGCACTACTAAACCCACAATGCTTTTGGTTGATTAACAGGGAGCATAATGTGAGAGGGGAATTGGAGTGGAGTGGAGAAGTTGACTTGATATCTTAAGTGTAAGGGACACATATGATAAAAGGAAATCCCAACAATTAACAAGGGATGTGAAATCATAAAATTAAAGGCTGGAGGGGCAGATGAAGTCAAAGTACATGAGGAAAAACAGCAATCACTTTCTTAAATACAGGTACATAAGACTAAAATGGAATAGGCAAAAGGGCTTTTCAGAAACTGAAGTGGAGATCCTGTGACAAATGAGGGCTATTTGATTCAGGAACAAAATACATTGAGGATCTTCTTATCTGCTATTTCTCCAGCAAAACCACATCAGGGACACCAGGCTAGGTTCTCCTCGTAGATCAGCATCTCAAAAGGCTGAACAATGAAATCACTGGAGATAATGAGGCAAATGGACCTCTGAAAGATTGATAAATCCTCCACTTCGTATGAATTAAGTCCCCAGAAGACTAAGAGGCACTAAAGGCAAATTGGAACAATTCTGGCCATGGGATTTGGTAGTTCCATCACACAGGAAATGGGCTAGTAGTCCTAAACTAATGGCCAGCTAAAAAATCAAAGGAAAGAGCTAATCATTCCATTTTGGGAAAGGCAGAGGCAGCTGCCAAAGTATCAGAGGAGGAACAGCTGTGTTCTTCACTTAGGGGAAAGACCTCATTAAGTTGAAAATTGCTAACTATTCAGAAATGGATGATTCAGTAAGGGAGAAGGAAGATGAGAACATGAATTTGGTGTAAAAGGAAAAGAGGACCATTTCCACGAAAATACACACACTTGAAAGCAGAGTTAAGCTAAACATATGCAAACAAAAGCCTAAGAGAAGGAATAAGCTCAGAATGTTTAACAAAAGCCAACTTCACCAATGTCTCATCCTCATTCCTCTTGCCACAACGGAAGGATTATTACAGCCCAAAGCCCCAGGAGTAAGAGTCAGATTTCCCACCTTGCCCTGGTCTTTAGAAATACACAGGAAAATCCAGCCAAAATGTCATCCACTTTCCAAACAATCTTTCCATACTAAATATACAATAAACAGTAATAGAGTATTAGCAATAATAAGCACCTGTAAGTCATTCCAATCCAAACTCTTCATTTACAGATGAAAAAAACTGGAACCCAAAGCGAGGAAGCAAGTTGCTTGAGATCACACAGAGTTAGTGGCAGTTCCAGGACCTGAATCCAAATGCTTGAATCAGGGCTTTTCCCCTTTCCTATGCAATAAAAACCCCAATTAAAAGAAAAAGGCAATAATAAACACCTCGATAACTATTGGGATGTTAAGAGTAATAACAGTGTGTTTAAACAATGTGGAAAATCGTTTTTGGATCATTTTTGAGAAATGACAATCACCAAAATGCCCATATAGTACCACAAAGAACTAATCAATCTTGAATGACTGGGCCTTAGCACACTTGCAGTCCAATAAGCCAAAAAGAATACAGCCATATGATAAAACTTTTGAAAACATCCTATCTAAAACAGCCCAGATCAGTGGAAATGACAAGAAAAAAAGAAGCTAAAAACTTGCATTTCATCAGCATTTTTTGAAAGAAAAAGTTCTTTTTTTTTTTTTTCTTTTTTTTTCCCATAAGTGATTGGGGTACAGGTGGTATTGGTTATATGAGTAAGTTCTTTAGTGGTGATTTGTGAGATTTTGGTGCACCCATCACCCAAGCAGTATATACTGCACCCTATTTGTAGTCTTTTATAAATCGCCCCCCTTCCACCCATCCCCCCAAGTCCCCAAAGTCCACTGTATCATTCTTACACCTTTGCGTCCTCATAGCTTAGCTTCTACATATCAGTGAGAACATGTGATGTTTGGTTTTCCATTCCTGAGTTACTTCACTTAGAATAATAGTCTCTAATCTCACCCAGGTTGCTGCAAATGCCGTTAATTTATTCCTTTTTATCACTGGTAGTATTCCATCATATAAATATACCACAGCTTCTTTGATGGGCATTTGGGTTGGTTCCATGATTTTGCAATTGTGAACTGTGCTGCTATAAACATGTGTGTGCAAGTATCTTTTTCGTATGACGACTTCTTTTCCTCTAGATAGCTACCCAGTAGTGGGACTGCTGGATCAAATGGTAGTTCTACCTTTAGATCTTTAAGGAATTTCCACACTGTTTTCCATAGTGGTTGTACTAGTTTACATTTCCACCAGCAGTGTGGAAGTTATACCTGTTCACCGCATCCATGCTAACATCTACTGTTTTTTGACTTTTTGATTATGGCCATTCTTGCAGGAGTAAGGTGGTACCGCATTGTGGTTTTCATTTGCATTTCCCTGATCATTAGTGATGTTGAGCATTTTTTCATATGTTTGTTGGCCATTTGTATATCTTCTTTTGAGAATTATCTGTTCATGTCTTTAGCCCATTTTTTGATGGGATTGTTTGTTTTTTTCTCATTGATTTGTTTGAGTTCATTGTAGATTCTGGATATTAGTCTGCATACATTGTGAAGATTTTCTCCCACTCTATGAGTTGCCTGTCTACTCTGCTGACTGTTTCTTTTGCAGTGCAAAAGCTCTTTAGTTTAATTAAGTCCCACCTATTCTTTTTTTTTTTTTTTTTTTTGAGACAGAGTCTCGCTCTGTCGCTCAGGCTGGAGTACAGTGGCGCGATCTCGGCTCACTGCAAGCTCCGCCTCCCGGGTTCACGCCATTCTCCTGCCTCAGCCTCCTGAGTAGCTGGGACTACAGGCGCCCGCCACCACACCCGGCTAATTTTTTGTATTTTTAGTAGAGACGGGGTTTCACCGTGTCAGCCAGGATGGTCTCGATCTCCTGACCTCATGATCCGCCTGCCTCAGCCTCCCAAACTGCTGGGATCACAGGTGTGAGCCACTGCGCCTGGCCTATCTTTGTTTTTATTGCATTTGCTTTTGGGTTCTTGGTAATGAAATCCTTGCCTAAGCCAATGTCTAGAAGGTTTTTCCAATGTTATCTTCTAGAATTTTTATAGTTTCAGGTCTTGGATTTAAGTCCTTGATCTATTTTGAGTTGATTTTTGTATAAGGTGAGAGATGAGGATCCAGTTTAATTCTCCTACATGTGGCTAGCCAATTATCCCAGCACCATTTTTTGAAAAGGGTGTCCTTCCCCAACTTTATGTTTTTGTTTGCTTTGTTGAAGATAAGTTGGCTGTTAAGTATTTGGGTTTATTTCTGGGTTCTCTATTCTGTTCCATTGGTCTATGTGCCTATTTTTATACCAGTACCATGATGTTTTGGTGACTATGGCCTTATATTATAGCTTGAAATCAGGTAGCGTGATTCCTCTAGATTTGTTTTTTTGTTTTTTGTTTTGTTTTGTTTTGTTTTGTTTTGTTTTTGCTTAGTCTTGCTTTGGCTATGCAGGCTCTTTTTTGGTTTCATATGAATTTTAGTATTGTTTTTTCTAATTCTGCGAAGAATGATGGTAGTATTTTGATGGGGATTGCATTGAATTTGTAGATTGCTTTTGGCATTATGGTCATTTTCACAATATTGATTCTACTCATTCATGAGCATGGGATGTATTTCCATTTGTTTGCGTCTATGATATCTTTCAGCAGTGTTTTGTAGTTTTCCTCGTAGAGGTGTTTTGCCTCCTTGGTTAGGTATATTCCTAAGTATGTATATATATATATATATATATATATATATATATATATATATATATATATACTGCAGCTATTGTAAAAGGGGTTGAGTTCTTGATTTGATTCTCAACTTGGTCGCTGTTGTGGTATAGAAGAACTACTGATTTGTGTAAATTAATCTTGTATCCGGAAACTTCGCTGAATTGAAAGAAAATGTTCTTAAATATCAACATGAGCAAGAAACCAGCAAGGTTAGAGGGAAGGAAACTTGAAGATTCAAGCTGTGATTCAACTGAAGTGTTTTGGTCAATGGAATTACCAGTGACACAGAAAACACAGCAGTCCAACTCAAAGAGTAAAAAGTAAAACACACACTGAGAGGTCAATATCTATACAGGCGCCAGTTCTGTAGACATACCTGGGTACTATCAAACATGCCCCTGAGCTAGTTAGGCACACCAGTTATTTCCTTCCATCTCATAGTAATACTTCTGACTCCCTGATCTTTCTGGCTTTACTGCTATAATCTGCTGCTGTTTCCCTAAGCAACATCTCTTCCAAACTGGAGGCAGTAACCCTTTCATAACAGGAATGAAAACTTCCTGTCAGTCCAATAGCCTTTGAGATTTCAAATGGAAAGCAGAACAATGCCCTGAAGTCACATAATGTATCCAGGAAACACAAACTCTCTTCTGATCCTTGCACTGCTTTACAATAGATCATTTCACCTCTGGAATCTGTAAAATAAGGTAGATAAGAACTGCCCTGGGGATCAAACATTGGTGGATGGCATCTGTTGTTTGGTAATGTTCAGTGAAATAAATTGATCAGCGCTTATTCACTGAGGGTTTTCCTCACTCATGGTAGTATACTGTGAATTGTGTGGAAGGAGAGAAAAAATAGTAAAGAAGGTAACTTTACCAAATAAAAATAAGCCATAAAAATCTTCACAAGGGAAGACTGAACCACTAAAACCCCCCAAAAAAATTCTCACTCAATGTCATTAAAAATTATTTCTATTCTCTGTAAAAACATAGTGATGAATGAGAAATTGCCTAGAGGGGAAAAGGATAGAATTAGGCTGAGGTGAAAGCAGGGAGGGTTGGAGAAAGAACTAAATAAGAAGCATCAAGGAAAAAAGTGTGTGTGACGAGAGAGGAGGAAGAAGATAGGGGAAAGGAGTTTATATAGTAAAGTTAGCAGTTTACAACTGGCTCCAACGATGAAAGGACATCAGATCTGGCTTACAGTGTTAAGAGTTTAAGAACAAACCAACTGTGAGAGGTGTGACATGATGGCCATAGAGGAGGAATCTACTTAAACTTTAAGAAAAATGGAGACAGTTATCAACTAGAAATAGCCACCTTGTTTAGGAAAGGAGGAACGACCAGACAATTAAGTACCCTTAAGAGTTACTTGGTCCCTAATACTAGAAGTTACAAGCCCCTCACTTGGTAGACCTTCACTGGTTCTTAGTTTTAACAATAATTTTGTCTGAGATAGACAAGTGACCTGCTACTTGTTTGATTTTCATCCTATGCTTCGTGGCATTGCCATTGAACAGTATCCAAAGAAGGAATGCCAAAGGGAGGAAATTAAGATGAAAGAGTAATTACCCCTCAAAGCAAGCACACCACACCATCTGTTAATTTGAGTGTGGCACTCATTACAGATCCATTGGCAAATGGCTGTGTGCTCAGCAATCTGAGAAGGTTGTACCCAGAACCCAAAATCAGAATAAAAGAAGCTCAGAAGTTGAAATGTCTTAACAATTATCAACTCTCTCATTTTACATTTTTAAAAAATAGGAAAAAAGCAAATTAACATGATATAAACTCTGTACGTGGATATTAAAGAACGCCAAGTAAAGGAGAGATCAGGACAAACCGTTAGTCAAAAGAGGCTGCTTTCTGGGACTTAAATTTTGCTTGTAATTTTAAAGAGAGAAAGAGACGTAGATAAGTGAAGAGGGGAGACAGGAACCCAGGGAGAATGTTTCATCAGCATCATCTTGCCGCTACTCTTTTTAAGTGCCTACTGTGGAACAGACACTGTACTAAGTGTTTTACATGCGTCATCTCATTTAATCCTTACAACCACCCCACAAGGCAGGTACTACCAGTATCCTCCATTCTGCAGATGAGAAATCCAAAGACCGGACTGGACAAGTAACTTGTTTATAGGCTATGAATCTGTGGAATATGATGAGCACATAAAGTTCCCAATTCTCAGGTCAGGTCAACAGGCCAAGGAAGAGAAGGGCACAAAAAAACAAAAACCAAAACCAAAAAACAGCAAAACACCTAGCCATCCGATCCACAATTATATTGTACTAAAAAAAAATACTAGATAGATAGATAGATAGACAGATAGACACTTTGATTATTGGTCTTATCAACATTAATGCAACATTGCTCATCATCCCACCTGTAAATATACGAATTGAGACTTTGAGAGGTTAGTGACTTATCCAAGGCTCTACAATGAACAAACAATAGAATGAAAACTACAATTCTCATTTCCCAGTAGGTCATGGCATTAAAGTATGTTAGGGACTATAATGATCTTTTTTTTTTTTTTTTTTTTTTGAGACGGAGTCTCACTCTGTTGCCAGGCTGGAGTGCAGTGGCGCGGTCTCGGCTCACTGCAACCTCCACCTCCTGGGTTCAAGCAATTCTCCTGCCTCAGCCTCCCAAGTAGCTGGGATTACAGGCATGCGCCACCAATCCCAGCTAATTTTTGTATTTTTAGTAGAGATGGGGTTTTACCATGTTGGCCAGGCTGGTCTTGAACTCCTGACCTTGTGATCCACCTGCCTTGGCCTCCCAAAGTGCTGGGATTACAGGGGTGAGCCACCGCGCCTGGCCAGGACTATAATGATCTTAGCATTTTGTATATAGCACGTGGATTTAGATTTTGGGGAAGGCAAAAAGTATGCACTTCCAGTTACATTGTTCATGGAATGTTCAAACTATAAAAGAAAGTTTATTTTCACAATGAATCTGCCTTTTTCAAAAACACAGTGCTTGCCTCTGTGTTATAAGTTGTTTTTTTCATATCCCTAATTCCACACAGTTCTATGTGTGTACATGTCTCCCCAAGCCCTACTTTCCAATAGGATGTTGACAAACACAAACATGTCACAAGGTCCCTTACAAGCCAAAATACTTTATGCAATAGAACTGCAGGCTGCTATATTCAACACCATATTATCAGCGAAGGTGGGCCACCTGGCTTACATTAATATAAGACAAACAGCTCTAAGCAAGGCAAGGGTAAAAAATATTTTTTCATTTATCAACTGTGTGTCTGAGTGGCTCCCTCCTGGGAGTTATAGAGAGAGAATTTTATAAAGGGCTTTGGTTGAGATTTTTTTTCTATCATTAACAAATTTATTTTTCCACTACAAAATGAGGCCAAAATCCAAAGGCACATAAATTCCCATCATTTCTCAGATGACACTCTCCCTATGGACCTGCTGGAAGCTCATTCATATGGCAAGGAGATATGACCTTTCAGGTAGGAGCTGAGCATTTTTCAGTCCGTTGTTAGAAAAAAAGAATAGAAGGGATTCTTTGCAGTGTGGCTTTTTTAGAAAATAAACTAAAAATGAAAAATGCATCCTCTCATTTATTTTTTAATGAAAGTCTGGGCATGCAGTGGGAGAGAAAATAAAGGAATCAAAATGACGTCTACCACCCATTAGCCATTTAAGAACCGTGAAGCAAGAGAGGGAGAGCAGGGAAGAGCAGCAGGGATCCTGGGGCTGGGGTATGCAGCTTTTGATACAGGGAGGGCAAAGTGGAGTCAATGCCTCCAGAGAGGAACCAGAGCTTCTCTTACCTCACAGTAAATGCTCAAGAATATGTATATTTTGCAATGTAAATGAACACAACCTCTTTTCAAACCTTTGGCAGACATGTTATAATTTCTCAAAGTCTGGGCTGATTCAGAAAAATGATTTGATAGTAAAGGCAGCTTTCCAGCATCCAGACATTTCACAGTGAGTAAATCAAATTACTTTCTTTGGACACCAATAGCTCTGGCAAACTCATGAGGTTGTCACTCCTTGGCACCCCATTTCTATGCATTTCTCCCCTCTGATTTTCCCCTCTGAGACTTTTAAAGTTCAATATTCTAGAAACGATCCTCTTCCCCCCACCACTCCTCTCAAATAATAAGCTTAGAAACAATCGAATAGCAACTATTTACAACTTAGTGTGAATTTAAATAAATGCATTTTCTCTCCCCATGGACTGCTTAAAGTATGAACAGTAACTGTAAAATGAAATGCCTCACTTTCTGTTAAAGGGATCAGAGATAGAAGCAAACAGATGAGGGGCTTTGAGTGGTAGGGTACCTGAAATCCTATAAAGTGGCTATTCCACTGACTCAGTCCCCACAATAACACTTGCTATGTTTTGGACACTTGCTATATTCCAGGAAGTATTTATCTGGATCTTCTCACAACATTCTGATAGGTAATTTCTATCATTACTCCCATTTTGCAGTTGTGAAAATTGAGGATTCGAACAAATAAGGTCAATAGCTATTAAGTGGCAAAGATAAGCATGAAACTTAAATCTGTCTTATTTCAAAGTCTGTACTCTTAGCCACTATGATGTTCTGCCTGCCTTTGTATTTACAGGCAGACTAATGATGTCAATCTTGAATATAATGGAGTAGAGTGGAAATAGTTGTACTGATTCATTAGGACTGGCTCATATTAGTTGGAGCCTGAAGTGATTGGACACTATCTGTCTGGAAGACTCCAATGAGAATTAGAATTCTTAGGTTTATCAATGAGTATTAGCTAGATAGTACATATAAAAGGAAATCTGGATTATACCCCTTTTGTCCCTGCCAATCTCGGTTTCAACCATAGATATTTTTATCTTATTTCATTCTCTCTTATCACCTCATTCTAATTTTCTGAACCTTTCCCCATCAGCCAAGATTCTGATTTTGATCCTCACTATAGATGGCTGTCATTCCTCTGTTGACTATTTGGAATTCTATGCTTGTCTCTCCCTTTCAGTGTTGCTGTAAGGGATAAATGATATATTATAACATGAGTTCCATATCACAATGATTTCAGGGACTTTTTAGGACTTTAAACATTCCATATTGATGACAATGAAAACTTAAGATAGCAAAGGGGCTCCAGGTAATGCTGCAAGAATATTGGGTTCTGTGCCTGCATTTCTGGTATGGATATTTTAATCTCTAAAGGATCCTAGATGATTAATATTGGGCTTCTGGAAGAGTACCTCTTTGCTAAATCAAATAAAACAATGTCCAGCTTTGCAGATCTCACTTATTTAATAGACAGTCAATTCCTCATCTAGAGATTCTGTCCCCTAGGATCATGTAAGTCATTCATGCTAGGTAATTTTTTATTTTAAACAAATGAGAGAAATGAGGCACTAAAAGGTGCTGTAGACAGGTAAACGAAAGCACAGGATGAATACATGGGTCCAACACGCTTAGAACACTTATCTCATAATGCTTTTGTTCTGGGTGTAAAAAATATTAAAGAGGAAATGAGATGGGGGACTAGAGCAGGAAGGCATGGTGCTCCTCCATCTTCATCATGCAAATGTAACAGTTTGAATGTTGAGTGGGCCCATTTGATAACTCATTTTGAGCTAAACAGCATGTCAACTTAGAAGACTTTTCCCTCTCCCAAGAGTACAAAGCTCATTCCTTGGCTCATCATCCCCCAGAAAGGAAGCAAAGCACACATCTAACCCCCTCAGGCAATCAAAACAAATTCACACCAAAGGAGGAGGCAGACAGGCAGTCTGGCAGACAGGGCTACAGCGTGGGAATGGGTACTTTCAGACAGTCAAAACATAACGGTGGTAGAAACATCTGCCGCCTACTTCAGTACCACCGGTATCTGGAGAGTATTATAAATTATACCAACTACAGAACCAACTTTTCCTGGCATTTTAATTACCAAAACATTACAGATTAATTATCCAAACTTTACTTAAATGGCAAGTCAGTCATTTTCCTTCATGAGGTTTGAAAAGGCCATACTAACAGGAGCCTTAAAGTGAATTGTGTTTCTTTGAAAATTGTATTTTAAACGGAAGATCTAGAGCAGATAGTTTTATGGGTCTCTAATTAGCGTCACAAAGGAAACACCAAAAGGTTAATAAGAGATGGTTAGTTGGAATGGTGGTTTCCTGGTGCCAGCTCCAGCCGCTCAGTCTGTCTGCAGACTCATTAGCTGCAGATTGATTATCAGCTGAATTCAGCAAGTGCTCACTTGCTGTTTTAGCAGAAGGCTAGTGTGATTTGATACACCTACCCTCCGGCTAACCAGGGCCCAACAATAAGATGATATTTTCTACAGTCAAAAAAAGAAGGTTTTCTTTGACTTCAACTTCAGTTGACATCAATTATAAATCTGAAAGTGTTTGATGAAGCTGAGAGAGGCATAATGAAACCTTCCAAATTGACAGTTGGCACAAACAAAGGTCTGGCTCTAGGTCGTTAAAATCCACTTGTGCACAGACACTGTATTTCTGAGTTCTCATTTTGTCACTAAGCAAAACCATCCAGTGAAGAAAACTCCAACTTAATAGAGTACTCACAGATAGTCACTAAACTTCTAAAACGTACAAACAGTGTGATGAGCATTGAGTCAAGCAAAATAATTTGCACTTTAGGCTTCACTCTGGACTTTGCTATAGATTTGTGTTCTGACATTAATAGAGTGTTTAAAATTTTGGTGCATCAGTTTTTCTTCTAAAAAATGGAACAGATATTTACACGCAGCATGTCTCCGGAATACAATGACTACTTGAATTAAAAGAACTAAAATTTGGCCGGGCGCGGTGGCTCACGCCTGTAATTCCAGCACTTTGGGAGGCCGAGGTGGGCAGATCACGAGGTCAGGAGGTCAAGACCAGCCTGGCCAACATAGCGAAACCCCGTCTCTACTAAAAATACAAAAAAAAATTAGCCGGGCGTGGTGGCAGGCGCCTGTAGTCCCAGCTACTTGGGAGGCTGAGGGAGGAGAATCTCTTGAACCCAGGAGGCGGAGGTTGCAGTGAGCTGAGATCGCGCCACTGCACTCCAGCCTGGGCGACACAGGGAGACGCTGTTTAAAACAAACAAACAAAAAAAGAACTAAAATTTCTGGCTAGTGATGGTAATAATAAGAGTTCCGCAAATTTAAAACGGTTCACGTTTGCATATGAATGATGGTTCAGCATCAACATTTGACTTGCTTTGTTTTATCAACAGTGTGCAACCTGACTCATAGAAGCTGGAAGCATTTTTTTTCAATAAGCTGATTTTTAAATGAAATTAAAGTCAAAACAATTCTTTTGGTTCACCTCCCAGATTAGAGCAACTGACAGCCTCATTAATGATTAAAAACAGCAGGTGGTGATGCCTTGGAACAGTTTGACCAGCCTAAATATCTCGAAACATACATCATTCCTCTTTTTCCTCTTTTCCATGTATTAAAAGGGAAATATTCTATTGTTCACACAGGTTGGAAACTCCATAGAGACTGAAAGAGGAGGAAAGAAAGCAAGTTGTCAAACATTTATTATTATGCAAGTTAAGGATAGAAAAGGAGAGAATATATGAGCTTAGAGATGGAAAAGCGACCACAGAAATTGGAAAATATATCTCTGGCATTGGACTTGGATTTGCAAACCCATGACTTGGAAGCTGCCTTGCTGCAAGAGTACCAAGTTTCTCCAAATTATTAGAGTACTGTATGTTTACAGATTTCTACTTAAAAAGAAAGCAACATTATAAGTTATATTTTTATTCAAAGCAGATTAGAGTTGCAGTCCTGCATTACTTAGAGTCTAGGGACTAGACCATAATTTAGAAAGGCCCTAAGGCTTAGCTTACTGGGGGCAGAGGGAGATAAACTTGCTTTTAGAGTTCTAAAACTCTAGAGTTCTTTAGCCAGATTGAAAATTTTCCTGTTAAACTAAGGCAGTAACCTAAAGAGCCTTATTTGCCATTAAAATGAATATTACTAAGGTTAAAAAGAACTAAACTAATGATAAAACAGGGTTGTCTATTATTTCAAATTTAATAGCTTGCATTTTTGTTGTCTAAACTGTCATGAAGGATAATGAAGTACAACTATTGTTTCTGATGACCAGAGACCCTCAAAAGAAAAAAGTATTTGTCATTAGGCCGCCTCAATGTGACAAAACTTTGAGTAACTTCAGTCACAAAGAGTTCATTTTCTGATCAATTCTTTTGGCCCCTTCCAGATTCACTGCCTTTCGAATTACCTATTTTACACCCTACACATACTTCCAACCACATATTAGATCTCTGAATGGCACATTGTTAAGTGAAGTCCAGTGTTTACCACAAAACCTAAAATCCTACAGCACCCTTCTGACATTGACACCTGCACACACACACTTACAGTCCCAAAGGATTTGCTTCAAAACAGCTCTGGAGACTGATATTTCATTAATAATCTCTTCATCGCAAACTATGAGGAACTGCTTTATATTCTCTCTACCTGGCAGAATGATTGGTCTATGGGGTTCCACTTTGTCCAGTTGCAAAAGAGTCTGTTTTATCTATCCACTGTGAGCTTTACAAGTCCATCTAAGACCTAAGCCTAGATTATGTCAGATCTTTGAAAATATGCCCAGAAGAAGAACCTGTGTGTGATCCCCTAAAAAGCAACTTTTCTGATGTTCCTAAAAAGAGCAGCTCAAACCTTTTCTAATTTGGTGCTTGATGATTGATATGGTTTAGCTCTGTGACCCCACCCAAATCTCATGTCAAACTGTAATCCCCATGTGTTGAGGGAGGGACCTGTAATCCCCACCTGTTAAGGGAGGGAGGTGATTGGATCATGGGGACGGTTTCCCCTATGCTGTTCTGATGATGGTGAGTGAGTTCTCACAGGAGCTGATGGTTTTAAAGTATAGCACTTTCTCATTCCCTCATTCTCTCTCTCTCCTGTCACTTTGTGAAGAAAGTACCTGCTTCCCCTTCTGCCATGACTGTAAGTTTCCTGAGGCCTCCCCAGCCATGCAGAACTGTGAGTCAATTAAACCTCTTTCCTTTATAAATTACCCAGTCTCGGGCATTTCTTTATAGCAGTGTGAGAATGGAGTAACACAATGATTTTTCTAGGCTGGAGTTTTACTGGGGATAAGCCTTATATAAAGAAAGAGAAATTAAAAAGGCTTTCTTGTCAAAAAGCCACGTTTCCAAAGTGGATGTATCAATTAAGCTTTCCTTGATGCAAAGTATACAGGGCACTGAGCCATCTGATAAAAACAAGAGACCAAAAATACCTTGGGCAAGTCCTGACCCTGGATGACAAAAAGCATCTATCATAAAAGAGGAAAGCCATCTCACGACTATTTTGTCCACAGAATAAATAAATGATACATAATTTTGGTATTGTTGAAATTGCTTTTAAAACTATGGGGCCAGGGGCGGTGGTTCATACCTGTAATCCCAGAACTTTGGGAGGCCGAGGCGGGTGGATCGCCTGAGGTCAGGAGTTCGAGACCAGCCTGGCCAACGTGGTGAAACCCCGTCTCTACTAAAAGTACAAAAATTAGCTGGGCTTGGTGGCACAGGCCTGTAATCCCAGCTACTCAGGAGGCTGAGGCAGGAGAATAGCTTGAACCCGGGAGGCGGAGGTTGCAGTGAGCCAAGATCGTGCCATTGTACTCCAGCCTGGAGCAAAACCCCGTCTCAAAAAAAAAAAAAAAATGCTTGGTATCAATCCCTTAAACTGGCTATGAATGGACTTAATTCCCCATATTTATTTCATAACAAAAGGATTAAGAGGAAAATAAACAGAAAAAAATACTCTACAAATATTTAAAATCCATGTTTAGATTTATCATTTCCCATCCTGATAGAGTTTATGGCTCTTAATCATCTTATGACAGGACAGAAATAATGTTAGGCTGGGAGCGGTGGCTCATGCCTGTAATCTTAGCACTTTGGGAGGCCAAAGCAGGAGGACTGCTGCTTGAGCCTAGGGGCTAAAGACCAGCCTGGGAAACAGCAAAATCCCGTCTCTACCAAAATAAATTAGCCAAGCATGCACCTATGGTCCCAGCTACTCAGAAGGTTAAGGTGGGAGGGTCGCCTGAGCCCAGGAGGTCAAGGCTGCAGTGAGCTGTGATCGCACCACTGCAGTCCAGCCTGGGTGACAGAGTGAGATCCATCTCAAAAAAAGAAAAGAAAGAAAGAAAAAAGAAAAGAAAAGAAAGGAGGGAGGAGAAGGGAAGGGGAAAAGAGAGAGAGAAAGAAAGAGAAAAAAGGAAAGAAGGAAGGAAGGAGGGAGGGAAGGAGGGAAGGAAGGAAGGAAGGAAGGAAGGAAGGAAGGGAGAAAGAAAGAAAGAAAGAAAGAAAGAAAGAAAGAAAGAAAGAAAGAAAGAAAGAAAGGGAAAGTCTCACAAAACAACTTGATTTGTCTCTCATCTATTAACTTATTGGCAGTGTCCCTACTTTTCATGGCCTATAGAAGTTGATTTTTCATGAAGCTACTGGAAAACATTCACCTAGTAAATCACCCAAATAGAGCATAATTTTATCTAGCATACTATGTTGGGGCCTGGCTTCCACCATTCCTCCAAAGAGATCACATTACACCGAAGTGTCCTTTTAAATGCATTTTGGTTTCCAGCTCAAAAATCTTAATTACTTTCTTCACCGATCCTATGTAGTCTATTCCATACTGGACCATTTTTGCTGTTGGGCCATAAACTACTGGAGAATGAAATTCTTAATTGTTCATTGTGCTCCCTTTACATATCCTGCATCCTCTAATGCTTTCAAAATGCTTAAAAATATGGAAATTCTTAATGTCAACTAATCAAGAAAAGCTTTGGCATTTATTTTTTGATGAGTAATGAATTCCTTACCACAGGTAGTTTTTTTTCTGTTGTTTTTGTTTTCGTTTTTTGTTTGTTTTTTTCCTTTTCTTTTTTTTTTTAAGACAGAGTCTTACTGTGTCACCCAGGCTGGAGTGCAGTAATAGAATCTCGGTTCACTGCAACCTCTGCCTCATGGGTTCAAGTGATTCTTGTGCTTCAGCCTCCCGAGTAGCTGGACTTACAGGCATGTGCCACCATGCCCAGCTAATTTTTGTATTTTTAGCAGAGACAGGGTTTCACCATGTTGGCAAGGCTGGTCTTGAACTCCTGGCCTCAAATGATCCACCTGCTCCAGCATCCCAAAGTGCTGGGATTACAGGCATGAGCCACCATGCCCAGCCCACCACAAGTAATTATTAGTAATAATAAATATTAAAATAACCTTGAATATCAGACAACTAAAAGTTCCAAGTAGATTGGGAAAACACACATGCACACACACACACTACATATACAGAGAGTAAGAAAGCAAGCATAAATATATATATGGAAAGAAACAATGTATTGTATATTTCAAGATAGCTAAAAAAGAGGATCTTAAAAGCTATTACCACAAAGAAATGATAAATGTTTGAGGTTAGATATACTGTTTTGCAATTCATGTGGTTATGTCTTCCCCAGTTTTGCTCATATAGAGACTTTTACAAATGTCTTCATACTCTTGCAAATATAACTAGTGAAATGTTTAATTACTTGAATCCAGGAATGTGGGACTAGTGTACATTTCCAGGGCATGATTCCCACAAACCCCAATCTCATATCAGGATTACATATTTAAGTAAGAATAATGGGATATCCACATCATCAAAAATGGTTATGCAAAGAAGCAAGGAGGAGCCAGACCCTGGCCACCACTACTCAGCTCAGAGATAACCCAGATAGGAAGAAATTCAAGCCCCATGATACCCCTAATCATGCAACAAATCCATGAGCCTCTGGCACCTCTGACCACTCTACTTGTCAATCACTCTTTTTAGAGACTCTCTACAGGAACCGCATAACATATATATAACCAACGTGTGTGTGTGTGTGTGTGTGTGTGTGTATAGTGTGTGTGTGCATGTGTTTTCCCGATATACATATAGATATACACATATATATATACATATACATATATATGTCTGTGTATATATATATATATGTTGGGAAACACAATATGCTATAACACAATATGTTAAATAGATATGCTATAACACAATAGCGTATCTATTTAAAATTAGACAAACAGTTGATATTATTCTTAATGTCCTGCATGACGAAACCAATGGTGAACTGTCCTAAAACAATTATTTGACCAAAGGGCCCATGCCAAAAGAATACCAGCAAAGAAATTCTAACAACAGGGAGGTTTCCATTAGTGAAGAACAACTTTTTATTTTAGTGATTATTTTTCCAATAAAATGTAAATGTTGCCTTGGAAAAAATCCAATTATGTGGTACAGCAGATAATTGGTTTTGAACTAAAAAAAAGAAAAAGCTCCACCTGTCACCTCTCTTCCTACCTGCCCAAAAACTGCTGAGACTGAGAGAAAGGATAAAGTTTCTGGGCATCAGAAAAAAAGGGGTACTAGGCATTGAGTGCTACTGACTGCCTCTAAACCAGCAAGGTAATTGGACATGTCAGAGATTAAACTTAGCATCCTACAATGACATTA
The DNA here is from genome assembly GCF_028858775.2 of Pan troglodytes. NCBI lineage: Eukaryota > Metazoa > Chordata > Mammalia > Primates > Hominidae > Pan > Pan troglodytes. The sequence continues at coordinate 97,926,539 of NC_072421.2, forward strand.
ACCAAAGATGAGTAGGAAATTCAACCTCACAACAGGTGGATTTAAAAAAAAAAATGTTTACCAATGTGATACTGTCCAAATTAGAACATCAAAGGAGGAATATTTCATGATATTCCCATTGAAAATAAGATCTTGATTGTAACAGTCTTTTCATATTGCTTCTCTTGCTTTACTGGCACAATATTCACAAGGTTTTCAATGGCCCCAAAATCTATTCTTATAATTTTTTAAAATAGAATTATTCATTTCATCATTGAGCTGGCCTTGGTCACCTCAGTAAACCCCAGATTAACAAAAGTAAAAAGATAACAACTTTTACAGTCAATAACAGCAGTAGTTGACACATTCAATTCCCAGAGCCAGGCATATAGTGGGCACTCAAAAATATTACTGAGTAATGAGTGATATATATCTGTTCATGGTTTATTCCTGCCTAGTATACCAGAGGCAGGATGAAAGCAGCTGGAAATCACATATATAGAAACGCTGTATACACATTCCTGGGTTCAAGTAATTAAATTTCACTAGGTATATTTGCAAGAGGATGAAGACATTTTTTAAAGTCTCTATATGAGCAAAACTGGGAAAGAAATAACCACATGAATTGCAAAACAGTGTATCTAGCCTCAAAGATGCTAATTCAGGTCCAGGGGGATCTAATCAACCGCTTTGTTCATGTAAAGATAAAACTTTTTGACAGCAAATGCTATTCTGATAAAATGGAATTTTCAATTACTCTATGAACATCTGGCCCATGCTACCATATCTGGAGCCCAGCAGCACACTGTTTTGCAATGACACAAAATAGTCTCCATTGAGAACTCCCTATTTTGCCAAGAGACTAATTGAAATGAGTGTTTCAAAATTCAGTGAGGAGAGAGGTGAGTCGGGGGACAGATAAGAAGATAAAAGAAGGGATGTTCAGTCATGGAATCATAATTTCTTTAAATGGCTAGAGGAAACAAAATTACATATTGTTGGTAGAGTGTTGAAAGTGTAAACATCTTAATATACCTGTGGTTGACGCTAGAATAAGCATAGTACGCAGCCTACAGAACATTTTCATGGCAAATTTGTTAACAGCAGTTGCATTAGGCACAGATCAAGTTCTTCAAATCCATGTTATACACAGCAAACATGTTAAATGCTATTCAGGTGATGAAACTGGTAAATAAACAAGTCTACTAAAACAGAAGAATCTATACTTCCAGAAATAAAGCGATCATTATATTGCATTTGGACACATTTGGATATGAAAAGCAGCTAAATCTTACAAAAAAATTCTGTAAGTTGCTTCCATTTGGTATCAGTTAGGATGGAGGGAAACCAATTCAGTGTTGTAGCGAACTCCAAATTGGGTGCATATTAGAGCAATTAGAGTCATCTTTTCATCTGATGAATTTATAATCAATAATTAAAATCATAAGGAAAGAGGGACTGAATGTAATTTGAAACAAAATAGCTGAGCTTGGGACTAGTGTACACTTCTAGCGCATGATCCCTATAAACCCCAATCTCATATCAGGATTACATATTTAAGTAAGAATAATGGGATATCCACATCATCAAAAATTGTTATGCAAAGAAGCAAGAAGGAGCCAGACCCCAGCCCCCACTACTAAGCTCAGAGATAACCCAGATAGGAAGAAATTCAAGCCCCATGATACCCCTAATCATGCAACAACCCCATGAGCCTCTGGCACCTCTCACTACTCTACTTGTCAATCACTCTTTTTAGAGAGTCTCTGCAGGAACCGCATAAAGGCAAAATTCTTATCCCCACCAGAGGGTGGTAATTTTACCAGGTAACTCAGACTCCCTCAAGCCAAGTAATTCCCTCAGGGACAGAAGGCATCAGTTAAAAAGTTTGAGTGTTGACTCCCAAGCTCAGCACCAAATTGCCTCAAGAACCAAATCAAGTGGTAAAACCTGCCAATGACAACACTTACTTGGTCTCAAGCCACTCAGAGCTATTAAGAGACAGCATTCCAAATTGCCATTCTACAATACACCAGTAGAAAGCACAGGATAAAGAATTCTCTATCATCTTCTTTTCTGGGAAGCCATAACAAGAGCGAATACTAAGGACAAACTGAAACGTATTAATTCATGGGCACTGGATAACAAATGAATTTGTAATTCAGTCAGCTGGCAACCAGGAAATTCAGCTTAGCCAGTTCATCAACCAACTGACCTGGTCTTAGGCATGTCAAGAGAAATACCAAGATTGACAGTAATCCAGAAAGCAGAGATTCCTCTGTCATTCTCTCTCATTTCCACCCTCACTGAGCTCACGAATGTGTCTGGTTGGACAATCAAACACAATCCTTCTGGTGTCTATACATAGTAGGGTGACTATAGCTTATAACAATGCATTGTATATTTCAAGATAGCTAAAAAAGAGGATCTTAAAAGCTATTACTGCAAAGAAATGATAAATGTTTGAGGTTGCTGGATATACTAACCACCCCGATTTAATTATTATATAACATATACATGTATTGAAGCATCACAATGTACCCCACAAACATGTAAAATTATGATGTGTTAATTATAAACAAAATAAAAAATAAATTTAGACATTTTTAAAAATTGAAAAGGAAACACATAATCCAAACTTCCTAGTGACTAAATACCTGACTTTTGCCCTTTGAGTTCAAAAGTCTTCTAGGCCAGGCGCGGTGGCTCACGCCTGTAATCCCAGCACTTTGGGAGGCCAAGGCAGGTGGATCACTTTAGGTCAGGAGTTCGAGACCAGCCTGCCCAACATGGTGAAACCCCGTCTCTACTAAAAATACAAAAATTAGCCAGGAGTGGTAGTGCGCATCTGTAGTCCCAGCTACTTGGGAAGCTGAGGCAGGAGAATCGCTTGAACCCAGGAGGCAGAAGTTGCAGTGAGTAGAGATCACTCCAGCCTGGGTGACAGAGTGAGACTCTGTCTCAAAAAAAAAAAAAAAAAGAAGTCTTCTAGATATTCTCCTTCCTTTATTGAGTATAATATTCTCCTTCCTTCATTAAATATAGTGATTCTGGGTTCCCACCTCTAGGAATGTTCTCAGAGAAGGGTTACTGAAAATTAAGGAATTTGGGCCCTTACTCAGAGTCACAAAGCACCCTTGTCATTCACACCGATCATTCTTCTGCTACAATAAAATCTTAAGGACAAATCCCATAGAAATTTTGGCAGTGTGGAAAAGCACAGGGCCCAGGTGTCTCTTAAAAAGAGGAGCAAATATAGTTTATACCTTTACCCCAAACACAGGCAACACAATATCAGCTCCTTGAACAACCCATTCCTGCTCAAAGGAAAAACTAACAGATGCACAAAATTATCTTTATTTTGAAAATTCTGAGATTCCCCTTCAATCATGTGTCCACATACGTGCAAGGAAATATGCAGTACTAATATCCAAATTAGAAAAGTCACAGAGAGAACTACAGACATGGAATACAAGGTGAGCCAAACTCCCCAAAACAAAGGTGTAAGGTATGCTCTTGTTGGATACATTTGGCCCAACTTTGGAGTGGTTCTGGCAGGACTAAAAGAAATACCAGGATCAGAGTTAGCCTGACAAATTCACTACATTCTTCATTCTGCTCCAGTGACACCTACCCAAACCTCAAGAACAGTTGCTCTGGAACTCCAAGAATTTCAGAACACTTGGGTTTAAGATTCCCATCACACTGTCAATGAACCAAGGGGATTGGGGACTGGTTTTTTTCTCCTCAAGGAATTCTTGAGATTTTCAGTACAGGTCTCAGTCCAGTGCAGATTCTATTTTCCCTTCTCACCTTTCTAAATTGGTAATCCTTTGAAGCAACAATACCATGTTACCCTGGGACAATCTAACTAAAATGGCTATAAGATCAGGCATGCATGGTGGATCACCCAGTGACTGCCTTTCAACCACTGTACCTTAAGATAAAATGTGATATACTTATTATGCAAATGCAGACTTGAGATATTAAAATGCTATGAAATGTTAATTGTTGGAATTGTTGCTCTTTTTTGAGGTTGCAGTCATCAGTCCAAGTGAACTGGTGATGGAATCTGTGGCAAGCCTGAAGTTGCTATGGGACCCACAAGTATTATTACAGAAAGCTTCAGAAGTAGTGGGATATCACAAGGGAGAGACTGAGGTGTAAACAAGGCCCAAATTCTTTTTGTACCTAAACTTTAGGCAATCACACAAGTTGAAAAGAACTCACTCAAGGGTTGGCTCAAGGTTTAACCACTGCCGGAATAATAGAAAAAATGAAGATACACACATGCAAATCAAATAGTAAGAAACAAAATGTGAAAGTGTTGCCAAAATGGCCCAGCAGAAAGTGTGTATGTGTGTGTATGCATGTGTGTGTGTAAAATCATCATCTTATATGTAGGGGAATCTTGGAGTATTGCCACACATTTCCTTTAGAATATTCTCATTATTGATTATGCCAAGGACACAGATGTAAAGTGAGGTATACAAGGCAAACTGGGTTATGTGGTCACTCTACCTATATGGAGACTGGTGGTCTCTACCTTCAACCCAAATGACTAAGCTGAAATAAAATTTAGGTATGCATTCACAAAAAAGAATACTCGTCTTATTATCCAATCTACACAGTACACATATATATATATACACACACACATATATATGTAATACATCCAATTTGTAAGAAACACTCTCTCAGAAAAAACTAGCTGCAGTTCCCTGATACTGTTTTCCTAGAGAAATGTGACAAAAAAATAAAACAGATGTTGTTCTAGCCAGGCATAAAGTGAGAATCAATTATGACTATTTCCTTTCCTGGAGTCATTTCATTTTAGAGAGCATCTAACTAAAACCCTTTCTTGATATAAATGAAAAAGCATTTCTTTGAAACACACAACTAGTAAATGATATATATCAGTTTGCATCCTGTGACATACTGCTAATCCTCTGAGTATTAAATTGTCTCTGTTTCAGTTATATAACTGTTTAATTTTTTTCATCTTTAGTCATAGTAAGGTTTCCCAGAAAGTGTATTATCTCTGCAGATGTCACCACTCACCAATTAGGGAAGACAGCAGTGCACAATTCATAGTGACCTCTCTATATAATAGACTTTGACACTTGGGTCTGCTGGGGAGGGGATGGATTAAGACAATTTAATAGAATCTACAGTGACTAATTTTTTTCCATGAAAAACATTTTGTTTTGTGGATAGTACATTTTTTCCTTTGGACTTATTTCCAAAAACCAAAACAAAAGCATTTAATGATGTTTACAGTGAAATGAAACAGCTGAAGACCAGCACATAATCACCATATTTTGTTTTCTCATTTTTAAGTCTTTTAGCAGTAGGGCTTCCAGCTGAGCTTGAGTCTAGCTTTTCTCAAGACATAGCCAAGCATTCTGAAGCTTCACTGAGCCTAACCACCAAGTTGAATTCATATTTCTTAATTGAAAAAGACAGGCTGTTTGCATAGCATGTTTGCATCAGTAAAATATTGAAAATGACATTTGTGCCCAAGTCCATCTAAACATTCTGCCTTAGCTGAACTCTGCTAATGTTTTTATACCCTGGCTTCTGCCTAGCAAAGTTTTAAATAGTGCCTCTCGATAAAGCATGTGTGGCTGAGTTCCGAGTTCACAGAAATAGACTCTTCTTCATACATGAGGATGCCACTCCTGACATGTGCTTTGAGGTGTCTTTCACATTAACGGAATATTTTACATTGACTCAGCCACGTTCTCTTACCCTGGTCTCCCCTATGACTAATGGCATGGTTTTGTGTGGAAGCTAGAGGGAGGGATTTGGCATAGCAGCCCCATAGACAAAATGGGAAGTTTGGTATTTTCTATCCTCAGTAAATAGTACACAATCTGTAGTGAGAGAACAGAGTCTCACTCTGGGTAAAGCTAACCAGTCTGATAGGGAAATAAAACCCACTCCTTTGGTCTCATTAGTGCTGTGTTCTATGCAATTCGATTGATCAGCTGAATTCATGTACTAAAGCAAAAAGAGGCATTTATTCCTGGAGAGAAGGCATCTGTTCATCTCCTATGAGCTCAGTGCAGTTTTATTGAAGAAAATGTATGCAATATGCACATGTAGTCAGCTTCTAAAGTGCCTGAACTTTATACAGACCTAGGGGATCCACTTAGGGAGGGCAAAGAAGAATCTGGCTAGGTGTCAGGACATCTCAAAAACCTGTAGATGCTGCTGAGGTGTGAGCTCTGTAGACACCTTGATAATACACTCATTAAGCAAAGTAGTATAGTGTGCCTACAAACATTTTGGGTTCTTTGGAGTCGATTGCTGCAACTTACATCCAACCAGTCCTTACCATGATCAGGCATCTGAGATCCCATGGAGGTCACACTGGTGTTCAGCACATCGTTGACAGCAGTATCACAATACAGGCTCCGCTGGACATCATGCTCACTGTCAGTTTGGTCACTCTCCTCATGTCCACTATCCTTCAGGCTGTTGCCCTCTAAGTCCTTGAAGGTGGAGCTGCTGGGTTGAAGACAGAATGATAATTTACGACCGTGACAGATCTGATTTTAAAAATCTTTCTGAGCCAGGATGATGTCGGCTCTGTAATGAGGCAAACAGTGGCTAGACTGTCCAATAGGGTAGGAATAAGGGGAAGAGAAATTTGTGCTTAAAGATAATAAAACTTAACATTGCACAGAGGTTCCCACTATTGGATGCTGATACAGCTAATATTTTCGTTCACTTATCTTCAATGCATCACTACAGACAAGGTGGAAGAAGCTACAATACTAAAATTGCCTCTAAAGAATGTCATCATTTCAGAAGACTTTTTTCTCTTCTTATAAAATCAAAGTAAAATAATAATAGCTAGTGTTTACTGAGCAATTACTATTCGTGAGGCACTGTTTTAAGTGTTTGACATTAATTAACTGTTGAAATCATCACAACTCTGTAAGAGAAAGGTGCTACTAATATTCTCATTTGCAGGTGAAAAAAAACAGAGGTACATGGAAGTGAGATAACTCGCCCAAGGTCACACAGCTGGTAAAAAATATAGCAGACCTAAGACTGAAAACAGGTAGTCTAGCTCCAGAGCCTGCCTAGAAATTTAACCACTATGTACACTGATTCTTAAAAGATGTCTACTAACCAACTGTAAAAAGCAAAGGTAGCAGAAATTGAAGTAGTGCAACTAAAATAGGAAGGATTATCAGGATCAGAGAACCCAGGTCAGTTTTATCTGAGAAAAATAGATGAACATATTCAAAGAAAAAGAGGAGAGTCAGTAGCTGAGCGTGGAAGGTGTGATGTTTAATTTTGTGAGTCAACTTGACTGCACCATGGAATGCCCAGATAGCTGGTTAAACATTATTTCTGGGTGTGTCTATGAAGGTGTTTCCAGAAGAAATTAGCATTTGAACTGGCAGACTCAGTAAAACAGACAAGTCTCCCCAATGTGGGTGGGCATCATCCAATCCATTGAAGGACTGAATAAAACAAAAATTAAGAAAGAAGTTGAGTTTGTTCTCTGCCTTACTGCTTGAACTGGGACATTAATCATCTCCCGCCTTCAGTGCTCCTGGTTCTCAAGACTTCAAACCTAGACTTGAATCTACACTATTGGCTCTCTGGTTCTCAGGCCTTCAAACTACACTTCCATCTTCCCTGGTTCTCCACCTTGCAGATGGCAGATTGTGAGATTCCTCAGCTCCCATAATCACATAAGCCCATACCTTACAATAAAACTCTTTCTACATATTTATAGATTTAGATATGCCTATTGGTTCTGTTTCTCTGCAGAACCCTGACTAATATAGAAGGCAAGACAAAAGTGAGAACCAGAGAGTGAGCACTAATACAACTCTGAGTATAGTTATACTAAGAACATGAAAACTTTCAGCTCAAGTGTTGATAGGTAAAATGATGCTTGCATTTATTAAATCAATCTACCATACAATGCACCATGCATGCAATCCAAGAACTTCACACCATTTCTCATGAAATGGAGAATAATGCATAAGGTACAGCTATAGGGCACCCACCTACTATTTCTAATACTTTGTATGTCCTGACAGAATCCCCAGCTGTGCTACACCATGAACCATAAATTATGCATCTGAAATACCTAGTAGATGGTGAATCCATTCCCTAGTCGGTGAGGAAGCAGCAAAGGCACACTCAAGAAAATGTGTTGTTGCCTCAACAAGGAAGAATGGCATGTTTGTGAATTAACACAAACCCTAATAGACCTATGCCTCTGAGAAAAGAGCCCTGTGGAAATGACACCGCAAACTCACTTGATCTGCTCAACCTTGGACATTCACAGGCCTGGCTCTCTGAGACTGATAAGAAGATTCAGCACATATAATGAAGAGCTATGCCATGGACACAATGGATACATTGTCACCCTCCACACTTAGTCAAGAAGAATCACAGCAGATTTTTAACATATGACCAACCTAGATGTAGAATGCTTGCTGACCTGAATATAAAAAGGAAAGACCAGGAGGGCAGTAACTGGAAAGCCATAATTATAAGAAAATGAAGAGCAGGAGAGAGTGAAGCATTGACCTGTTAGCTAATTATTTTCAGAAAGAATAACTGAGCATCAACTGCACTAAAATTAAAATTACTCAATAGGCCAGCTCACTCAGCTCCTTCAATTTATGTCACACAGCTAACTCAGCCTTATGGACCCACCAGGATGCCGTTCTTTAAAAAACAAACAAACAAATTATCTTACAGTTATTTTATGGTCATGATGGCCAATTGGAAACACATGATTTAAAGTGTTTCACCATTTCTAGCTTTATGGCACATATTACGGAGTTTTCTGTAAATACTATTATAATCCCACAGTTTAAATAGATGTAAAGTTTGTTTTTTAGAAATTATTCTCTGTTACGTGAGGTGAGTGCCTGCCTACAAGCACCCCTGTACCTCTGGAGAAAGGAAATGACCTGCCTGGATGATATTCAGGTCCATTTTTATAACAAATACTTAACTTTCCAACCTGTATATTTTCTGGTATCTGAAAATTTCCTTAATCCACAACACAAAGTTGTCACTTTAAGCCAGAGAATTCAACTCTGAATTCAGCAGCTGTTGAAACTTGCTTGAAACATATGATGGTGAGGGATCTAGTATGGGGGCAATGTAATTAACCAGCCCTTGGAGCAGGGCTTCCCAACCTTGGCAATATTGACATTTGGGGCTACAAAATCCTTTGTTGTGGCCGTCCTGTGCATTATAAGGTGTTTAGCAACATCCCTGCCCTTTATCTACTGGATGCCAGTAGTGACCCCCACTTAAAGGAAAAAAACCAAAAGTGTCTCCAAAGAGACATTACCAAATCACCCCACAGTTGAGAACAACTGCTCTAGGTTCTTTATTTCTATAGCAGACTGTAGTAAAGAGCACTGAACTTGGAGTCATTAGGACAAGTAATAATCTATAATCTGCCATTTCATCTGTGTGACCCTGGACCTGATATCTAATGTCTTTGAATCTCAGTTTCTTTATCTGTAAAATGTGTTTGCTAAAACCCCCTTCACAAGGCCATTTAGAAGACTCAAAGAGACTCTGTACATGAAGTACCAGATACACATAGATGCTCCATAAATGGTTATTGTTTAATACCATCAGTATTCTGTGTAGTAATGTTTTCACTGAGTTACAATTAAATATTATGTCCATAGTTTTTATAGGATTGGTATAGAAAATTTATATTTAAAGAACACTTCTATATCTTCTGTAAACAATAGTCACACACTATTATGTGTGTGTGTGTTAATTTCTTCTAACATTAAAGAACAGAAAATAATAGTTCTCCTGTCAAATGGCCATCCTTCCTTTAATGAATAATTAAAACTATATCACTTGGTGTACTTACTGCTTTGTCTTCACTTCTCAAAAACTTCAACATAAATGTAATGTTTAATTGCAGTCAGTTACCTCCCTGGATGCCAGGGATGTCTACCTTACTTCTCCTAATTGGTTTTGGATCTGCATTTTAAAAAATTGATCATCTTTTTCATAGGCATCTGAATGTTACAAACAACCTCAGAGATTTTGCTTTTTAAATAGAAATTATGGAAATAATAAAACAGTGAAGGATTAGCCACTAGGATGTAAGGGACTGGTAGTGTAAGCACGAGAAGTTGTGTATTCTCAGAACAAAAAGCAAGGTATAACAACTCCCCCAAACCTTGGAATAGTTAACTCATTTAAAGATTAGTTTGCCCATCTGACAAACTAAGCACCACTTACACTGATCTTGTAAGAGCATTTAGTGGTTTAATGAATGGATTTGTGTAAGGCAGTTTAAGACCCAGTGAGCAAGATGCCACATATTGTAAAATAGCCTGGTAAATGGCTACTCACCCAAAACAAATAACAATTTATGCCAGGCATAAAAATGCTGATTTCACTTGCTTTATTACCTGCATACCTCTTGGGAGATGAAGGACTTGTAAAACAACTTTTGTGGGACAATAAATTAGGGGTTCCTGTTTCCAATGGAAACAGGCATTCCAATGTAAATGCCCATGTTTCTATTACTGCTCTGGTGGCCAACAAAAAGACAGATATGTTTGAAAACACCTAGAACAGGGTTCTGCACAGAAGAGTTACTCAGCAGATGCATGACGAATGAACATCACACAAATTCTGACCCATATTTACCATCTGAAATATTAGAACTCTTTTCCAAAAGACATAAGACTCAGAATGGAAACAGGTTATATCTTACTAGTAGGTGATACTACATACTCAGGGAATGATATCTGAGGCTAAGAATGAGCAAGGAGTGAGAATGAAGATTATTATAACTGTATTTAAGTAATACAAGGAAAATCCTAGAGTGGTTTCTGGGCCACCTGTATCACAATCACCTTGGGAACCTGTTACAACTGGAGGTTCTCTAGGGATGGAGCTAGCATACCTGCGTTTAACAAGCCTTCCAAGTGTTTCCAATGCACATTAAAATCCAGAAATCACTGGCTTAAAGAGAAATCTAGTGCTAGTCTTTAATAGAAAAATGCTAAGATTTTCTTCCATTTCTCTCATGCATTCATTCAATAAACATGTACCAAGCATTTATTATATACAAGGCACCATACGAGGTGCTGGAAAAACCCCAGGACAATTTGGGTGGAAAAAGAAAGCATTGTGCATGATTTAGGGAGCCAAAGCTCCTAATCCTTTCCACACTGAGTCAGTGCTTTGTTCATTTCCTATTTCATTTTCTTTGGGCCACAGCCTTATGCCCTGCTTGATATTGTTCCCAAAGCACTGTAGGAGTGGATATCAGACAGCAGCCCACAAAACAGGCATGAGGAAAGAGTGCTGCAGCAGCGACAAAGTACCACTGCTGGCTTTCCTTGCTCTGAGAAGACAGCAAGAAACAAACAGAGCAGGAAGGAAGTCCATTCAGAAGAAACTCTGCACTGCCATGATTTGTTAATCTGGGGCCCTCACATAAGCCTCCTTGGGTACACCTGCGGGTTGCAAGTGACGGTCTGGAAAAAAAAACTACAGAAATATAATGCTAGATTCCTTGGTGCATAAAATTATGGGGAGCCTGCCATATCACTTCCTTTTCCCACGGTTGAGATCCTTCTCAACCTTGATTTGTGCCTATGAGAACCCCCTTGCCCTCTGGCTTTCTGTTGGGTTTAGCCAAAGGAAGACATCAGCGGGAGATCAGAGCAGGGGAGGACAGTGATATCAGGATATTGATTGTCTCTGCTCCCTTCCTCCAGGGTCACTTCATGATGACTGTATCCCTTGGCCAACCAGAAGTCACTGTTACTCTCAAGTCAATGTTCCCTACATGCTCTCTTCCCTGGTCCTGTCTGAAGTATTTTTAGCTCCTCCAGTGCCATAATACTGCAGTATCCCTTGAGGTTCACTAACCGTGCCCAAGCCTTTGTAAATGGTCCTCTTTGTAAATAAACTTTCCTCAAGCCATTCCAATTTAGGCGTGCCAACTATTTCATGTAGGAACCCTGACTGATGAAGGAAAGAACCAGAGGTGGACAGTGGTAGCTGCTGTTCAACTACTCAAGGTAGACAGATGTAAAAGAGGAAAAGATGCCTGTATGTAAACAGTCTGGCTAAGAATGCTAACAACTGCTAGAGAATGCCGAAAAGAAGGGTCCAAGAAACATCCTTGGATAAGTAGAAAGTGAATAGAAGAAGAGAACATGGATAGAAAAATAAGTTCTCAGCCAGGCACGGTGGCTCACACCTGTAATCTCAGCACTTTGGGAGGCCAAGGTGGGTGGATCATTTGAGGTCAGGAGTTCAAGACCAGCCTGGCTAACATGGCGAAACCCCATCTCTACTAAAAATAAAAAAAAATTAGCCAGGCACGGTGGCGCATGCCTCTAATCCCAGCTGCTCAGGAGGCTGAGGCAGGAAAATCACTTGAACCCGGGAGGTGGAGGTTGCAGTGAGCCGAGATCACACCACTGCACTCCAGCCTAGGTGACAGAGCAAGACTCCGTCTCAAAAAAAAAAAAAAGAAAGAAAGAAAAAGAAGTTCTCAAAGTTAGCCTGAAATTGTATTGGCATTCAAAGAAACAGGGACTTGATAGTAAAATTAAAACTGATAATCAGATTCAGAATTTCCTGGCCAAGAGCGTTTACCATGCATGTAAATGGATCTTCAAGAAACCACATACAGCAAAACCCTTTTCAAACACTGTTGTGAGCTATTTGAACAGGCTTCGCATGACTTTATCACCTGGTGTTAGCCACCACTCTCAACATTTTCCACACATTTTACATTTAACACAGTTGGTCCCCAGAACAGCATAGCACACAAGATTCCCTGTATTTTTCTAGGTATTATGCTTCATCTAAACTCAATTGACCACACAAATTCAAGGCCTTCAGAGTTTCCCAAAGCTCTCATGGCTCTGTAAACAGAACCCTGGCAAAAATGCATGTGTCCCTGAGTTTTGAGATGTTTCCTCTTCATCAAGGTGGTCCCTGGTTTTATTAAAAAAAAAAGAAAAAAAAGCTATCTTTGATTTCATGCAAAATCAGGAGACTTTTTCACCAAGAGCCCATTAAGTCTAGGTTGTGCCTTTTGTGTGTATGTGTCTATAAACAAAAAATATATAAAGTAATTAACCAAAATCAGAGGTTCCCAGTAAGTCTCAACGCTGCCGTGGAAATACATGTATCCCCAAAGATAAATGTTTAAACATAAGTTTTTATCTATCAGTCTACCTTGTAAATTGGATAGTCAGGACTGATGTAAGATGCAAGGGTCCCTGGGAGTCTTAGCTTTCTTCCAGGCTGTGACAATCAGACTCATACTATCAGGTTTTTTAATTTTATTTATTTATTTTTCTTTTTGGTAGAGATGGTGGGGGGTGGGGGGGAGGGGTTGCACTATTTTGCCCAGGCTGGTCTCCAACTCCTGGCCTCAAGCAGTTCTTCACCATCAGCTTCCCAAAGCACCAGGATTACAGGCATGAGCCACTGCGCCCAGCATCATGTTATCTGTTTAACCTGGCTATAGAATTCCCAGGTACCCTGAGTTAGCCCAAGGGACCTGTGAGGGTAAGGCAAGTCACTGTTTTTATCAAAGTTTTAAAATGGAGCTTTGAAAATAACAATTCGGAAGCAGAAACAAAGCAGATTTCTGCTACAAAGGCACTCTAATCAGTGCACATAAGAGGGTTTTTTTTTCTTTCTAAAACAAATTCGTCAGATAATTTTGAATTCCTCACCTCTTGCTTTTATTCTGTGACCCAGGAAAATATTCTAAATGGATTCCTCCCAACCCTTCAAAAAAAATTCTCAACTGTGCTTTCACTGATAATACAAGGGCTACCCATTTTCAGACAACTAATGATCATCACTTAAGGTCACAAGCAATTCCAGACCAATATAGATAAACTTAGCATGTTTTAGGGGTTACTGAAGCCTCATGAATTGAATTAGACATGAATGCAAGTTATTTGAAGCTTGTTTATTCCTTGAATTCTACTCTTCTGGTGATGTAAATTTATGGGATTAGAGCCAGCAAAATAATACAATTTGCAAGCCTTCTCTGCTACAGCTCTAACATACCCTGCTGGCCTCTCTGTTTCATTTCTATTATTTTAATAAACATACTCAGAGTTCAATTTTAGCTGCAGAATAACCACTGGACCATTTAAGTGATATTTACATGAAACAGCAATACAGGCATCATTTGAAAGGTTAGGACTGGTCTTTCTGTGCAAGAGGTTCTCTTCTTTGCTCAGTTTCCACCTTTTAGAGGGCTTCCCAAACCCCTTGTCCTTCTCCCATTGGGTGCAGCCCACTGCACCAGATGGGATCTTTCTTGGCAGGATTCAGCTCTGTACTCACATCCATTATGGCTCCTTGGATACTAAATTATGATCAACCAATCACATAAATCTCAACTTTGAATGTTTCCTCTGAAACACTTCTAAAAATTTTAAGAAGAATCAGGCAAATTTCTTTTTCTCTCTCATCTAGAAAGGAAAGGATTGGCTTCTCTGTCATTAAAATATCTTTAAAATGATTTCAAAGTTGTTGAAATAGCATCAATCTCAAAACTCATGGGAAGTTCTACATGAAAAACATTTTTAAGGCTTTCCTTTATTTAAAGTGAAGAGCAACAAGAATTTTGGTATCAACATGATTGTGAAAGTTTTCTATTGTATATTTCTAATATCACATTAGAAATATTAGAAATAATATTAGAAATTAGAAATATTAGAAATAGTGAATATTTGTAATATCAGATTTCTGTCACTAGATAAAACTATATTTTAATATAATTCCAATTTTATTTTTGAGTGTTTATACGTACATTTTCATACCAAGAAATGTAAAATGTCAACAGTGATTACCTTTGGTTGATGAAATTACCAGTGATGTTTATTTACTTTTTTATGCTTTTCTCAATTTTCCAAACTTTCTACAAATAGTAGGTTGGACATTCATTTTAAAATCCCCCAAAAAAATACGGTTTAAAAATTTTAATCTGTTTTGCTTTTTAATGTTAAATCAAGCTTAGTTGCAGCAATAAGCAAGCAAACCAACATACCTCTTGATTAAATGGGCTCGGCTATTCACGTAGTTGGAGTCAAAAGAATAGTTTTCAGTCTGCAATAAGAAGAAAAAATTAAAAAGGTTACACAGATGATTCATAAGTAGATTTCGAACTGCCCTACTTAGAAGGAATTTTTCTTCTGGGTCAAGAAGCAGTGAGTGAATTGGAACCCAAGGCCACAGTGCAGCAGCAGCCTCTGCCTCCTTCAGGCCCTAGGGGCTCCGTGGAGGCAGCAGCTCCCCGCTGCAGACCAGGGCGGCCTTGGCACAAACATCCCCTAGAATATGACTGGCTACTGACCATGCAACCACTTACTGAGAAGAGACAACGTGACCTACAATCCTTACAGAAACTAATTGCTTCCCATTCCCCAGTGGAGACAATTCTATGCCCATCAAATTGACTGGAAGTTCAAAGGTATTTTTATTAGTAGTAGATAATTAACATGTTAAAATATTTATTCCAAAGATATGGAAATGCAGGCAAGGTAATCCACCACTGTGGATTTAAACTCTGCACTTCCCTTTGTTTCAAGACATTTGCTCAGCACTGGTTACGCAGGAAGGCCTTTGTTTTATCACAGATACAAAGGCAAACAAATACTATGCCTAAAACAGGGTGAAGGGCAGTCCACAGGGGGTGCCAGAGCCTTTCATGTGAAACATGAAGTTTGCAAGCAAACCCCTGTCTCAGCTCCTATCATTAGAGCACCCCTGTTTAATCTGGTTACAGCAGACTGCTGGAGCAATGGCTTTATAAAAGCAAATGCAGAATACCTGCCAGATGAAAGAGATGGAAAAACAGCTAATGATCACCCAGAGGTTGGGAGAACTAGAGGGGAAAAGCCTTAGAAGGGTGAAATCCAGAGAAAAGTCGACACTAAAGTAACTGAATGTCCTAGTAAAGTGGATCTCACCCCCAGCACTAAAGTACCACTCTTCTTGAACCATTGTATGATCTAGAAACTACCCAAACACATCACCCCCACCCTCTTGCCATCCCACTAGAAATCTCCACTGTTCCCACCATTCCTTAGGAGCCTTCTGAAATTACTTCAACTGGGAGTGTTTGGAAAAGGAAACACAATTTCTGTCTAGCAAAAAGAGCAGATTCCTCTCAGACCTCTACCTGTCAGATACTAACTGTACTAGGCTCCTAGATGCAGCCCTTGCTTCCAAGGAGCTCACAGTTTGATGGAGAAGAAAACAGAACAGGCAATAGCAGATCCAGCTACCACACGGGCACCAAACAGCCCGCAGTCAGAATACAGACCCCAAGTGCCTACAATAGGTAGGAAGGGGGACGATGAATGTGTGAGAGAGAGGAGACAGTACTTAAAAGGAAACTAAACCCCAACATTGCCCTGCACTTACTCAGGTATGTTCATGTGCCCACCCATGCCCCTCATTTGAAGATGCACTGTGTAATATCTACTCACACTGCTTTTATCTAGAAGTTTATATCCCCTTTTTAGTGTAAACTCAAGCAATTTTTAATGCTATTGGAAGCACGGGTTGGGGGATTAAAAATCAAAAGGGTCAGTTCATTTCTGGTTTCTTCATAGAGAGTGAATGCTGAAATTGTCACAAACAGGAATAGGAGGCAAACTTGGAAGCTGTGTTAGGAATACAATCCAAGTATTTGCTGGAAGAAGTTTATCCAACAGTCAGTCAACCAACAAACACTCTTTGAGTTAATTCGTTGTACCAACATAACAGGTAAAAATGATGTTGGTTAAATGTGTTCATCTACGATATTCAGTACAATATATAATTTAACAAGTGGGAAGTTCACTACCCCACAAAAATTATGCTACCCTGTTGATGTGGTTTGGACCTGTGTCCCCACCCAAATCTCATGTTGAATTATAATCCCCAATGTTGGAGGTAGGGCTTGGTGGGAAGTGATTTGATCATGGTGGCGGTTTCTCATGAATGGTTTAGCACCATCCCTCTTGGTACTGTTCTCTCAATAGTGAATGAGTTCTTATCACATCTGGTTATTTAAAAGTGTGTAGTCCTTCCTCCCCATCTCTCTCTCTCTTGCTGCTCCGGCCATGTGATGTGCCTACTCCCCCTTAACCTTCCACCATGATTGTAAGTTTCCTTAGGCCTCCCCAGAAGCTAAGCAGATGTCAGCATCATGCCTCCTGTACAGTCTGCAGGACCACGGGCCAATTAAACCACTTTTCTTTATGAAATTACCCAGTCTTAGGTATTTCTTTAGGGCAATGTAAGAATGGACTAATACATCTGTTAAAACCCGGAATTGATTAAGCACTCAGCAGTTCAAATATTCATTTCACTCTGCGATCTTGGGCAAATTACTTAATCCTTGCATGCCTCAGTTTCCCTCTCTGTAAAATAGGGATAATAGAACATGAATCCAAAGGAGAATTTCAGCTGCATTTATCAGACCCATGACAGGAATGGTGGGAATCCTGATCCCCTGCTTTATACAGAACCTGCAACTAACTCCAAGTAGGATCAGGAATTTGACCTCATTCAGGCAATAAAATAGTGGCACATGCATGTTCCATCTC
The DNA here is from genome assembly GCF_028858775.2 of Pan troglodytes. Taxonomy (NCBI): domain Eukaryota; kingdom Metazoa; phylum Chordata; class Mammalia; order Primates; family Hominidae; genus Pan; species Pan troglodytes. The sequence goes on from NC_072421.2 coordinate 97,944,136, forward strand.
ATCTTTCAAACTAAATCATTTTTTCAAGAAGATTGGTAAAGAGACAAAAATACAAAAAGGAAATCTAGAGGATACTGGCTTTGCAGGAAAAGGATAAGCAGCAACCCAAGCTACTGTATTTAAAGAATCTGTCTTTACTGCCTTTAAAGAAGACAGTTCTCAAGTAGAAAATTTTCCATATCTTTGCAAATGAAGGCATGGAACCTGTGTGCACTCTGCATCAAATATGAAGCTCCGTGGAGACCTGACCTCCAGGCATGGTGCCAGAGCCACGTGTTCAGGCAAAGAAGCAATACCATGCACATTGTATCACTAATGAAAATACTACTTCTTGGTCCTAAGCCATAATATATCTCATCATGAGGATTCCCACTCCCAGGCACTGAGTTGAGAAGAGACAAGTCTCGAGGGCTTGTTAGTAATTACCTTAACAATTCTTCCCCCAAATACAGGTCAGTTAACCCCAGGCAGATGTGCCAGGCATGATCTGCTACTGTAAAGAGAAGAATATCATAGAAGCTTGTAACCTTCCTATCTTTCATCCTCCTTTTTTAACTCCAAAAGGAATAAACCACCCATTCTTGTGGGTCCTGACCTTCAAATGAAAATATATCATTCCCGCAAATCAGCACAAACCATCATGGGCAGATGTCTCATGCTGCATCCTAATGCAATTAGTAGCGCTAGTCAATGTGGCAGGTTCCTAGAACCGATTTTCCCAGAATGGATGGGGCTATGCTGATTCACCCATTGTCCTGTGCCTTTGTAATCCGTCTCAGGTCTCTTTGTGAGGCAGTTGGGTTACAGTTATGGGAAAAATCTATGCAGCAGAATTATTCTAATTGGATAGAATACACTATTCTGGCCTCATTAGTACTACATTCCAAACAACTGAGTTAACTGGCCATAGATGGGCTATTATATTATGGGTCTACGTATACTGACATCAAGTGTTCTAGCTCATACTGGTTCAAGGTGTATGCCCAAACCCAACTCCTGTGCACTGAGAGAGTATATTTTTTCACACTTCTGGTGGAGCAAAGGATGAGACTCAGATCATCAGATCATCCTGAAGAAGGAAATATTTTCTTAATGAATAGTTTGTATGTCTTAAGCCAGTGGTTCTCAGCCCTAACTACACATGAGAATCATCTCAGAATCTTCTTCTTGTAAAACATAAAAATAAAAATACTGTCACCAAGGACCCACTCCAAGAGATTCTGAGGTAATTAGCCTGGAATTGGACCCAGGCACTGGGTGATTTTTTTAAAAAGCTTTCCAGGAAATTTTAGTGTACCTCCAGGGTGGCAAGTAACTGTCTTGAGCAAAGGACTGGCCACAGGCTCTGACCTAATGTGCTGCATTTTCTAAAGCAAGCCCAGCTGTTTAGAAGATGTCATTTCTTTTGTCAGATTACCTGCCAAGGTCATCTCAATACAGGATAAAGAACCACAGAAGAAATACATTCTTTAAAATAATACAAGAGCTTTTTTTTTTTTGCATGAATGTATTGGCTCCTAGTTAGCCTTATTTAATCAAAATTTGCTTGACATTATTCCAATACCTTCTCTAAGTATGCTAAATGGCAAACAACATGAAACATTTGAGAGAGGAAATTTTCTCTAAATGTCACATTAATTTCACTAGGAAATGTCCCCATTTCTAATCAGCCAGCCAGGTTAACACAAGAACACAGCAAAGAGATAAGAACAACATTTGCTTTGGAAAATACTAATTGTCACATTTAAAAAAAATGGGTCTAGAGCAAACTTTTTTATTTCATCTCAGTGGTAAATAAGAGTCACTTTCTTATTATTTAGTATATTTATCACAAATTCTTTTTCTAATTCGAATTCTTTATCCTTGGGTATAACACTGAAAGCAGGTGTCTCACATGACCTAGGTTTAATAAAATGTTGATTTTTAAAAAATTCTCAAACAATAAATAATTCTAGACAGCTCAGTTTTCCAGATAGCTTAGGGTGTTATCCTTTAAGAACCAAAACTTTGTTTTAAAATCCTAACCATCTGCCTTGTTTCTGAAACATATCACAAAGTTGCCCTCCTTAAAATAGGGTATAAAAAACATAATTTAACCACTTATTGGTTACTTAGGAGCATCTTTATAAATGTAAATTATTACCCCATGCAGATTTTGCCTGTATACTCAAGGACCCCAAACTGCTGTGGTTTTTTTCTTGTGTTTAATTTTTAACATAGGATCGTCACCAACCTTCTATCAAACACAGTGTTTTTAACTTTTCAGTGCTGTTGGTATATCAAAAGTAGCTTTTCTTCCATTTCAAGTTTGATGCTTTTACTCTACTGTGTTCTTGGAAACTATACAATTATATTTGTGTCTAGAAAAAAAAGAGTTGTAACGTTCTGCATAGACAGCTGAGATGTTGCGCTCCTAAGGGGGAAATCACATGATCTTTAATATAGGGACCTTTGTGCAATGTTTTGATTTTCGTAGTTTGTTTCTGTGTTTGTTTGTTAGCTGCTTGGGAGCTTTCTTTGCTTACTACTTGCTGTTCTCAGGTCCCTTCTGGATATAGGAGGATTCTAGTAAGACGTTTGGGTGGGGGATATGTTATTACATTTCTACGTTAGTAAGTCTGGCATATCAGAAGTCAAATACTTCCACTTTGTCAGGCCCCCAAGGTACCAGAGAATGCCCTACTTTAATTGTCATTTTGCATTACTTTTACAGTTCACTGAATCGTGCCCTAGTCTCTAGAAGAGTGACTGCAGCTCTCTCAGCACCACATTTATCAGCAGAGAGACTTCAAACCTAAGGAGAAGGAAGCCCAATAAATGCAGATATCCAGGACTAGACTCTTTGTCCAGTGGCACAAATCCCAGGTCACTATACCAAGCAAAAAAAAAAAAAGGTTGCAGACATTGGGATTAAAACTGAGGTTACTCAAATCTTTAGATTTTCATTTGAAAATCAACGAACTTTTAAGTTACACTTTTAAAGTCCCATCGAGCTGAAAAGCATTATAACTATAATTTGCTACCTAATTTTTTAAAGTTTTTAACTCTTAAGTCATTTTAGCAATCAAAACAGGAAAACTGGAATCCCGTATCAGATACACAACAAAGTGATTATAAAACGCTGCTTCTTTTTTTAACTGCTGACTTCCAATAATGATAACTGTGCCTATTGATCCATAATGAAAAGACACATAACCTTTCCTAAAGCTGGTTGCTGTTTTAGATGTTCAAATGGTCATCTCCTCACAAAGATGGCTTTTGGAAATGAGATAATAAATAGTTTTTGCCTACTTCCTACCCCCAACACATAAAAATGAATATGCAAATTCTGTATAAAAATAAAGCTGACGTGCCTCCAGCTAGAATGTATATTCAAAGACTCATCCATCCAGACAGCAGCAACTGAAGCAGGAATTAGTGAAGGTGGAATAAAAGGCACCATCCCCAGCTGCCAACATTACAAAGTTCATATTTGCCCTGAACTAGAAAACATGCTAGGTAAACTCCTACTAACCACTTATTGTCAGTTGTATGCTCCCCACACACCCTAGCCCTAATTCATTCTCTCTCTCTCTGTCTCTCACACACACACACTCACACGCACACACACAAACACACACAGTTTGACTACAGAAAGCAATGTGGTATAGTGGGGACAGCTGGATTCTCTCCCTAGGATTGTCATTAACTTACAGATGACCTTGGATGAATCACATTAACCCTCTTGAGGCCTTAATTTATCTTTCTTTAAAATGAGGAGAATAACCAAAAGGACTCCATGTTGCCTTCAAGCTCCACAATTCTAGGCTTCTAAAACAAAGTGATTCTTAATTTATTCATTTATCTATCCAGTAAGCATGAACCAAACCCTGGGAATTAAAAAAAAATAGCCTGCACCTTCAAGGAACTCACAAACTAATGGATCTTTTACCAGAGATGATCAAAATGTCAGACATTCAGGTAAATACACACACACAGACTGGCACCTATGTACCTGCAGATACAGGCATATACTTGTACGCAGGCTACTGGAGTGCAACTTGGAGAATTACACTGCTACTTTGTAGAACTAAATAACACCCTAATGGCTCAATGGCTATAGGTGACTCACATGGGAGAATTTGGCCCTCATATGTGTCATATGTACATAACCCACATCATAAAAGGCAAGAAATCTCCCTATCCTATCAAATAGGTTATACAATTCATAACGTTCTTAGAAATAGCCCATATTATCTGTCCTTTTGGCTGCATTTCCACAGCCTTCATCACCTTGTGTCATTTTTTTCTCACCTGCATTTGTTCTACCTCATTCTGCAAAATGCTGTTTGGATAATCTTCCTCACCCACTATTTTCATCACATCACTTCTCTTTTCAAGACCTTACAGTAGCTCCTTGTTGCAATTAACATTAAATCTACATGAGGTCCTTAGCTAAGCAGTCATCCAACACAAGCCATCTAATTTCCCTCATTTCTAATATATCTCCATCACTGATCATCCCACGTTCCTTAGCATTTTCTCAGCACTTTGTATACAGACTGTACAATGTAATTATGCATTTCCTCAGGTTCTATGATTATTTCATGTGTAGTGTGTCAGTTCATCCCTCAACGGGACTGGAAGCTCTCTTTTGAGGTCCCTGTGCCATCTGCCACAACGCTAAACATTTAGCATGCGTTCATATAATGCATCAATGAATGATCAGAGAAGAGATGGAAGGGATTAAGAATGAGGCTACTTATCACAATTAAGGCAGGTGACGAAGTTTATTAGGCCAAGGTGGTTCTACTTCTTCAGAAAGCATCCACTCTGCACACTGCCTTCTGTAGTTACAATTTGTTCACTGTTATCACTCCCAACTACTACCTTATAAATACACAATAGTCTATATATAACTGAAAGGGATAAGATGACACAGTTAGGTGCTTTCTGCCCATCTAACTCCATCAGTCCTGCCACATCTCTGGGAATGGTGGTGACAACATATGATAGTGTTCCCGAACCCAATTTGATAGCGTTTCTGTGAGAAGACGAGGGTTCACCAGAATGTAGACCTCTGAGTCACAGACGGACAGTGTGGCAGCTACTTTTCTACAGGTGGTAAACAACTCTAGCATCCCAGTGACTGTCAGGACAGGACTATCAATGAGAAACACAGGCCATGTGGTTAACATTCAACAAATTAAATTGAAAGAATTCCCTTCCTAGCAGCCTCTCATCGTCATTCCTATTGTTTCACTGGCACCATTGATGTGGTCACCCTACCTAGAGGTGGCAAAGATGGCTTAGGGAAAGCACTTTTCTTTGCTCTCATCTTTGGGTCAAAGTTATGCCTTTAGAAGAGCAACCCAGTTGTGAATTTCACTACAGAGGCCTCCTTGAGAAACCTAGCAGCTGTCTGCAGTAAACCATACAATTCAAAGCCTGCTGAAAGACGAGCTTAAACACCATGCCATAAAACAAATACAGGCTTCTGAATAAGGCCCTCGACCCTTTTCTAAGTCCTTTGTGGGGCATAGTGCACTCTGAAATAGTATCTGCTTATAGAAAGCTCTCTGGAACCAGTTAATGCCTATTATATGTACAAATGCAGAATCAACAATATCTCAGTATGAGTAAGAGTACCTCAAGAGCAAATAAAATGAAAAATTCAGTCATGTAAGTCAAACTATTTAATCCTATGTAAACAGAACTTAATGGAGAACCAAATAGCTCTCAACCACATTTGCCAGTGGAACAAATTCTGGAGTCCAATCGCCCTACCAAACATGTAACTACAACACATTAAAGCTATTTTGCAGGCACAGAGTGCCTTTTATCCCCAAATATCAAAGCACTTTACAAGCAAGTGCCAACTGTTATTTCCCCTTTAAAGAGCCATGAAAACAAACACACACGTTAAGTGCTACAGCCACATTAAGTACTAACTCAGCTAGAGCATGCCGCAACAAGGACAATAAGAGAAACCCCAGGAGCACCGTTTTTGGCATTTTCTGCTACTGGGATAGGAAGCAATCAGAAAACAGTAACATCAGGGAAGTGATTAGCCTGCTTCCTACCTATGTTTCTCTGAGTGATTTCCTTGGCTAATTCCAGTGAAAGAGTCAGGGGACTATAGTCCAGCAGTTAGACAAAGGAAAAACTTGGCACACACTAACTGGAAATCATTCTCCAGACCTAGCTGGAGGGCGTACTCACAGAGCCCAAGGGATCCAGAAATGAGCCACTTTGTTCCCTGAAACCTTGGTGACCATTTTGGTTGCCCTTTAGAGGCAATGGCAACCATTGTTAGAAGGTGACCTAAGATGTAAGATTAATAGTCATGATGGTGGTTTCAATTTTAGAAGCTATGATTTGGTAAAGCTGGTCAAACTGACAATAAGAAACCCATATAAGATCTCCCACAAGAGGGTTGGGCATTGTGGCTCATGCCTGTAACCCCAATGACTTGGAAGACTGAGGTGGGAGGATCGCTTAAGGCCAGGAGTTCAAGACCAGCCTGGGCAACATAGCGAGAGCCCATCTCTAATAAAGAAATAAATATACACATATATACATATACATAATATATATACATATATGTACACACATATAAGAGTGTGTGTGTGTGTGTGTGTGTGTGTGTGTGTAATCTCCCACAAGCAATGGGATCCAGAAACCCACAGTATGAGCTCTCCTGGATCCAGCCTACCTTTGAGCCCTTCTGGCTCACAGAAGGACTAGCACCCTCAGAACCTGAGCTGGTCCATTCCTTTCTGCTAAATTCTATTATATCAGTGCCTCAGTTCTCTGCCACTTACCAGCTACAGAGCCCTGACTGCCTGCAGAGTGTGCAGAGTACAATTTCTATTGAGTAAGCTTTGTCAGCTGAAAAGACTTTCAAAATATTTAGAGAGAAAGCGGCGGGTGGCCTTGTGCCTTTGGGCCAAAACAACACCCCCAAATTCTGTTCCAACCCCAATCCCATTATTTATATTATGTGCCACTAAAAACCCAGTTGCCTCTACAAGCTTATTTAAGACTGAAGGAGCAACAGCCTTTGGCATATCATTCTAAATTCATTTCCCTTGTACCAGCTTGTTGCTCAAGCCCGTAAAATGTGATCATGCTGACAAAAAACAATCAAGTGATAGACCATCTTGGAAACAGTGAATGCATTAGCTTCTAATATTGATGTTTTCTAATTAGATACAATACAATAGATCATTTTCTTGTTTGTGATCAATGAAACCTGCCATAGTTCTCTCTTGTCGCAGATATTGTGATTACTGCCTTGGCAAACAGAGGGGTGTCTCAGTACACCGAAATGAGTAGAGTCAAGGATATGTACACACAGCATTCACTTATATTTACTGTCACAAAAATATAAACAGATTATTTATTTCTGACCTTTAAGTACTCATTTCAGATTTAATGAGGCACAATAAACATTTCTCAAACTCAGATTCCATGGTTGCTTAACACTGGCAGCCCTCTAATTATGACTGTAGTAAATAAAGGGCATTTGGCTCTGTTGAAATTATTAGGCACAGAAGGAAACCCACAGGAGCCTCCAGTTTCTAGCAACTTAAACAAGCATTGCAGCAAATCAGCGTTGGAGGCAAGATAGAGCTTATACTTTGGCATCACTTCATAAACCATAACTGACAAGCAATAAGAAGATGACTCAAAAAATAATAATAGAAATGTTTTCTCATTCTCTAAAATACCCCACCTGTCCTTCTCCCAAATCCTCACAGTGCTTCTCATTTTATTTGGGAAGGGGGATGAGGAGGGATGAGGGTGGGTTAGAATTTGATCTGATTTAAAATAGAGATTAACCAAAAGACTACTATAATCTGACATGAGAGTGCTGGCAACCATGCATAGAAAGCCATAATTACCCTTCACAAAGTGGCTAATATCATCAGCATCTTGAAACTGCCAGAGTATTAGAAATCTGTAATGCAGTTATGCAAGGCACCAACAGAACAATTACTGAAGCACCTTGTATTTCTATGAAATCTTTTATCACAAAGACTTCCAGAATGTCTAACTGCCTATTATAAAAAGGGTTCATTTCCCCCCACAGCTGAAACACAATAGTCATTTTGCACCAGTAATGGTAAGCATAAAAGATTGCAAAAGAGAGAAAAACTACTAAACCTTAGAAAAACCACATAAAGAAGAAGAATGTTTTTAGATAGGGAGAAAACAGACATCCAAGTTCATAACTGGGGCTGAAGGTAGCTACATTTTCTCAGATCTCATGGCACAAAATTGAAGAATTTTCCTTCCCATCCAGCCAGCAAGACTTTCATGAGGTGCTGAATGACCGTAATGGAGCAGATGCTTCCTGTTAATAAGAATTAGCATTTGAAAATGCACACAATACAAAAAAACTTGCCTTTTCTTTTTCTCAAAGCCTTTTAAACAACATTAACTATTTAATCCCCCTGCTGCCTTTATGAGCTAAATAAATATTATTAACCCTGTTAACGGCATTACAGAAGAGGTCAAGAGACTTGCCCTCTACTACATAGAAGCATCTAGCATCTGCAACTAGAATTTGAGAGTCTTCCTGCCAGGTCCTGCGCTCACACCACTAGGCCACACCTCATTAGGATTCTGGAAAATGCAGTGAAATCAAAGTAAATAGGACTGGCTGACTAGGTATACTATTTGGGAGAAAAAAAATACACTAGCCTGCTTAAACACGACAGGTTCAAAGGCAGTGAACACAACCAGAGCGATTTCCTCCTGCAGGAAGATTAAGAAATGAAATAATGAGGGGAACACCTCACTCTACCTCTACCATCAGACTCCCAGCAGCAAAAATCAGGACCAATTTTAAACTTAACTTTCAAAAAACAAAAGTTAACACTGTCAGAAACATAACGCTGTACTGTGTCAGACAGCATACTCCTCAACCAGTGTGGTTGATGTCTCCTTTCCTTTCCCCACATTGTTCTCAGCTTCCTCCCTCCACAGCTCTCTCTTGGTCAATTTTTCAAATATGTTTAGAGACCCCTTTCTTCTTTCACTCTTATGTACACACCTTTCTCTCGAAGGAAGCTGGTACACCCTTTCCTCATCCTGGTCGGCTCAATACCTGTGTCTATTTGATAGCAAAGAAACACTTTTATCGGGGCTAAACCAGTAGAAACAGGTGTGGGCAGTCATTTCTTAACTGTGTGTGTGTGTCTATATATACGTATATTATATATAATTTTTGTGAGGGAAACAATGATGTACCTTTGTGTATAGGTATTTTTAAATGTTGGTTCCTGGTAGACCCAGCTTCATTTAGGGTCAAAAGTTACTCTGGGCCCGGTGCAGTGGCTCACGCCTGTAATCCCAGCACTTTGGGAGACCGAGGTGAGCAGATCACAAGGTCAGTTGATTGAGACCATCCTGGCTAATACGGTGAAACCCCGTCTCTACTAAAAATACAAAAAAAAATTAGCCGGGCGTGGTGGTGGGTGCTGTGGTCCCAGCTACTCGGGAGGCTGAGGCAGGAGAATGGCGTGAACCCAGGAGGCAGGGCTTGCAGTGAGCCAAGATCGCGCCACTGCACTCCAGCCTGGGAGACAGAGCGAGACTCCGATTCAAAAAAAAAAAAAAAGTTACTCTGGTGATTGTTTCTTGCAGATGGTCATAAGCTTCAAAAAAAAAAGCACATAAGAAAAAAATGTAAAAGAAAAATCCTACAAAGCCTCCAATCACAGAGCCTTCAAGATGAAAATAGAAAAAGTTCTTACTAGCTGTGTGCCCTTGCAGACATCATGGAGCCTCTCTGACTCTTGATTTCCTAATCTATAGAATGGAAATAATATCAGCCGGGTGCGGTGGCTCACGCCTGTAATCCTAGCACTTTGGGAGGCCAAGGTGGACGGATCACCTGATGTCAGGAGTTTGAGACCAGCCTGCCCAACATAAAACCCTGTCTCTACTAAAAATACAAAAAATTAGCCAGGCGTAGTGGCGCATGCCTGTAATCCCAGCTACGCGGGAGGCTGAGGCAGGAGAATCGCTTGAACCCAGGAGGCAGAGGTTGCAGTAAGCCAAGATCACGCCACTGCACTCCAGCCTGGACAACAAGAGCGAAACTCCATCTCAAAAAAAAAAAAAAATGGAAATAATATCTGTCCCAAATACCTTCTAGGGGATTTTTTTTTTTAGGACCAAATGTGCAAGCACTTTCCAAAACTGTGAATCACCAGACAAATGGCAAGTCTTCTTATCAGGTCGTAAACTTGATTTCTTCTGAATATTTATTTCTATGTCCAACTAAACTCCCATTGAATATTGTGAATAGTTTTCTTTCTGAGGTTTCCTACTAGGATATTTTATCTCAGTCTCCCTTTACGCTATCAGAAAAAAAATAATGTGATGAAGAGTTGTGTTTTTGGCATGGGAAGTTTTTTATATATATATATATATATATAGGCATATAATATATATTCTGTACATGATAAATATATATAAAACATATTTTATATATAATATATTTATTTTATATATATAAATAATATATATATAAAATAAATATATTATATACCCAACTTCTCTAATTGCTGATTCAATAGGAATACAAGGAGCCCCATCTACCACAGCAGACACTTTAGGTAGAATGTGCGTGCATGTGTGTGTGTGTGTGTGTGTCTGTGTGTGTGTGTGAGAGAGAGGGAGAGGGAGAGAGAAAGAGAGCTAAAACTCAGCTTAAAGAGAGTTGAAATTACCTCACACCATCTGAAATTATGTGAAAAGCAAGATTTCAGACATTTTAAAAGCTTTTATAAACTAGTTTTCTTTGACCCATTTTCTTCGACCCATTTTCTTCCTTCATCATGATTGAACTGTCACAGAGTATCCTTTCTTTACGGCAGGGTTGGGGGAGGGGAGTGAGGGAACCTCATGCCATGATTGAGTAACACACATTAGCATGCATAATTCAGAGTTGTCGGCTGGAAAGGAGCCATTCAAGGGCTAGTGCGGTATTTGGATAGGAAAACAGGGTTAAAGGACAGGGGCAAATTGACCAGAGCTTTCTATGATCCAACTCAGGACCTCCTTGGAGCCTGACTGTGGGCTCACACTACCATTCCTCAGGGGTGTGCTGTCCAATAGCATAGACATTAGCCACATGTAGCTAGTTAAATTTAAATTCACAAAATTTAAATTAAATTAAAATTTTAGTTTTTCAATCATAGTAGCCACATTCCAAGTGCTCAGTAACCACATGTGGCTACCATGTCCTGGACAGAGCAGACATAGAACATTTCCATCATCACAGAAAGTTCTACTGGACAGCAGTACCTTAGAGAGAAACCGGAGGCTTGTCACCCAGGATTCGCCGGTTCTGAAATGTTACCTAAGGAAATATAAGGAATATACTTACCTCTATCACATCACCTAACACATTGTGTTGCTTAGTTAAATCTCACCCCCACTAGGTTGGAGAACTCCTTAAGGGCAAGAACCACACCTTTAGTATTGGTATCTTCAGTGCCTGTCACTGTTCCTGGCACTGGCTAAATGCTCAACCACTGTTGGTTAACTGATTAACAGCTGATAGGAATCTCTCACCTGTCTCTTTCATAGATTGAATCAGAAATGCAAAGTTTGCAAAGCTCTTTTAAGAAAGGCTGATGTGCTTCCTAGACTTGTATTTCTTTCAACATTTCCCAAGAACTTAGTAGAAAAAACTGGCTTTAAGTCAAAACCAAACTAATGTTGTTTCCCCATCCCTCTATTCCCATTCCATTGAAATGCCAATGTGTAATATACATAATATTGAACATGATATAATCCACACCTTCAAAGACAATGTTTCACAATCTAGCACAATGAGAAACACCTGTAGAACTGTGTATCTCAATGGCCCAATTTTAAAAATTATTTTCTCAAATAACACCTTGCATTAATATAGCAATTGTTTTTTTTTTTACGAAGCCTTGACCTATGCTCCCTTCTAATAACCACAACAGTCTGCAGATGTATATAGGCAAAATACTCCTTTCCCCTTTTAACAGATGGAAAAACTGAGGCCCAAAAGTTTCTGAATCCATGATCATAGCCAATTACTGGCAGAGTCAGAGCAAGAACCTAAGACTCCTTCTTTCCAAACCAGGGGACCTTCCACCCAGTCTAAATTCATAAACGGTAGAAAATGGAAGCCCAATTGGCTCACTTACTGTTTTTGCTTTCAATCTATAGTCCCTTTTGAGATCTATCCTTCATAAATTAAAAAATATATATTTTTATGCAATATTAATTATTTCTTCAGGCCATGGTAGAGCCTACAGTAGCTTTATTGCCAAATGTAGTCATTTGCAAAGGTTCTCGAAATCACTACTGCAACCTGACAATGCTATGCTGTCCACTGAAAGCTTTGAAAAACTGAAAAATTCCCCTTTGGGCTCATGAACAATCACAGAATATATACTCGTAAAGCATTAAAATTCAATATGACCTTAGAGTTCATCTAATCTATTATCTCTCTTGCACACGCGCACACACAAACGTGTGCGTGCACACACACAATATTTTGAAGATAAGGAAATGGGCCCAGAGAAACTTACAACCACCCCCAAAGCAACGCAGCTGGTTATTGGAAACTCAGGCATGGATTCAGAACTGAGCTCTTCTGACATTCTCTATACTTGCCCAGCTCCTTCTTGTTAGTTCTCTTAAGAAATCCTAGAAGAATAAAACCTAATACTCAAAGTCTTGTCAACTAAATTTCTCATGGGAGGAAAAAAGTGAAATTTAGTGTAAATTATGTTTGTAGATCACTTCTTCTCAATACCCTATCATTAATAAAAGTAATTGTTCCTAGGGATACTGTAGAAAGAGGATGTATGATCCACCCAAGGAAACAGACTGCCTTTAGCTGAGTGATCCAGATTATATTGAATGATAAAGCTCTGTGAAATATGGCCTCATTCTAGCAAACAACTTGCTTTGTTGCCACTTAAATTGCTCATTTATAATTGCTAGAGATAAACTGCAATCAAAATACAGTATCTTCTATTAGTTTTGCCCACTGGGGATTGTTCGATCATAGTGAAATTATCTAAAAGGTAAATTTTCTCATTTTTACTGCCTCAGTGGAAAGAAACTCTCTGGCATTAGACCACCAAGGGGAGCTGGAATGATGACAAGTATTGCTCCCTGGTGAAGGGAACATTTTTCCTCTCTAAATAGTACTGAGCAACTAACTATAACCTTCTGCCTTTGCAACTAACACCTAAGTAGAAAAGGGAAAATCTGTTCTGCTCACTTCCTAAAAGCATCCATCTCAGGCTTACTTGCTTTCCCGTGTTGGAGTCATACCTTTGCAGTTCAGATTTCAGTAATTCATATTTGGTGAGCATTCGGATAGAGCTAGGCTGCTGTTTCTATTTTTATAAAGGTTTGCTGGGCAAATTGTGGTATAAACAAGGTTACAAGGAAAATGTTTAAACTAACAAGAATAAATTGTTTTTAAGCACTTTAGAAGCAATTTACAAACAATAAGTATGTTAATTGCACATCATTCTTATTTATTCATTAAAACAAGTCCAAGGACTTCTACTTGGCAAAACTTCCTGGCACAGACTTTATTAGTCTACTTCTTCTCATTCTATGAACTTGAAAGTAATAAAATTGCATTTCTTTTCTACCAGTAATTCTGACTGCCCTACCACCAAATAAGTCTCAATCAGACTTGACTATGCCATATAAAGCATGAGTAAAATGAAAAGCCATCAGCCCCGGGTCAAAAGACAAAAAAGTCACTGAAGATCCTGCACTATGTTTAAGACTTCTCTTTGCACAAGGTGCAGGCAACCAGTAATGAAAAGGGGTAGATGGAATCGATGAGAAGGGTAGAAGAAAAAGGCAAAAACAGATCATTCAGAGGCTTCCCCACAATTGAAAAGATTTGCCTCATGCTCCCTAGCTGTCCTCGACTGACTGTTGCAGAACAAATGACAGCTTGTACAGCTCAGGGCTGAAATAATTTAATTCAATTCAACAAATACTGTTAAGACTATGTGTCAGGCCCCATGGGAGACGCTAGGGATCTGGAGATTAACCCGATTCCACTCCTGCCCTCAAGGAGTTCACATTTCTAGTGCTGGGGACAGTTAAATGGAGAGACAATTATAATGCAGGGTTGTAAGTGCTACCATAGTGGTATCTCAGTCTATTTGTGCTACTATAACAAAATACCTGAGACTAGGAAATTTATAAAGAAAGGAAATTTATTTATCACAGTTCTGGAGGCTGGGAAGTCCAAGATCAAGGTATCAATAGATTTGGTGTCTGATGAGAGCCGCTCTCTGCTTCCAAGATGTTACCTTGTTGCTGTATCTTTCTCTGGACGGGAGGAACACTGTGTCCTCACAAGGCAGAAGATGGAAGGACAAAAAGGTGCTGGTTGGTTCCCTGGAGCCATTTTGCAGGGCCAATAATCCCATTCATAAGGGTGGAACCCTCATGACTTAATCACCTCTTAAAGGCTCCACCTTTTAATACTATCACATTGGGTCTTAGGTCCCCAACATATAAATTTGTGGGGAACACCAACATTTAGGCCATAGCAAGTGGTATATACAGTGTGCCATGGGAGCACGGAGGAGAGAGCAACAGAGAAGAAAGCCTCCATGGGTAACACATGCCATCAGAAGTGCCCTCAGACTATATGATCTAAGGGGGATAGACCTAGGGAAAATATTTGGTTTGGGGGAAGAGTTTGCTTCTCTCTAGCTGTGATTTTGGATTTTGCAAGTTACATATAAATGTCAGGGGAGAGAGAAAGACAGAACGTAAGCCATGCTTAATAAAATCAAGCAACTTCTCTACAGCCACAAATCCAGCTGGATTTGGGTTGGCTCTTCCGTAAAGTTTGGAAGATGAGTTACATTCTGTACAAGTGCTAGAAAAATCAATATCCGAAGGGGTAGCTAATTAAACCACAGAGACTTATTTTTTGAGCCAGTAAAGGTTTTCTCCAGTGGTCAGATGTTCATGAATTTCAAATTCTTTTTGCAGACTTTGCATAAAGATGAGTCCTGAGACAAGTCAACCCTAGCTTGGATAGCCTCTGAAAACTGGCTCTACTCCCCTTGTCAAGGATAGGAAAGGCAGACTGAGCTCTTGCCTGCAGCAGCCTGTAGGTGGAGACCTTCACCTTCCTGAGCAGGTCAGTCCCACTCTCTGTCAGCCCTATGAATAGAGAATACACCATAAAACTTCCACACTTGGTGGGGAGCAGAGAGAGCTTTCCTTTCACCATTTATGGACTTTAAGGATGTGGATTTTATGCTTGTTTTCTTCCTCTCCTGATTGCTTGACACTGTGCCTTTTCTCCAAAAGAAGCTGAAAAGTTACTGGGTCACCTTTCTCCCTTCCAGGAGCTGCTGGACCCTGAGTCCCTTCCTGTCTCTCACCAACTAACTGTGTGCCATCCCTAGAGGCCTGACCCCATTCAGTGCCCAAAAGAGGAAGAAGGTCACAAGAAGAAACAAGAGAAATCTTGGGTCGCTCAGAAACACTGTCTCTACTCTGAGAACGATGTTTCTGTGTCTTCTCTTCCTGGATAAGAGGGCCTGAAGGACTCTAAGGCCAGAGTCTTTCTGTCCACCACAGGCCTTAAGCCAACAATGTACACATTGTGTTGCTGTGCAAACAGGGATTACTTTTATCTCTTCCCCCCAAAGTTTCCTCTGCTGTGCTTTGGAAAAGTAAATCAATAAGGCATGAGAAGATAGAGAATTAATAAACAAAGGTATGAATGACCTCTCCCTAGGTGTTCTAAAAAGAATAAGGTGGTCAACCATATTATAAAATTTGCCTTTTGAAATTTTATTTTCAGAAGTTAATATTTCTTCTGTCATTTGGGCATATTATTATTACTATTATTATTACTACTACAAATGCCTTTTGGAAAAAAGCCTATAGCACCAGTAAATTTAAAAATTTCCCACTATGTGTTCATCTTCTCAATATTCCTAAGAGGAAATCAAGCCACATCCAAGGTTTTTCCAAGATATTAACTCCTTCCTAACCCCACTAAAGCATACCACTACAAAGCTGCTAAGGGTCTCAAGAAGATGGAAGACAGCATAACAGCCATCAGTCCATCTTTTCTAGGAACCCCAACTCTGTCAGTGGTGAGCATCTGTTTTTTAATGATTAGAAGATTAAATACAGAGCACTCTACAAAGGGAAGGGAAATCTCCATGATCACCCAAGGGTCAGTCTTTGGCCTTATACCTAAGAACGAATTGCCCTTGCTGAGTATGTGAAAGCTGTTGTGCTGGTCAGTTAGCTGGTCCTAGACTCAAATACTATAAATATTTGTACTCAACGTAACTAATTAACAAGCCAAACACTAAGAAGAATGTGTCATGCTTTTGTGAAAGTTTAGTTTTAGTCTCTTCATTTCAACACATTTGCCTAGTGCAGATCAATGTTAAGGTTGGCTTCATACAACTTTTTGCCTCTCTCATAATTAAGCAGTATGAACATTGTTCCACAAGTGATGTGGTCTCCAGGCCGTTTATCAGTCTCTTAACCTCCCTTGAAGCTCATTCTAGTGTGTCAGTGTTTCACATAAAATAAGGCATCCAGAATCAGACATCATTATCCAGATGTAGTCTGAACAGCAAAGAATTCAGAGGGACTAATACCTCCTATAATCAGAAAACTATACCTCCTTAATGAGACCTAAGATTACATTTGTTTTAGCGGTTCATTTAACTTCAACGTGATTCCCTCATAACATATCTACCCTTCCCAAACACTCCTTCTATTTCGGCATCACCAGCTCCACTCTGGATTGGTGCTGGGTTGGAACTTCCAAAACGACCACCAGATAGGCAAGCAGAGCCACTGAAGGAAAAGAGGACCAAAAGGAAAAGTAACAGTCCTCCCAAACAAAAGAAATTCTACTGGAAAAGAAAGGGAACAGAGCAGTTAACAGTGTTACCAATGCACACAGATGTAGAGGAAAATTTGGGGACTACCAGATCTCGTGGTAGGGAAAAGAATATCACAGCTGTGCCTACTGCATTCTTCATTTGTAAACAACTAATTACTTCTGCTCACAAAAGTAACACCACATCATACATAAAGGCAGAAATCAGCACAAATAACCAAACTGTTGTCTACTTGAAGAATAAACTGAAAGGAAAAAAAGAGTTCTCTAAAACTGTATTCTAAAGCTGTCTATTTAGCCTTTATTGAAAGTCAGACTCTCCTAGACGTATTTTTCCCTGACCTAATCTTTTGTTCTTCTATGCCCCTCCCCTGCTAACCTCTCTGCACGATTAAGAATTTGGTAAATATAGTCAATTATTCTAAAGGTGCCAAAACTCTCATTTCAACTTGTTTCCCAGTTAATGTACCATAGCAGAGAATGAATCGCTATTACAAGGAACTAAAAATAAAAATGTTTCAGAGTCCATAATTGGCTTGTCTTGCTGGACTTTTTACGCAGCCAAAGTACCAGTTCCAGACTATTAGCCCTTGGTTTGTAGGAGAATAATATAATATATTTCCTCATTAAAATACTTTGCTGTCTACCATTTAAAAAGTAAAAGATGCATTTTTTCCTATAATCTTTCATTTTTAGGAGGTTTTGAAGCTTTGGAGGCACAATGAAAGGACAAGAAAAAACAAATAGGTACTCTGCTCTAAAAATCAGCCATTACCTTCATTAACATTTTCCCTCCTTCTAAGCCAGTTTTCTAGCAGTTCCACAATACACCAAATCAAAAGGTCATTTGTTTTCCAAAGAATACAACAGTGTGTGTGCATGTGTGTGTGTGTGTGTGTGTGTATGCATGTGTTTAAACTCAAATGCCAGTAATTGCCTAGGTTGGAGGCTGAAGGTTTCTAATAAAATTATGGCAATCAAACATTTGAAATCACAAATTCACAGATCCCTAGACACAGGTTAAACCAAATGAGACTTGTGGCTTTGTAATCATGTCATCGTGGTCCTTCCTACTAGAATCCAGGGATACCAAATGTTTGGTGGTCCATCTGTGGCTTTTAGCTTAATACAATTAGTAGCTGTGTATTGGCCTCCATATGTAGTATGTGTTAGTACTTTCTACTACTTCCATCACACTTACCACAATTGCAAGTAATTATCTGTGTAATTATTTTTTAAACGTCTATCTCCTGTACTTTGGGCTCCAAAAGGGTAGGGGCAAGTGTGTTTTGTCCTTAAATGTGTATTCTATACCTGGTAGGATATAAAGGTAGGTAGAGTAGGCATTAATTAATGAATGAACCATCTGCTTTGCTGGAGAAGAAAGTTTGTGTGTGAAGTGGTAAGAAATAAAATTAGGCCTCATTGAAGCCTTACCTAACCACGCTATTTAAATTTGCAAATTTTCTCCAAAACTCATTATCTTCCTTTTCTGCCTTATTTTTCTCCATATCACTTATCTTCTAAAATACCATACATTTCACGTATTTATTTTGTTTATTATCTCTCTTCCCCTGCTAGAATGTTAACTCCATGATGTTAGAAATTTTTTGTCTGTTTAGTTTACTGCTGTTCCTGGAACCCTGAAAACAGCTCCTGGCACAAAGTGTTTATCAAGTGAATGAAGGTCCTTCATGGACGAGACAAATGACTATACACACACACACACACACACCCCCACACACACACACAAAACTTAAAAATACTAAATATATGATACCATGGCCCATTTAATAATAACATATCAAGAAATGGAGGCCAGGCACAGTGGCTCACACCTGTAATCCCAGCACACTGGGATGCCAAGGCGGGTGGATCACTTGAGGTCAGGAGTTCAAGACCAGCCCGGCCAGTATGGTGAAACCTCATCTCTACTAAAAACACAAAAATTAGCCAGGAGTGGTGGCGCACGCCTGTAATCCCAGCTGCTTGAGAGGCTGAGATGGGAGAATCCCTTGAACCCAGGAGGTGGAGGCTCAGTGAGCCAAGATCACACCACTGCACTCCAACCTGGGTGACAGAGCAAGACTCCACCTCAGAAAAAAAGAAAAAGAAATGGGTCTCTGTGTGTCAGTTTTCAGCTTCCTAAGATGTCAGAACCTGATCCTGATCTCTGACTTAGTAGGACAGGGACACCTGGAGAACCCTAAACCACTCCATCTTCCATATATCCTGTGCAGCTTCCAAGCACCACCAAGCCACTTCTGCAATAGAAAGCCTTTCTTCCCTAACAGGGCAACTGAAAGTAAAATAGAGGAAGCTACCTTCTGATCATGAGATTCCAGTATGACATGGGAAGAAAGTGCCTTGGCACTTTTTCTAACGTATTAATCTAACACCCTCTGCTAAAAGCTTTTTACCAGAATTCCTCCCAAACTTGAATTTTATGGGTCAGCCAGAATGCTGGCACTGACCTAGAAATCTCAATTGCTGAACAGGCATTGAAACAAACAAAATAAATGGGCATTTATATTCAATAGAAATTTGTGGCGTGAGCAAGGCATCTGGAATTCATGAAGTACTAAAAGCCTCTTGCTTTTTTGGGGAAACTCTGTTCTAGCTGGTGTAGAAGAAAGGAGACTCTGGATCAGAGACTTGAGGTTCAAGTCCTGTTTATGTGTGATCTCAGAAAAATACTTAACTTTCATATAATTTAGTTTATTTACCTGTAAAGCTAGGATAATAATGTTTCCAGTCTCAAAGAGTTGTTGGGAGGATTAGTTAATATATGAAAAGTACTGAGCCCAGAAACTGACATAGATTAGATGTTTAATTAACATCCTCAGTTCTCTTTCTGCCTTGTGTCCCTTCTCTTCTGTTTTTGTTTTTGTTTTTGTTTTGATGGAGTCTTGCTCTGTCGCCAGGCTGGAGTGCAGTGGCACGACCTCAGCTCACTGCAACCTCCGCCTCCGGGGTTCAAGCAATTCTCCTGCCTCAGCCTCCCGAGTAACTGGGACTACAGGCACGTGCCACCACGCCCAGCTAATTTTTGTATTTTTAGTAGAGACGGGGTTTCACCATGTTGGCCAGGATGGTCTCCATCTCTTGACCTTGTGATCTGCCCTCCTCAGCCTCCCTCGGGATTATAGGCGTGAGCCACCTCCCCCAGCCTCCTTCTCCTAGTTTTATGCAGGAAATGGAGAGAAATTGATTTGCTGTTCAAAACCATCACAAAAAGTCTTAAAGTCCTTTTGTGAACAACATTTACTCTGAAAGAAAGAATCATCTCATTGGGGAAAAGAATCAGCTTCAGTTTTTAACCTCTCCCTTTCTCTCTTCTTTGCACTAGAATAAGAAAAACAACTTAATATGCTGTGATACAGAGAGAAGAAACTTGGACTTTTACCCTTTACTTTTTTAAGGAAGAGAAAGAGAAAGCTCTTCAGAGCTAACCTATTTTCCTTTCTTCGAAAAAAGAGCAAAACCACCATCAGGCAATGTTAGATGGTCCCTAAGGCATTAAATAAAAAAAGGCCTCCAACAAAATTAAAACTTGGAAAACCTCAGAGGGGCAGAAATGTGGGTGAGAAAAACTCAGAATTTCCTTGTGGGGGAAAAATAAGAAAAAAAAATTATACAATGAACAGGCTGCAGAGCAAGGCAAGAAAGTTCTAGATGAGCAAAAAACAAAGCAGGGCTCTGCTAAAAGTAGAAGCCAGAGGGATGGTCTCTTGGGAGTTCTCACAGGTGACTAAAAGGAAAGCAGCAGCCTCGGGGAACTGACTATTTAGCTTCTCTTTTTAACTACTTTTTTTCAGTATGGCTTGTGCTTGCTGACTCTGAAACATCCAAAAGTAGAAGGTCCCATAAAAATGAGGGTTTCTCTAAGGGAGCACCTTTGGAAGGTAGGTAGCTTTCATTGATTTCGTCATTAGCTTTCTTAGCAGAAGGATTCAAGCATTATTTTAAAGTTTACACCCCTCACCCTTTTGATAATGCTGAGGCAATATCTTGGGAAAAGGGGGACAAATAACAGTTATTAATTACCCTAATTAACCCAATTCATAAGACATATTTGTATGGCTGTCATGACAACTGCTTTGACTAACTTGCCAAGAATAGCTTAGCTGTCCATTCAAATAAATCCCTGATAATTACCAGTCTAGTTTACTGGGCTTCTGTGATAATAATAATTAGTGCTACTGTGCCAAAGGTCGCACTAAACAATTTATGAATGATGCATTTTGCATGGTGATTATGTGAGTCACAGGCAATGTACAGAATGTTTGCCATTATGCTATTAATATTAATGTGAAAGGGGGTGGCTAGATTTCAGGCAGTGACTGGCATTATGGTCTTTATAGCTAAAAATGAGCAACAGGGGGAAAATGGAAACTTTACCATTAAATAAGGCATGTCCAAGGAATCATAAGATACATTGTAACTCATTGTTTCTCTGAAGCCATCATCCATAAATTATGCTTACAAGTCTTGGATTCAAAAGAAGATGAAATATGAAATATTTGGCCAAGCACAGTGGCTCACGCCTGTAATCCCAGCAATTTGGGAGGCCGAGGCTGGCGGATCACAAGGTCAGGAGATCGAGACCATCCTGGCTAACACAGTGAAACCCCGTCTCTACTAAAAATACAAAAAAATAGCCGGGCATGGTGGTGGGCGCCTGTAGTCCCAGCTACCCGGGAGGCTGAGGCAGGAGAATGGCGTACACCTGGGAGGCGGAGCTTGCAGTGAGCCGAGATCATGCCTTTGCACTCCAGCCTGGGCGACAGAGCAAGATTCCATCTCAAAAAAAAAAGAAAAAAAATATGAAATATTTGAGCTATGGAAGTACATGCCCTGGTAGGAATGTTTGTGAAGGTAGGAACATGCTACATTACACATAGCAGGAGCTCCAGAAAGGTTTGGGGACAGCATTAGGGAAGAATAAAGTCTGTGTCTAGATGTTCATATTAAGCCCTATATGATTTTTTTCTTATTTTTTTATTATACTTTAAGTTCTAGGGTACATGTGCACAACGTGCAGGTTACATATGTATACATGTGCCATGTTGGTGTGCTGCACCCATTAACTCGTCATTTACATTAGATATACCCCCTCCCTCCACCCCACGACAGGCCCAGGTGTGTGATGTTCCCCTTCCTGTGTCCAAGTATTCTCATTGTTCAATTCCCACCTGAGTGAGAACATGTGGTGTTTGGTTTTGTGTCCTTGCGATAGTTTGCTGAGAATGATGGTTTCCAGCTTCATCCATGTCCCTACAAAGGACATTAACTCATCCTTTTTTATGGCTGCATAGTATTCCATTGTGTATATGTGCCACATTTTCTTCATCCAGTCTATCATTGATGGATATTTGGGTTGGTTCCAAGTCTTTGCTATTGTGAATCGTGCCGCAATAAACATACCTGTACATGTGTCTTTATAGCAGCATGATTTATAATCCTTTGGGTATATACCCAGTAATGGGATGGCTAGGTCAAATGATATTTCTAGTTCTAGATCCTTGAGGAATCGCCACAATGTCTTCCACAGTGGTTGAACTAGTACAGTCCCAAGCCCTATATGATTAAAGACAAGCCTCGGAAAAGAAAACCTCCCTGACTACTGGTGATAACCATGGTCAAGAAAGTAGGGCATTTCAATTGAGGATCAACATGCTATTATTCTAATGAAATGGTGCCATGGTCCAAAGGCTTTGAATAGTAACACACCTTTGAAAAATGAGTTCTAAATGTTGCTGTCACTTTTCCATACTAATAAAGTCTCTTTATGCTACACAATTAGGTTAGAAAATACAGATATCGGCCAGGTGCAGTGGCTTATGCCTGTAATCCCAGCCCTTTGGGAGGCTAAGGTGGGTGGATCACCTGAGGTCAGGAGTCTGAGACCAGCCTGACCAACATGGGGAAACCCCATCTCTACTAAATTACAAAATTAGCTGGGCATGGTGGTGCATGCCTGTAATCCCAGCTACTTGGGCGGCTGAGGCAGGTGAATCGCTTGAACCCAGGAGGTGGAGGTTGCAGTGAGCCGAGATCACGCCATTGCACTCCAGCCTGGGCAACAAGAGTGAAACTCCGTCTCAAAAAAAAAAAAAAAGAAAAAAGAAAAGACAGATATCATACTCTGAATTTTAGACACACAATACATATGAGTAGTTAGAAAAGATTGGGTAGACAGCAAAAGCATTGGTCCTGTGACCTCTTTCCACTTTGACTTACTTTTGGTTCCCTTCCTTCCAGGGATTTTTTTTAAAATGACACAATATTTTATTGTTAAAGAAAAAACTTAAACTAAAGCTTGGGTTTTTACTGAATTCCTATAGCAAATAGCTTTTCTTATTAGCTAGGTCTTTTTCTAAACTATTTTCTTTTTAAATCACTGTCATTTCAAGCTTCAGACTATGCTAGGAGTGCTGTTCACATCAAATTAGAAATTTGGCATTAATGAAGTGCTCTGGTTGAATTGGCAGAAAGGGATAAAAACACATCCCTTTGTTGCCAGTAACTTAGATTTTTTTTTTATCTACAGCAAATGCAGAGAAGATTCATTTATGATGAGCAATAACTGGGATTCTACAGTAAAGCATCTGGAACAGTGCCTGGCACATGTTAAGCATTCAAGGAATGAGAAGCTACATGAAGAAGGTATTAGGCAATATTTACACCATTGTGAGACACTAGATTGTGAATTTGCAATGAAGTTGAGAATGCTGAGCAATAAAATCACAACTGGTAATGCCTTCTCCACTTTCTGTTGCTTGTGGGAAACCATGACTTGCTCCACTTTGTATTACTTTTGGTTCCCTCTCTTTCCAGGGGTGAATAAAATTGCACAGTATTTTGGTACCAAAAGAAATACAACAGAGATAGATCCTAGTTTGCAAGTAATGTCAAGGCAGGTTAGAGCACAGTCTACATAGCAATGTTTATTTCTCTATGCCTAATTTATGTCTCTTAGAATTATATGATTTCTAATACTGTCTTAGGTCTGTATGAAGGCAGGGCTGTTAAAAGAGTTTGTTAAGAGACCTAAGAGTTTTCTACCAACTCTACCAATAACTGCATTGGAACCTGGTAAAAGGGTTTTTTTTCACACAATTGTGTTTTTAATGTTTTCTTCCCATTATGGAACAGAATGGTGGCAATAATGGCATTATGATGAACATGTTGCCTTCTAAGGTGCTTTAAATATGCCAGATACTAAACTGTTTCTAGGAAAAGAGTAAAACCAATACTTAACCTTCACGCACATAATTATTCATCTTATGCACTGCCCTGCCCTGGATCCACCCCAGTAGATTGTAAACTCTTTGAGGGCAAGGATTATTCAGCACTCATTTTTGTAAACTCCGCAGTATCTAGCCCAGACTGATGCATAGGTGTTCAATACCACACAGCTGAAGTAAACTGAATCTGGGCAGATATGGCTAAGGCATTGAAGTGTGAGTTCAGAGCTTTGGAGAGCTGTGTGTCACAGCATGTGCAGGAGAAGTGAATCTGCAAGTGTGTAATTAACAACCCAGTGACTGCTGATGAGAAAGAGAATTCGATACTACGCAGCACTGAACACAACTTAACAAGCAGCAACTCATGTAAGGGAACCTAATACTCTACACATTGTGGAGAGAAAAATCCTGAGAGGCAGTGAGGTGTAAGAGAATCTAATCTTCTGTGAATGGAAGGCAGCCAAATAGGGTTCGATGTGATTGGAAATCCAATGTACTGGTATAGAAGGAAATCCAATACGAAATAGTGGTGAAGAGGGAATAAGCGTTGGTGATTAACCAGACTGGTCACTGGAAATTTCCTTTGTTCCAAAAACACAAAACCAAGCTGGATAAATATTCAGCCCAGGATTTCAAGTCCATTGAGAAAGGGCAGAAATGACCCTGACTATACAAACACTATTCTTAAGTTGTTCATTTATACCACACAAACTAAGGAGTAGCCTGGGCTCAACTCCCAATCCTGCTCTCACCGTACAGAAGCCATCCAAGAGAAAGCAAGCTGGCAGTACCACTTGCTCCATCAGAAACAGTTACTGTGTTAAATGTCCTTTGTGTTTAGATTATTAGTGTTTTGCTGGCATGGAAATAAGAATGTGTCTATTGGGTTCTCCAGCTAACATGCAATCTGCCCACGTGGATCCTTGAGATAAGGGGGAACCCCAGAGCCCCAAAGGAAAAAGCTGAAAAGTATTTTATTGAGTAATCATTCTACTTTTAAAATAACCTGTTCGTCAATACAGCTCTTTTTCAAGCTCACTAACAGTAAGGAAATTTACATGAAAAATGGCCTTTAGGAGCCATCAGTATTATTTATGAGGAGCTATAACCATGTCTGATGCTTTCCAATAGGCAGAATATGCTAAACTAAACCTTGCCTGTTCTTCATGTGTAGTTATTATGAGACTAGTTGGTTATAAAACACCCTGCACTTGTATTAACGTGCTAGCCAGTATAACCACCACCAGCCAAGCAATTCTTTCTGTCACTGGAACCGTCTGAACAAACTACAACAAAAGTCAGGTTAAGACATCAGAAGGAGATTAGCACTAGGGGCAGATAAACCTGAAGTGTGTGGGCTTTTGTCAGAAGACTATACTAAGCTGCACACTTCTTCACTCCCTGCAGCTGGGCCATGGATGTCTTCTCTGATTATGTCATCGACACAAACAAGTCTCCCCTTTCATCAGCACTGCCACACCAAGACATCTTTGGAGCAGCTTAAACTACAGCTCTCCTCTGCCTCTCACGTACCATTCACACAGCTGTCACAGACAAACATGGATCGCTCTCTGCAGCCAGAGATGTGGGAGGCAGACAGGCCACAGCTGGATTCTCTGACCTTGGGCAGAGTAAAAAGGGCACACAGTTAAGAGGGGACAATCCTCTTTGGACTTCAGTAAGGGGAAAATTCAATGAAGAAGTCAGATTAGGGAAGAAGATGAATCTCCCCCTGGCCACATCATCTTCATTATTAGGACATGTCAGGAAGCAGGGCAGCTGCTATCAGGACAACAGCCCCGGGAAAGCAAAGAAGAGGAACCCAGACTGTCTGCTTTGCTATTGGCAAAACGAGTCCTTCCCAAATGAGTCACGTAGGGCACCAACAACTCTGAGATCTGTCACATACACACACACACACACACACACACACACCATTTCCTCCCAGCTCTCAGGAACACAACTTCTTTCCCTTTATCTAGACAGTAGCTTTTGCCCACCTTTATAAAATAGGTAAGGAATGGTTGCCCTTGATGGTACTATTACAAAGAGAAAACGCCAGGATGTATCCCTGCCTTTGAGGAATGTAAAGATGAAGAGATAAAGACAATGAAATTACGGTGGCCAAGTTGAATAAAGGCTGGCTTTTGATGCGTCTATACGCCCTCTGCTGACTGTCAGACAGAACGTCACAGAAAAAAAGTTGGAGCAGAAAGAGGGAAAAAGAAACAGATTGGAAGCAGAAAATAGGGAAGGAAAGACGCCTTTCTTCTCTGGAGACTGCTGTCTGTTTATCCAGAGGGAATATAAAGAGGAAGAGGCCCTTGACCTCCTATTTATCAAGAGTAGCCAAGAAAGAATATAAAATGATAAATATTGCCTTGACAGTACTCTGATTCTATGTTATAAATGTGACTAGATGAGCCTTGCATGCCCTAAAACACTATCTTACTGAGCTGCATCTGCACACCACCCATTGACATTGGTTGGGGGTGGGAGGTGGCATGGACTCAAAAGGGCCATCGAGCAGTAACTGGAGGAATGGATTTGAGCCACAAACCATCCATCTGAAGCTGGCTGCAGGCTGCTTCTTTCTTTACTTTGAAATAGATTCTTTTCATGGCTGCTTTTCTGAAATGAATTTGATTTTTTCAGAATTCATGGTAGACTCTGTGTGTTACCACAACCACCACCTCCTGCCTCAGCCTCTTTCCACTTTTTTAACGAATGGCTGTGTGTTGGATTCAAGACTTTGGCACTCAAATTCAGACCACCTTGGTGGGGGAGGGGTGGGAAATGGTTCCCTGAGATTAGGCCAAGAGTTTAATGTCAACAGCCAGCCGTCAACCATCTTCCTGTCCCCCACCTTTTTGCCTCACAGCTCCTGCTCACCCTTCAAGGGTCAGCTCAAATATTACTTCCCTTCCCCCAGACTAGGTTGAGTTTCCCCATTTTACTCTTTCATAATAATATGCTCTTTTCTTTCATAGCATTATAATTTTATATTGTTGGTGTTTTGGCCCCCACTCCATGAAGGCAGGGGACTATGTCAGTTTTGCTGACCACTATTTAGCCATTATCTAGAACAACACAAAGAATGGCATAGATACTGAAAAAAAATAGCATAGAATGAAATAAATTAATATATCCATAGCAAAGCAAACTAAACTATTCAACAAAATGAGTTGCTAGTATTGAAATAACCCTTAAGAAAGCATTTTGAAACACTTCCTCCAAAGTCTCTGTTCTCTGATTCTTATTCCTCCCAAACACCCAGATATATTCAGTTACTTCAAAAGTGCTGGCAGAAATGTTATGCCACAGCCTGCTTTCTGCTTCAATCACCTTTAATTTTGTTTTCAAATTCCAAATCAAAACCCGTTTCCCTGCTACAACTTACCACTGCAAGTGCTTACGCTATGTTTATTTAATTTTGCAAACCAAGGAATCAATAAAACATTGTATTGATAATATAATTTCATTGAATCCTGCAAACAGGCCATCAGCTGATACTGAACCAATTAATGTTGAATTCTATGTAGTCTCATTTGGTCTAATAGTCACATGTGATATTTACAAAGTCCATTATTCAGCAATAAAAAGTCCCAGGATTATTTGATCTATTTCTGACCTTTCTGGTTCTAAGCAATCTTCTTTTTTTGTCCACTTTGAAATATTACCTATAAAGCATTTTACAAAACTGTACTCTGTGAGCAACATAGAAGGTCCAAGGCCAAAGATAAATATTAGTTGTAAACACCTCATCTTACTAGTAGGTGACTAAACATGTAATATTACCTAGCCTATGAATGTTTAACATTGATAAGAAAAAAACTGGAAGGTCTTGGCTTACTTGAATTTCACATACCTGACTTAAAGATGAGTTAGTGCAATCCACCAACAGAGACATTGAAAGTCTTCCCTATAGTATATGTCTGTGATAATGAAAGACAGTATAATATGACAAACTGAAACCCCAGTAAGACCAAGCCTCTTGTAGCCGTTGAAGATAGCTTTTTTCTCTGCTACTCAATGACAGGGAAATTAAATTTCATTTGAGGTTAATGCTTACTTGATATGCTGTGGAGGGAATTTTTCTCCCCTTGGTTCTTTACTTACGCCAAGAGAAAGCACATCCCATGGAACATTTTAGGTAGACTGTAAAGGTTACTGGCACAATGAATATGATACACTTCTCTCTGCTACATCAATTATCAACCATTAAATTACCGAAGGCCTGAACAAAAAAGCAAGAACAAAGTAGGGAGATCTGTTTAGTGCAGAGAACCACTCCTAAA
Organism: Pan troglodytes; assembly: GCF_028858775.2. Taxonomy (NCBI): domain Eukaryota; kingdom Metazoa; phylum Chordata; class Mammalia; order Primates; family Hominidae; genus Pan; species Pan troglodytes. The sequence continues at coordinate 97,972,593 of NC_072421.2, forward strand.
ATTAATTTAAAAGAAACTGTCCGCCTGAAATGAATCATTAGATAAGCCTTGTATTTTGCACATTTCACAATGGTTGGGATGATGTAATATGGGCAATTACACACAAGCAACTAGAAAGCTGTCGTCCAAAATAGCTGCAGCACAGCTGAGGTTTACTCTGGGTCTGTGGTTTATAGCAAAGCAACAACCTTCCCTACACACACAGCCACTACAAATTCAAAGGAAAACTGCATTTGGATATCATTTTAATTATACGTGCATGGATTACAACTCTATAAGCTAGAGAAGGAAAATAATCAGCCTGTACTGAAATGAACAGAAAATGGTTAGTACTCAACTGCTGACTATTGGGAACAATATCCAGTAATTGAAAAAAAAAAAAAGAAATAGACACAACCACCTACCTATTATTTTCTTGGCAATGCTTCACTTACAGTGAGACTCTGTTTGGCAGAGTTCACACATTTCACATTCAGGTTAAATATTATAACAGATAACCAAGCTTTTGTTCTCCCCGTCCCCAAGCCACCTAGCACTTCCTTAAAACCCCCCACAAGCATAAATTGTTCCACAAGTTGCCAAAGTGAAATTGGAGTCCCTGCCCTAGGCCACTACACTTCATCCCAAAATTGAGAAAAGAGTATAAAATATTCTTGGATAAGAGATACAAGAAGCTGGTTTCCTGGGTAGAAGTAAAACATGTCTGAGACAGAGCATAGTCCTGGGAACATGATCTCAAAAGTTCCTCACCATGAACTGGCTATTTAAAATTCATTTGTAAGTCACTTGCATGAAAGAAAGAAGAAAAGGCAGTGGCCCTGAAACAGAGCCCAGGTCTGCGGAAGCAGCAGGTCACAGGATAAGAAAGGCTTGGGGCAGTATTTATTAAAGTGCAGGTCACAACCCCAAGCCAGTGGTCCATGAAATTGCCATCTCCAGAGCTTCCTAGCTAATGGAGATACCCAGCACAGAGTCATGCAGGAGAAAGGTTGAAAAATGCCAGATTAAGGCCTAAATTGATATCCACTGACTCTGGAAAGAAAATACTAAGGGATAACATCAGAAGAGGGCTTCTGGCTCTCTGGCCAGCACATCTAGCTAACTCTGCTTCACGTAGGACCTCCTCCCACTTCACATTTGAACTAGAGATGGGTGTCACAGTAAGGAACAATGAGAAACTGAAGGAGCCACTAAGGAAAAGAATACTGTGATGTAAAAAGGAATTTGTGTAACTAAAAGCAGAAAAGCACACTGAGGTGGAATTTGTTTGCAGTAACAGAATAGAGGCAAATGAAAGTTTTCTTTAATTTCAAAATTCAATTGTGTTGCCCTCTACAGTACATTGCTAGAGGCAGTAAGAATCTGATTGCCTCCTTCCAGATTAAGAGGCACAAATTAGATATTTTCCTAGTCAAAAAGAGATCATAATAGTAATAGCTACTTAACATTTACTGATGGCTTATTATGTGCCAGGTGCTTGAACACTCACATTGAATCCTCACAAGAATCTACGAGGTAGGTCCCATTACTCTTATTTTACAGATAAGAAAGCTGAGGCACAGAGAGGAAGTAATTTCCCTAAAGCCACTTGGCTCCTGACTCTAACTTCTAAAAGCAAAGATGCAATAAATCAAAATAACTATTACATGAACACTCAAGTGACAAACCGTATCTAAGAAAACATGGAGGGCTCCATACGAAATAGAGATGCAAAAGTCAAGAGCTCTCGTATGTACTCTGCCAGCTTTGTCTGATTAGAAAATGTAATGGAATAAAGAGCCCACTCAAAATAACAGTGAAACCATTAAATAGCCAGAAGTAATCTTAACAAAAAATGTAAGGAGAACTATGTAAATATACTGATGACATTAGAATGAAACGTGACTAAATGGAAAGATGTCATATTTCTAGATAAAAAGACTAAATATTATATACATGTCAATTCTTCCTAAAGTTATCAGTTTGGTACATTTTCAATCAAAATCCCAACATAATCATTTTTGAAACTTAACATGACTCCAAAGTTCATCTGAAACAATAAACAGAAAAATTGAAACTCTTTTTAAAGACAAAGAATAAGGAGAAACTAAACCTACTATCTATTAAAATCTATTATAAAGTATCAATAATCAAATCAGTGTGGTATTGGTATAGTAGACAAACAGATCAGTGGAAAATAAATGAATAGCCCAGGAAAGGGCCTAGTCTCTATAAAAACTCAACATGTTTTTCAGAAGCACCAGAAAGTTACGGTGAAGAAGAAGAAATAAACAATAAATGGTACAAACTCAACCAATTAACCATCTAGGAAAATGTTTTTTACATCATACTTCCAACTATATGTCAAAATAAATTCCTAATGAATTAAAAATGTAATGTAAAAGTGAATTCATAAAAATACTGGAAGAAATATTATATATATAGTCTCTTTGTTGGTAGAAAGTTGAATAGCTTAAAAGCAACAGAAGAAATCGCAGATTAAAGCACTGACAAATTGTTTTTTCATATGATTCCAAAACACTATGTCAAAAATAAGCATAAAAAATTAAAAGTCATTCAACAAACTGAAGAAAAGTATTTCCAATAAATTAAACCAGGGATTTACCTTAATATATATATTAGTAATCAAAGAAATACAAATTTCCACTAAAATTAGATACTCATTTTCCATCTATGAAACTAATAATTCTCCTTCCCACCCCTGTCCCCTATCCTCTTATTGGCCATTCTCCCAACAGGTCTCCATTCTAATTAATTTCCTATTTATTCTTCCATACAATTTCATGTATATATAAACCAATAAGATATATATTCTCTTTTTCCCTCCTTTTTTCACAGAAATAATAGTGTGCCCTACGCTTTTTTTTGAATCTTCCTTTTATTTAGTTAACAATATATTTAGAGATTTTCCATATCCATATATAAAACACTCCTTTAAAAAAAACTTTCCACTGACAGACATACACATTGTTTCCATTGTTGCTATTTCATGTAATACATCAATGAAGAACCTTGTATATACATCATTTTTCATGTGGTCAAGCATATCTATAAGATTAAATCCCTAAAAGTGGAATTGCTGGGTCAAAGTGTACATGCATTTGTAATTTTGAGAGATATTGTCAAATTGCCCTCTATGGGACTGGTACTAATTTATACTCCCAGGCCGGGCCCGGTGGCTCACGCCTGTAATCCCAGCTCTTCAGAAGGTGGAGATAGGCAGGTTACCTGAGGTCAGGAGTTCATGACCAGCCTGGCCAACAGGGTGAAAACCTGTCTCTACTAAAAATACAAAAATTAGCCAGGCGTTGTGGTGAGCGCCTGTAATCCCAGCTACTTGGGAGGCTGAGGCAGGAGAATCGCTTGAACCTGGAAGGTGGAGGTTGCAGTGAATGGAGATGACACCACTGCACTCAGACCCGGGCGACAGAGTGAGACTCTGTCTCCAAAAAAAAAAAAAAAAAAAAATTATACTCCCACTAATAATGCATGGGACTGCCTGTTTTCCCACAGCTTCACCAGATTGGTGGTGACGTTTAAAACTATAATAATGTTTTGCCAGTACAGTGAAATGGGCTTTCATACACTGTCAGTGGGAGTACACATTGCTACAACTTATCTAGGGGAAATACCACTTTTAAAAATATATAAACCCTCAGATAAAACAATTTCACTTGTAGAGAACTTATTACAGGCAAACAATCAGAGATCACAACAAAATTTATATATAAGGATAGCCATCATGGTGTTATTTATATAAAACAAAAATTTAAATAACCTCAAAGTTCAATGCTAGCGATTGTTTGAGTAAAACTAAACCCTATCTGTAGAACAGAATACAATTCAGCCACTAAAAAATTGCTTATAAATATTCTCTAACGACATAGAAAAAAATGTTAGCTGGGCATGGTGGCTCATGCCTGTAATCCCAGCACTTTGGGAGGCCGAGGCAGGCGGATCACTTGAGGTCAGGTGTTCGAGACCAACCTGGCCAACATGGCGAAACCCCGTCTCACTAAAAATACAAAAATTAGCCAGGTATGGTAGCAGGCACCTGTACTCCCACATACTTGGGAGGCTGAGGCAGGAGGAACTTTTGAACCTGGGAGGCAGAGTTTGCAGTGAGCCGAGATCGAGCCACTGTACTCCAGCCTGGGTGACAGAGTGAGACTCCATCTCAAAAAAAAAGAAAAAATCTTATAACATAATGTAAAGATGAGAAAAGAGAAATAGAATGATCTCAACTAAAATTTTAAAACATTAAAACCATGGATGTTTTTCTCATTAATTCAACAAACATTTATTGGGCATTTATTTAGTCATGACATTAATATATGTGTTTTCAAAAATACCAACTCATTGAGATTAGTATTGGTTGCAGGGAGCTTTTGTGTATCTATATCTCCCTACATGGTTCTATCTCCCTCATCGGCACTGGTAAATAAGAACATTTCAGTCACATCATCCCATCAGTTCTGTTCTTGGGACCTAGCGAACAGCAGCCATAGGAAGTGGAGGGTGGGAGCTAAGGGTACCTCAAGGCCTTTTGGTCTGTCTGGGGCCCATAAGCAAGTTCAGAGTCAGGCCTTCACACACATCGAATAAAGCATCGTGTGCTTAGTAGGGCTCTCTTCACGGCCAGTCCAAAACCCTCACTGATTGGCAAGTGTAAATAGAATTTGAATTCAATAAACAAAATTCCTTGCTTTCGATCTTCTTATCACCTTCTGGGGTTTTATATTAACTTTCATGCTGATATGAATTTACATAATATTACATAAATTTTTTTCAGCTAGAACACTCTGCTTTATCACATTAACTTTTTCCAAATCCTGGCTTAACTGCAATTAAATATTTTAATTTCATGGAAATTCTTTTCTAATCCAAACAATCTCAACTTTAAGCCATCTGAAGAGAAAATATGAATCTTAAGTTGCTCCATAATCAAGTTTCAAACATTCTCAATACTTCTTTAAATGAAGACTTTTACTTTAAGGAACTGAACTACAAAGGAGGCTGGGGTGGGAGGTCCCTCAATTTTTAGACCCTTCTTTCATGCCCACTCACATGAAAAAATCAAGATATTTCTTTCTATCAAATGCTCCATGCTGTAACATGAAAACCTTATAATTCAAATTTAAACCCATCTAGTTAAATGGTTGCACATATAAGAAATATAGTCCTGCTGAAAGTCATAGTCTCCATTTATCCAAGGGACAGACTACAGAATTAGGCCACAGACACTTTCCTGTAGCAAAGATTTCATTCACAATCAGAGTGATGTTGTACAGGGTTCTCATGCATTAGCTATGGGGTGGAGAGTGAAGCATCTGTGTGAGTTTTTTTTCCATGAGAATTTTCTTTACAATATCTAAGTAGTTCTGATGTCTATCTACACAGGGCCACTGAATTAAATATTTTGCCCTTAACTGTGCTGCTTAGGATGTGAGAAGTTTATACAGCCATCAATTAAAGAGGTGTTCCAAAGGATGTTGGCTTTTGTATTTATGCTGTCCAAAACTAGGTTACTAGATGAGGAAGCAATCAAATAAATCTGCCTTTCATAAAAGGATTGAACCCATTCTAATTTGTTGAAAAAAGAACACAAATAGTGCATTTAGTCAAGGTTGAATTTAAAATTTTTAGCATCTCAATGACCACCAAATCATTGACTCCTTTTTTGTGTTCCACATGGTTGGGGCTATCATGTTGAAACAGGATGCTTCAGAGCCGAGAAGCAAGAACATGAAATCAAGTATTGGAGAATACTAAAAAAGCACTTCCCTCCAAATTGGCCATTTGGTACTGAAAAGGGCACTGAAAAAAATATATTTTGCCAAAAGTGGCCCTTAGATAAAGCCTATATCATTTCTATAGTATTAAATATATGTATAAGTTGCAGTTAAATTTTACTATTTTAAAACCTCTCATTCTAAAAATAAAGTATGTGAACTAGATGTCTAACACTGGTGAGACAAATCAAATCTACTTTTACAAGAGTATACACAAGGACAAAAAGAATGAAAAAGGAAACAAATATTGTTCATAACATTTCTCACATTTAAAAGGTAAACTGTAAATAAAATAGTTATTTTAAAATGTAAAACTTCATACTTGTTACCTTCTGAGAGAGACCTCCAAGAGAAGAAAATTAAGAAGAAAAAATTGGTATGATCTAATTGGAAAATGAAAATAAGGAACATTTTGGTTTGCCCCTCCTCGGAATAACTCATTAAAAACTGTCTATGCCACCTTTTTGGCCCTTAATACCTACTGCATAGTATTACGGTTAATTTAAGTAATTGCTTTTCTGATGTCAAAAATAACACATGTTCAATGCAGAAAATTTGGAAAATTTAAAAAGTATACCATTTAAAAAGTAAAAATTGCCTGACTTCCTACAACCTGAGATAACTGTTAATGCTTTGGTAATTTTCTTTCTAGTCTTATGTGTGGGCATATGTGCATGTGTATGTGTGTGTATGAATATATATATGTACACACACACATACACGCACATATATATACACACAATTGGAATTGTTTATATATTATATATATTTATATATTGTATTATAGTTAAACAATTGGAATAATATATGCATACATTAAACTGGAATTAATCTATGTGTGTTATTTTCTGATTTTTTCAATTAATGTATATTATACCATATTTTCATGTGTAATTAAGTATTCCTCAAAACATTCTACTGGCTTCACAGTATTCTAGCATATGTATATATCATAATATATTTAGCTATTAACATATTGATGATATTTAGGATATTTCCGATGTTTTATCCTCATAAATTATACTGAGATTAACAACCCTGTACATGAATTTTTACGCTGATCTAAAATTATTTCCTTAGGATAAATTCCAGAAGTAGAAATATTAGATATCTTAGGGCTTTTAACGTGTATTGCCAAATTGCCCCCAGGAAAGATTATATCAATTTTTTAAATTATACTCCATGTTGCAGTGTATCATAACCACACTCTTGCCATCACTGTTTTTTTTTAATCTTTGCTTATTTGATAAGTACAAAATGACATCTTACATATCAAATCGTTGTCTGTGATTCCCCTGAGGTAACAGATTGGTGAGGAAATAGTTGTGGAGACTTTAACTTTTGTTTTACACATTCCTGTGTTCCTTGACTTTTTAGTAGTAAGTAGGCATCATCTTTGCAATTAAAAATTAATAGCAGTTCATTGCTATTATTTGATTACTATGGTTGAAATATTTTTATATATCTATTGGCCATTTGAATGGCTTCTTTATTAATTACCCATTTGTGTTCATTTTACATTTTTTATATTGGGGTGTTTGTCTTTTCATTGTTTTGTAAGAGCTCTTTATATATAAGGGTATTGTTTAAAAGTCCTCTTATTCGAGATGTCTTCCCTGACCTTCCTAGAGCAATCCTCATTCTCGACAAAACATGTATGCTTCATACTTCCTTATTTTTCTTCGTATCACCATCTGTCCATAAAAATGTAAACTCAATGGAGACAGAGATTTTTGTTCACTGTTGTATCCCTAGCACCTTGAATAGTGACTAACATGTGGTAAGCACTCTATAAATAATTGAAGCATTAATTAATGAATTAATAAGCACAGGTTCTTCATAGAAGCAGAACAGAACGGTGGTTGCCAGGGGTTGTGGGTGGGGGAAATAGGAAGATATTGGCCAAAGGATACAAAGTTTCAGTTATACAAGATAAGTTCTGGAGATTTAATGTCTAGCATGGTGACTATAATTAACAATACTGTATTGTATTCCTGAAATTTTCTAAGACAGTAGATCTTAAGTGTTCTCACCATTTTAAAAAATGGTAACTATATGAGGTAAAGGCTATGTTAATTAGTTTGATGGTGGCAATCATTTCACAATGTATACATGAGTCAAAACATCAAGTTGTACACCTTAAATATACACAATTCCTACTTGTCAATTACACTCCCAATAAAGCTGAAAAACAAATTAATAAATATAGGTTCTCTGCGCTATAAATTTAAAATATTTTCCCAGCTTACGGTTTATTTTTTAATTTAGTTTATGATACTTGTAGATATATAGACATTCCTAAATTTTATATAGTCAGAGCTGCTGGTATTTTTCTTTGTGCTCATTTTCATTGTTTTTATGCTCTTGAAGTCCTCTTCAGCTTCAAAATTAATTGGATATTTATTTATATTTTCTTCTAATGATTTTATTATTTGAGTTTTCATATTAACTCTTTAATAAATGTGAAATTTATTTTTGTCATATAGCGGGAAATAAAATCATATTTTTTCCAATTGTTAACCAATTACATGGCACCATTTAGTAAATGATCTCTGCTTTTCTCATTGACTTAAAGAAAATGTGCTTAACTTCTATCTTGTCTCCTCAGTGGCAATATAAACTACAAGGTGAGGTACTACTTATGCTTTCTCTATGTCTCTCTGGGCTGAATACAGGCCTGGTCAGTGAAGGATGATCTATAAATATTTGGTGGATGGATGAATGAGTGGATATTTTCAAGCCAAAATATTTTTTTAAAGAGCCTAACTACTAAACACTAAGTCCATTCACTAAAGTCTGGAGGCAAATCATCATAGAGGGCAAGGTTTGACCCAGAATAAATGAATACTCTCTAACAGCAGGGCACTATAACCACTATAGAGCTAGTCATCAGTAACAAAATACATTTAATAAACACCTGACACTATCCAAAAGAAACTGCATAGAGTTGATCCTACCATCAAGGAGCTCCTACAAATTATTGTTTAGGGAGCCTAGGATAGAACAGAACTTCCAAGGGCGTCCCCACCAACTGCACCTTCCCCTGAAGTAGCAGTGACTCCCTGAAAGAAATAGATTGCTTTGTTACAGAAGGTGCCCCAAATCCTGCTGGATGCAGTCCATCAGCCTCCAACATGCATTGGGTTTAATAATTCTGGAATCAAATCTAGTTTAAAAGAAAATCTACCACATTTTTTGGCTCTTAAGTCAAACCCCAAGTGCCAAGTATATATTGATTCTGTAGGGCTCAGTCAGCCTCCTATGGCCTGAAATTAAAAATAACAGCAAGAACAAAAATACATTTTTTATTGAATTCTGGCTCTTTTCTGATAATCTATAACAAACATCAAAATGAGCAGAGGCATGGTGGACTGCCTCTCATGCCAACAAATCCCACAAAGAGAATGACAATCAGTGAAATATATTGTTAAGCATGAATAGTAGCTAAAATATTTATCTCTGTTGCAAGGTATTAAGATGAAAAAACTTTCAAAGTGGAAGCTTCAAGCAACTGCATTAGAAGTTGCATAATTTGGTTAGACTGACCTTAGAATGGAATAAAAAGCTGCTTATTTCCATAATGTTGGCCTTCAACTGTATAAAAGGTTAGATAATTTATCATGATATACAAAACAGTTTTCAAGAATACCCAACTTAAAAGGAGATCTCGGTGACTTCCAGCTCTATAAATTTTTAGGTAGAGTGATAATCAACATAATTTATATTTAAGTAAATTTGTGCTCTCCTGAAAGGTCTAGTTTGCCAGGCAAGACGCGTGCATCTCCTATTCATCCCTAGAACAAGTACAAACCAAATGAAGCAAGGTTAGAATACCCATTGCTGCCTTTATGGCAGAACTCGCGTTGGACAGGAAGACATATTTGAACAGAGAGGCTCTGAGTTTTGGCATGCACACTCACAACTCAGATTATACACAGAATATGCTGCCCTCATTAAAAGCTAATGTGCCGTACCTATTGTTTCACCTGCCATAGCTAAGTCCTCTGCCTTCAATACCACCTACAGAGCAACCATTGTCATCACACGGACTCAAACTTCAATGCAGGCAGCTATATGAAGCCCTTCAAACCAATGCTGCAAACATTCACACATTTACACCCAGAGCTGAAAGATAACTTGGAGATCCCCCAACCCAATCTCTTCACATATTGTTGCAGGTTTGGTGTAGTTTGGCATTTGTCTGGAATTTTCAGAATTCTCTATGTCTTGGATTCTGATTTCCCTAGTAATAACAGGCTTCAATAAACTAAAGCTTCTCTTTTATGAGGTTTTTAATTGTTTCGTCTGTTTTGGTAGTGATCTCCCCTATCTCAGAACTGCAGATTTCTAGATGGTTATCTTTGATGATACAGTCACTTGGGCTCACTCACACACTAGAGAAAACTGTCCAGATAGAGTTTGCTAGGCTCAAAGAGTGAGGACAGCAAAGTGTTGGAAACATCACACACATTTATTTGATCCCATATTTCCAAATATGACACCATGCATAGCCACAAACCTTTACAGGTACGGATTTTTCTCCACCTTCCATGATCTCCTCTTGAGGGTACCTGGTGATCAGATGTGCAAAGACCAAGCCCCGGATGTCATTCCAACAACGCCCAGTGCCATGGTATTTATAGCTTACCAGTTTTATAAGGTTTTGCTCCATCAGGCCACTACATAATGCATAGTTTTTGTAAAGGCAGGTTAGCTTTCTTTCCATTTCAGAAAATTATTATATTTTTTACTGCAACAAAGCACACTTCTTTTTCTATTTCTAAAGAATTAACAGTAAAGGCAAAATTAGAATGACCTAGAAGTGTAAGCACACACATGCCATTAGTAAGTGCACAAGCCACACAGAAAATTGGTGTTTCATATGTAGTATTTGAGATTCGTTTCCAAAAAGCCCTAACTACCATAAAATTATTTTGCAATTTTAAAATCAGGCAAAATCTTCACTACGAAAAAACCATTATTTAGTACTAATGCCATTGTGTTCTCTCCCCTAAGCTTTTAGGAACAAATGTTACCATTAGCATACTCCATCACTCAAAAGTATATACTTGAAAAAATGGAAATGCACTAATTAAAGAAATGATCAGAACAGCAAGCTCATAGTCAATGCCACTCTTATGAGTGCAGTGTGTCTGTGTCCTTACCATGGCCTCTGTGCCTGGCAGAACAGAGGAGGAAATCAGTCTTCCAACAAGCCGTTCACCATTACCTGTAGCCATATGCCTCTGTTCGTCCCTGTATCTCCAGAGCCCTGCCTCCCTCAAGCATGTCAAGTTTCAAATATGAATGCTAGATTACAGACATTTTTAGTTATAAAAAAGCCTCTTAAAGGTTAAGCCAATCCCTCTGAACGCAGTTTGACAGGGTCTCCCTGTCCATTCTTCTCACTTAGAAAAGATATGGTTTTATAGCAAATGACCTGTACACATAGGCAGTCCATAGCAGACTCCCTCAAGCCAAGAGAATTAAAGAAGAGGAAAGCTTGATACAGAATTGTGCCCAAAAGAAACAAAAAGAGAAAGCAAGCCTCAGAAAATAATTTCTAATAAATTGAAAATATGCACTATAAGGTATTCTTAAGCTGAGTTGTATGCACAGCAATGATTATTTGGCTGCTTCCTACTCACCGAGATCTCAATTAAAAAGAGTCTCTGAGAGATCTATCCTTGAGCTATATCAAATTGGGGTGTCATGGCCTCACATTTGGGGGATCACACCCTGCTGTAACTAAGCTTATGAGCATTTCCTCAGGGAGACAACCAGCAGAATGTCAAAGAGTTGGGAAGGGGGCTCTGAGGACCTAATATCATAGACATGTGTACGGTCAGCCCAGCCGGCAAAGGCTCCATCATCACAGAGGCAAAAAAAGTGAGTGAGAGAAGCAGATAATGTTCATTTTATTCCCTCCTGCTTCTTTCTCTCTCTCCTTTCCCCCTCTCCCTCTCCCACACATACACATAAATACACACACACACACACACACACACACACACACACACACACACACACAAACTCCCCTAAAGAGGGATCTGGCCTTTGGATTGAACTTTTCTTCCTGTCGGCTTACACAGGGAATCCATTCTGCTCAGAAGAGCAAACTACACAATCTGAGAAGAGGTGCCCTTCATGCTCTGGAAATCAGATTTGGGAGCGAAAATAATCCAGAAGGCAGAGACCGCCAAGGCCAGTGCTGGTGGCAGTGAGGGAGAGCAGCTTGCCACAGAACAGCGGCCAGATGGGGCCCAGTGGGAGAAACTGAAAACTGGCCACCCTGGCACTCAGAGACTTAATGGAGCATCAGAAGACTATGCACATCAAGACAGTGCTTAAGCATCTAACATTAAGAAGCCAAGATGCAGCCAGGCGTAGTGGCTCATGCCTGTAATCCCAGCACTTTGGGAGGCAGAGGCGGGTGGATGACCTGAGGTCAGGAGTTCGAGACCACCCTGGCCAACACGGTGAAACCCTGTCTCTACTAAAAATACAAAAAATTAGCCGGGCATAGTGGTGCATGCCTGTAATCCCAGCTATTCAGGAGGCTGAGGCAGCAGAATCGCTTGAACCCGGGAGGCAGAGGTTGCAGTGAGCCGAGATCATACCACTGCACTCCAGCCTAGGTGACGAAGTGAGACTCCGTCTCAACAACAACAACAAAAAGAAGCCGCGGTGCTAGTCCATGAACACTGAGCTCAAGGAGAACACAGACTTGACACCAAGCTTCCTGCCTGCTTCAGTCCCAAAGGGTCTGCTCAAAATTCTGTAGGTAGCTGGACCTAACATGTGTCTGTCAATTTGTCTGTCTCACTCTCATTCTCATTTTTTCCCCATTCTGAAAAGTGATTTTTCTCCCTCCCCAAACACTGAATTTAAAGGCAAGTCTAAGAGAGCTCTTTCACTTTCCAAAGTAATTCCCAGGCTCTACCCAATCCAGGAAATCCTTACTGACTTGGGGAGCTTTCAGAATCTGAGACAGCAAAGGGGAAGCCATCTCTTCATGAACGAGCTCTACAGGTGAAGACAAAAAAAAATTCGTGATGGGCTTCTGTTCTTTGAGCCAAGGGTTTATTTACAAAGGAGAGAAAAGGATGGGAAGATGGCAGCTGTCATATTTTATTTCATTTTTTTAGAATCTGAAGCAAATATTAAATGCTAATACTTGTTAAATTTCAATGACACGTACCCATCTTTTCTGGACACTATATTTTAAATATTACATAGTTGCAAGTTGTTTAATTAAGTAAAAATCAAACAGGAAGGCTAACCAGTGAGGATTCAAGGGCCAGATTTCAATCAAGGGAAAAATGAATTGGCCCACCTTTCAAAGGTTTTGTAAATCTTGTCAATTTGAGGAATCTAATTTTAAGCAAACAAGATATGTGAAAATCCAGACTTACAAAAGAAATCAGTTAGGAGTTGATTATTCACATTATATAAGGACTCTCCTTTATGAAAGGATCCATCACAGGCTTTCTTTAAATACAGAATTCCACTGCTGTGATTAGCATGGGGTCTAATTTACAAAACAAACACCCTTTGGCTGACCAGCTTTTCAGGAACACAACTACCATCGAAAGTATACCCGCAGGTCCTCCTGGAGAGTCCTGTCAGGTTTTTCATTATGTGACGGAAAACGCTTGGAAGCTGCACCAGAGGAACTACTGTGAAGCAAAATGGAGGCTTGTTTGGCCGCAAATGTTGTGTGCCTGGGTAAGTTATTTGCCTTTTCCATTTTCATTACTGTAGAGTGGAAACACTGGTCCATTCTGACACCTCTTCTAGAAATGCTGTGGAGCTGTGTGGTCCTAACCAATATGCCTAATGATAACAAGTAAGGTTTCTGCACAGGAGCTCAAGCTCCCGGAGTTGGCAGAGTTGCTGTCCCCACAGCTGCAGGAATGTTCCTCATCATTCCCCTGGGGGGCACAGGGAGGTGCTAGCAGCCTGGGTACACCCACTATAAGCTGAGTGACCCCACTATGCAGCCCACACAAAAACTACTCCAAATACACAACAGCCAAATAGGAAATGTAACTTGAAGAGCATTTCCCTCTGCAAACAACTGATCCTCTGGGATTTTCACTTCAAGCCTCTCAATTGTTCGAAGTAAATGAGGCTCACATCAAAGGCCAGCCAGTCACACATCAAGAAATCAAGCCTCTTCTCCGTGGGGGAAAATGGCTGCTCCAGAGCCATCCTCCCACCTCTCACACACAGGCCTCTTGTAAAAACGGCTTTATTTACCCAAATCTGAGACACTCGATTCAACCAAGCTTGGCCTCCCCTAAATACTGGAAGCTGAGGTACACATGCAGAGGGGCCAACATCTGAAACTCGAGGCAGACGCCTAAGAGCCACAGCACTGGCACAATTGAAAGACTCCAGCTTTGCCAGGAGGTGACTTCATCCTTTTTCAGTCCCCTAATTCCTAACAAGCAATCCCCTAAGCCCTTAGCTTCTGCGCTGGGCACAATAAGCCCAAGCCACAGCACAAGCTGGGGCAAGGTTAGGGAGAGAGAGGTCTGCAGCTCATCCTACCTTGTAAGTCTGACTGACAATCAGAGAAAAAACCAGGTGGAGCCACCTGGACCCAAAACAAGTGGTCCTCTGATAAGAGGAATTCCAAAGCCTTAGAGCCCTCTGTGGAAAATGTCCTGCCTCCAGCCCCTTGGGGAGAAAAATCTCAGGATCATTAGCAAGAGCTCTGGCTGAGCTCAACTTCAGTGAAGGTGTACGGGGAGAGAGGTGATCTCTAAGGTAACCAGTTAATTGCCGATAAGGAATGATAATAATAAATTAGCAGATACTAATGTAAACTAACTCAGTTCTGCAGTTCTGTGGCAGTTGCATGGAGACAACAGAGGAACAGTTTATTCTGGAACACATCTTGCAAGCCCATCCCCACTGGGAAACCGGCTGTCTCAGCTAGAGGTGAAACGTGCCAATAAGATACAATGTAGGCAATGGGTGGCCCTAGAATGACTGCTGGTAGAAATTGAGCCCTTGATTTTTGAAGAAAACTGAAATGAGAATGCTCAAAAAGATGTGGGCTGCATTGTTTCTCATTGCTTTCTCCTTCAGGGTTACTTTTGACCCTTAGGGATAGGACTTAAATGATTCCAAGACCCTACTGTAATAAGGAGACAAACAAACAAGACGGGCACTAAAGGGTTTGTTGGTTTCTTTTAATTAGAGGTGATGCTTTGTGTCATTTCCATGCTATCCAAACCAGCCTTATCATACCTATTATTTTTTAGTGCCTTCTGAATCTACTACCTGATAGGTTTGTGGCTGTCTAATTTAGCCCAGAATTTCATTCAAGTCACTGCAAATCTCTAACTTTAAAACTCTGTTTTAGGAACTAAAGTGTACTGGGCTATTTTTTTTCAAAGCCTAACTGATGTTTTATTTTCATTATTTCCACTAAGATGACCATGCATTCAGACTTTTTGTAGGATAATTGGAAGCATTCAATTTGGCTGCCACACACATTCTTGTTCTGCAAGCTCCTCCACGGCTACATCACTACTTATGAAGACTGTTGCATGAGTGGCTATAGCAGAGCATGCACACACACCCCTTAGATGCCTCATATCAAAGAAACTACAGTTTGCTGATGAAAGGTAGAAAATAGAATTCAAGATTGAGACTGAAACCAAAATTTAAATCCCTACGGACTTATGACTGGAATTCTCTAAGTTTTTGCCTACTATCACTCCCTTACAGCTGTCAGCTCAGAAACATTCAACATCAGAAAACTAAAATTTAAAAATACTGCACAAAGACACTGGGTGTTTGGGCCATTTCACCCCTCCTGGAGGCAAGAAGCAGCCTCACCCAAGTCTCCATTTCCAGTAGAAGCAATGAGTTGCATTTTCTTCCTCCAATAATGACTGCACCCAGGTGACAAAAATGGTAATGCAGCAATGCTGCTGTACAAAGGAATAACACTTTCCAGCATCCAGAGACACCAGTAGGCATGTCTCCATTCCATAAGACCAGAAGAAAAATCATTTGCCTTACTAAGGAGCCTCTCAAAAAATCTGGACTATTTTTAGAAAGATCTTAGCAAACTGACAAACCTACTATCTTTCTTCTCCATTTTCCTTCTTTTTCAACCTCCTTTCCTCTCTCTTCACTCTTTTCTACGCCCTCATACACACACACACACACACACACACACACACATACATACACACGCCTTCTAATTCATTCACATATACACTAAGTCTATGAGTAAAATAAACCAGGATACCAAGGAATGCAAACCTCACCTTTCAGTTTAAAATATGTAAAAGATACCTGACATCAATAATTCTACAAAAGTCTTCTGTAAACAGCAAAGGCATCCTCCACTTTGCCCCTCAAATTTGTGTACAAAACCACAAAATCCACATAGCTGATTTCCCAGCCAACATCAGAGGACAAGTAAATAATGATATACAATTCTACACAAGATTATCTCTGCAATACTGTAAACTGAGTTCCAATTCTTGATTAGTGTTCCATTCCCTTTACCTTGCCTACCTAACTGCATTCAAAGTCATATTTCTGTTAGCTTCTAGAGCCAACAATGTTCAGATGTGGCTAGGTTTGGACACTGATACAAGAGCTATCTTCCATTCAGCACTAAATTTTGAGGGTTCAATGGCAAATCTACATAAAATGTAAGGCTGCCATTAAAGGAGGAGAAAGGAGTTCTTAGGAGTCTACAAAGCGACAGGTGATCAGAAACTATCTTGTATTGCTTGCCCGTGAAATCACTGTGGGTGATCTTAGCTCCCCAACTAGACTGTGAACTCTCTGAGGGCAGAAGTTACGTCTTAAACTTATTTGGAATCTCCATGGTCCCTGCCACACAGCTGAGCACATAGTGGATACTCCAACAATGCTTGCTGACTTGATCTAATGCCATGGTGATAAATTTCAAAGTGTGATAGAGTACAGCTAGCACGCAACAGGTCTGAGTGGACTCGTCTATAATCCCTTTGAGAGTAAGCCCTGTAACTGGATCTACAGCTCATAAAGGGAATGGGTTTGACACAGGTAACCCAACAGAGGAACCTACTATGTAGTACCCTTTTGTCCCAACCTGGAGAGTAAGAATGTAACGTGCTCAGGAATAGGATGTTATTCTGAATTGAAATTACCTGTTTACTTGTCTGTCTTTCTGTAAGCTCCCTGGGTTCAAGAAACAAGTGTTTTATTATTTTTGATCCCCGGGAAGTAGTACATTATCTGGCACATTCTAAATGTATAATAACTGCTAATGGCATAAATTAATGAACAAATGAAAGAATGGTTTAATGAAATAATATAAAGAACAATGTAAGTAACATAATATAGAGAAATTTCTATAGAATCTTATATTTGCCACATCATAGCACTTATCATTCTATGCTATAATTGCTTAATAAATGTTGCTTTCTTGAATGGATTAATTAATTAATTAGGAAAATATAAAGATAATGTAGGAAATATATCAAAATGTTATTATCCTAGCAATGGAGAATGTCCCATTGCACCCTATATTAGCATTTATTACTCTATATTGCAAATCACCTATTTACTTGTCTCACACTTTAGAATGTGCATTTCTTGTCTTTTTCATCTCTCTAACGCCAGAGCCTAGAGTAGTGCCTTACAAAGAGTAGGCTCAACAAATATCAGTTGAATGAACAAATCAATCATCCCTGCTCTTCTATAGATTTCATTGGACCTAAGTATTCCACCGAGTCCAGTGGCCTTTGGTATAAAAGAAAAGAAGTGTCATTTTCCCTACGCAGGGCATTGTGACTGATTCAGGTTAAATGGCCTGGTCTGTATTCGGCTGTAAGTGGGCCTCTCTCCTTTCTGAATGGGTTTGCCAGTTGAACTCTCCAGGAGGGACTGAATATTAGAAATACACACAACCTCACTATGTCTAGTACACACTGTCTTGGCCATGACCAGCTGTACACACCAAAACTGTGTAATTTTGTTAACCAAGGAAAAGCATCTGGCTTTGTGAGTCAGAGACAGGATCAGAACTGAGATTTTAAACGGCTTTTCTAAATAATTGAAGCAATATTTTGTTTCATTCAGCCCATGGAAGAATCCCAGAAATGATACTAAGTCTTAGGTAAACCAATCAGATGTCGTCATATGTTTTCTGTCCTCTCCATCTATTTCATAGACACCAGAACTCACATTTCTCTAGTGCCTTGAATTGATTGCCTAAGTGATCACCAAGTCCTCGGGATTCAACCCTTTTGTCCATCTCCACAAGTAACAGTGCCGTTACTTGTGAACAACTGAACCCACAACTTTGGCATCTTTCACCTCTATTGTTTAAATGATCAATATGAGTAGTATGGCCATAATACTTTGTAGGATGTATCTATATAGAAGCAGCCTAAATTCCTCTTTGGTTACAAGTGCCTAGGGAGACACAATCAGTAGTGCAAGCCATTGTAACACTGATTCTCCAACTGTATAGTGAAGAGGTCTACTATTTTGGGGACACCAATGAGTTGAACCTACTACACTACACAAGTCATATTCCTTGGAACAACTTTGCATGACAGGTGTGCCCATTTTGTAGATAAAGAAACAGAGTCTTATGTTCCACAGCAAGCAGTGATTCCTGGATTCAAAATCATGATCAATCTGATTCCACTACACACCACTACCTCTCACTTTCTATTGCTGAGCTATTGGTGATCCACAAGTAGTCTTGTAAGTAGTCTATGGCCTAGGCCTTAGTAGTATTCACTGACATTAATAATTATAACTGAGTTTACCTAGCACAATACTGGACTTTCAAAAAATCCTTATTTATAGAGTTATAAATTGAAAATATTGGTGCTTTTGTTGCTGGCAGAATACCATCAGTTACTCATCAAAAGCACTGCTGTTTGGCCCCATTAATTCTGATGGGAATTATTGTTCAGGAACTAGAAGAAGCAATCAATGTAAGTGGTCCTAAGACCCCTTATCCTACGAAATTGACACAAATACTATGAGGCCATTTTATGTATGCATCATAGCCTGGGTATGTCAGGCTGAATTACTTTTAAGGCAGGAAGGTGTCACTGAAATCACATTTGCCAGGCAGTATAGAGTCCTTCAGTCTGGTCCTCCCTCTCTTGATGACCAGCTTTGTGAGTCTGAGTAAGTCCCTTAGCATCTCTGGACCTCTGTTTCATCATCTACTGAAGGGCAACCTATCAAGATACCTGATTGTGAGGATCAAACGAAACAATATTTGGGAAGGTGCTTTGAAAGATGTGAAAGTGCTCTCCAAGTATGCAGTATTCTTTTCGCTGGTAGCTTGGAAGAGGACATATGCCTCCCAGTGCATCAGATTTCTAACCAAAGAGGGACTTAAGCAATTCATGGAAAAATGAAATCAACTTAAGAAATGTTACTTATAGCCTTCCACCCAGCCACCCACCAGCCATCATCCATATACCACTCTACTGCCCTAAAATATTTCAATAGCCAGCAAACATCTGACCACATCACATTTTAAAAAATATTTCTACTTAAGCCCGGTGCAGTGGCTCATGCCTGTAATCCCAGCACTTTGGGAGGCCGAGGTGGGAGGATCACCTGCAGTCAGGAGTTTGAGACCAGCCTGACCAACATGGTGAAACCCCGTCTCTACTAAAAATACAAAATTAGCTGGGCGTGGTGGCGCATGCCTGTAATCCCAGCTACTCTGGAGGCTGGGGCAGGAGAATTGCTTGAAGCCGGGAGGTGGAGGTTGCGGTGAGCCAACATCGTGCCATTGCACTCTAGCCTGGACAACAAGAGAAACTCCATCTCAAAAAAAAAAAAAAAAAAAAATTCTACTTAAATACATTCATTCCCAGTGAAGAGAAAGAAACAGAGCTCACTCAAATGCATAGATAATTCTTATTCTTACTCTTTTTTTTTTTTTCGTTGTTAGAGACGAGGTCTCACTATATTGCCCAGGCTGGCAAGCTGGTCTGGAATTCCAGGCTCAACCGATTCTCCTGCCTCGGCCTCTCAAAGTACTGGGATTACAGGTGTGAGCCACTGCAACCAGCCAACTAATTCTTAAATTTTCAGCAATAATGACAGTTTCAATCTCCTCAACCATCAAATGTTACCACTAGAACTGCTAAGAAATGGCAAAGTGGCTTTTTAATTTTTTTGCTTTGCCTCCCTTTAACCAGCCTATCCATATTCTCTCACCAAAATGCTAGAGAACAGTGATGTGACGAAAGAAAAAGCAAATGGGGTCTTTAGGAGGCTGAATCACTCTCACACTGGAAAATTGGTCCCAGGGCATTAGAGGGTTTCATCCATTTTCAACACTACTTGATGACTCTTTCTAAGCCACTTTACTGGCATACTGGTACTGCTGGCTGTCAAGCATGCTATATTTGCAACAGGTGGAGCAAACTTGAGTTATGCCAGGATAATGATTTCAAGGGCTCAGACTCTTTGAGTTACCAATTCCAATACCCATACCTACACAAAGGCCCAGTATGTTGGGTTACCTTTTGCTCCAAGAAGCACTGATAGCAAACCCTTAGTATGAAAATGGGCATAAGCAGAGAAATTCTCCCCACCCCTGCCAGGGGATGTGCCAGCACAGCAGCTTATGGTATCCAGCGAGCAGCTAAAGAAGGAGACCTGGGAGAACCTCACAGAGCCACTTAGCTGCACTCACCTCAGGCAGAGGCACACCGTTGATAATCAGGTCAGGCTGCTGGGGCCCCTGGCTGTTGAAAGAGTGATGGTAGATGTGGTTAGCACTGGTGTTGCGGGTATTCTGGTTCTCCACATTCAGGAAAGTGCTCTCAGAGCGGCGGCAGCCCAGGGGCAGCGTCTGCTGGTGGTAGTCAAAATAGTTGAGGGAGGAGGTCAGGGAAGAGCAACTGACAACGTTCATCTTGTCTGTCTCCTCCACATCCCGGGGTACCAGGCGGATGTCATTCTTACTGATTTTTTTCTTCTTGCTTGATTTCTTTTGATGCCCATAGGAGTACTCAGCAATTCTATGTGACAGAAAAGGCAGCATGAATCACTAACACCCTCCCAAATCATGCACTGATTAATAAACATTAAGCACCCCAGAGGGTTGCACCCCATCTCCGCTCCAGCTCCTTATTCTGGTGCATTACATCATCGGGTTTCTCCCTGTGCTTTTTACAAGGGAAAACAAGCTGAGGGCCATAAACTTTTCATATTAAACGTAGTAACCTCCCACCAACCCCCCCTAAAAAAGTTTCTATACTTTGGATTTGGAATTTTTCATTGTGAGTGGCCTGTGAGCACGGGTTGGGGGACAGGGAAAGTTGAGCCTATGGGAGAGAAAGCATGAAAATGCTCAAATCTGGAGCTTCCCTGGAACCAAAAGGAACTCCTAGGTGAAATACAAAGCAAGTCACCAAAGAGGAGATAGAGGAAAATAAAAAATACCCGCCCCCACCCCCTTGCCAGTTCCTCCAGGCATTTGCCATGTGGCACACGCCCTCAATCAGCTTCCTCTATGACTCACTCGATCAGTTTTGGACTGGGGTAGGAGATCAGACCCCATTCTTTCGCGTCTCCTCCACACCCTCCTCCCTGCCCTAGCCCGGTTCCCTTTTACTCTCCCCCCGACCCCCTCCTCTCCTAGAAAAATCTAATAGCCAAACCCATTTAAATGAGGGGAAATGCCTTTTTACCTCTTTCCCCTTAGGCTCACTTTCTCCTCTGTCTTTTTGTCTTGCTCCTCGCTAATGGGAGAAACCGAGATGCAATGCAGACACTTGCTGTTTTGTCCTTTTATAAAACAGCCGAGGAGACAAGTGATGGTTAAACAATTACTGCAAAGGAATTTAAAGGTTAGTGCATTCAGCATCCTTCTCCATTCAGGTGTACCTACAAGCAGCTGTGCTGCAACTGGAACATAAAGAGCTCAATTTAATTAACACTGACACAGACCCAGCAACGTGCACCAAAGACACCAAGCATTAAGAGACTTGTCAAAAGAAATACATTTAAATGTAGCCAGATTCTCAAAGTCATTTATTACTTTGCACATAATGATTCAGTTTATTTTTTGGAAATTCGATTTCTGGGCAATAATCAGCAAAACAATAGGGTTAATAAGTAATACAAGTTGATCTTTACAAGGGAAAGACTGTGCCTTATTCTCACTCGACAAAGCTAATTGTCTGAATACAAAAAGGGAGCCCAATTCAAGCAGCAATTGCAGATCATCTCGCAAGTCTCATAAATGAATGCATTTCAGGAAGAGGTTCTGCGGAGGCTTAGAAAAAGAAACCTCTGCCTAATCACATGGAAAGACACGCTCCTGAACTTTAGGTTTCTAAAAAGTCTGAGCAGATAGGGAGACTACACATCTACAGAGGCAAATTCTTGCTCTGTCCCCAGGATCTACCTAGAGCTAAGCAACTGAGTTCCCCTCACCCCTTCGCTCTGTGCTCAGGAAGATTTGCAGTGATGGCAAACTGGTACTACTGGGGTTTGGGAGCAGATAAAATCCCCAAAACCCTAGTACTAAGGTTGATTTTCTATTCTAATCTGTTTACAGAATCAATGGGAAATTTTAATCATTTTGTTTACCCAAGATGAGTAACTTTGGCAATGCCCCATCAAATTATTCAGCTGAAGCATTCATTGTGCAGCCCTTTCTGTATTAACCAATTATTTAATTATACTGTACTTCATTAATCCCAAACCATCACAGGAAACAGAGCGCTTCACAAAATACACATTTGGGTGAAGTTGGAGAGCACTGAGATTTACTCTTTTTTTTTTTTTTTTTTTTTTCAATATTCAGATGCTCTCCTCCTGTTTAATCATCTCCTTGGCAAGTTCTCAGAAAGGGCTCTCACTTCTAGTCATACATCACCAAGAGGTGGCAAAGCCTTCAATATCTTTATTTCAAGCTGATTTCTTTTTCATCAAGGAAAGGATCTTATGCATTTACTTTATGCTGAGAAGATGGCTTAAAAAGAGTCCTCTCCATAATTATCTCCATATAAATAAAATTTTATTGACCCCACATTTTTCTCCTATAAAAATCGCCACTAGCAGTCACAGGTTTGAAAGGTAAGAGCAATATTAATTTCCATTTCTCCCATCTGAAATGACTTGGTGCTGAAGGAAAGAAAAGTCATGGCCATTTCACTAGTAACAGGATTAAAGCATTTATGAGGCATTGCAGCTGCTCTTTTATGGCACCTGATTGATATTCATGTGTGGTTAGCATTTGTCTACTAACTTGTGTAACGCAGAGAATAGTAAAAGGGAAACAATAATTGCATGGCTGTTACATATTCAGGGGGCTCTGATTCACAGAAGTGTGCATTTCAGACGGTGTCAAATACAAACTGAACCTACAGGAACATATTTTGACTGATTAACATGCAGACACAAATGGCACAAAAGACACACTGATGTGTAGGTGTGTTGAAAGCACACACACACCTTGGTTGTAAATAGCAGCATCATTCATTTTCAGCAAACTAAAGAAACAACTTTTTTCAACTGTTTCGATGAGACACTGCTGGAAAAAAAATGTCATGTATTATCCTAAATTGGATTCTAGGATTCTAGAAATGCTTAGACTTATGTGCTCTATCCAAATGTAAGAAAGGGCTTCAGTAAGACCTTCTAATGTGCTTATCAGGAAATCTTTTTTAAAAATACTGTGTTTCTTCTTTTCTCCCTTCTCCTTCCCCTTCTATCCCTCTCTCTCTCCCTCCCCCCCCCCATACACACACAGACACACACACATCCTTCACACACTTCAAGAGAAACTGTAACACAATAGCCCACAGTGACATCCACTGGTAGGAACCAGATCTTAATGCCACAACACAGTCTCACATTAGAGGAAAGCATCATCAACTCTAGAAGATTGCTATTTTTACTGAAACATCTGGATGCAAAGTCTTGTTCCTCATTGGGATGTTTGGTCTCCACACTACCAACCAACCAGATATTTGAAAACATACAGATGCCTGATAGAATTTCACTTTATATAGCCAGATGTTTGGGGACTAGATAAAAAACAAGCCAAGAGTAAACTAAAAACCACTAATCACCTGCATCTCCACACACTCCTGTTCTCTCCTCCCCCTCATCTCCCTTTCCCATCTTACACTCCCACTCCCAGTCTCTCTCCAGAGTTCATCACTGCAACAAGACAGGGTAGCTGCCAACACTCCCTCTCCTTTCATTCAGTACCTGTCCCAAAAACACTGTGCCCCAGACACCAAGTTGTGGTAGTTGGTGGTTTTCCTAAAAATATGAACAATCTCTCTCTCTCTCTCTCTCTCCCCCCCCCCCCTCTGTTTTTCCTACCATAACTTCATGGAGACAGCTATGCAAATTTTAAAATGATAATTGCTTTTCTGCTCACCATCACTATGTGACAGAATCCATTCAAACACTAAATGATTGTCTTCCAGCAAATTGTCAGATCAAAAGAATTGATCAACTTGGACTGTCACAAACTTTTCACCCTACAAAAAGAAGCACTGCAAGTATGCTGCATGCATTTAAGTAGGAAACAAAAGCACCAGATTTTCACACAGAGACACAGATAAACACACCTTATTCATCCAAGACAAAGAAAGAAAACTTGGCTTTACCTGCAGTTGTAGGTCCGGATCTCTTTGTTGTCTCGCTTGCACTTGATTGCCACGAAGATCATAGTTACAAAGAGGATGCCCGCAATGGAGCCCAGGGCAATAATAAAAATCAAGGACAAGTTCACAGAGCCCATTGACTCTTGGGCATCGAGAGCAGGGGACAAGTAGATTAGGACGAGAGCAGAGGCAGAGAGAGATGTCTTGCCATGGTCGTGAGCCACCACGATAAGCTCATAGGAGGACTTGGAGCTCTCCCCGAAGGTGCGGGTGGTTCTGACTTCGCCATTGACCTGGTCTATTTCAAAGAAGCCGCGGTCGCCCTCGGTCATGTCGTAGGTGACTCGGCCATTTTCGCCCTCATCGTAGTCTTCTGCCTTGACAACAGTCACCAGGTAGCCTATGCCAGAGTTGCGGGGTATGTAGACCTCGGCAGTGCCGTTAATCAGAGGTGGGGCTGTGATGACCGGGGTGTTGTCGTTGACGTCGAGGATGATGACCCGCACCGTAGCGTTGCTTTGCAGTGAGGGAAGGCCGCCGTCCTTGGCCAGCACCTTGAATTCGAACGCCTTGGTCTGCTCGTGGTTAAAGGATCGCAGCGCGTAGATGTCACCTGAGTTGGGATTGATGGAGACATAGGTGAAGACAGGCATGTCCCGCACCTGCGACGGCACGATCTGGTAGGAGACACTGCCGTTGAGACCCAGGTCGGGGTCGCGAGCAGACACAGAGAGCAGATAGGCGCCAGGAGTGTTGTTCTCCTGCACAATGACCTGGTAGTAGGGCTTGGAAAAGTGCGGGTGGTTGTCATTTTCGTCAGTGATGAGCACGGTAAAGGACTTGGCACTCTGCAGCATGGGCACGCCGCCGTCGCGTGCCTGAATTGTGAGGTTGTATTGGTCGTGCTGCTCGCGGTCCAGCCGTCCGTCCACCAGAATAGTGGAGAAGCTCTCATATTCCTGCAGTCGAAAGGGCACATTGCCCAGCAAACGGCACTGCACACGTCCATTGAGGCCTGAGTCGCGATCAGACACCCGCACCAAGGCGATCACGTAGCCCGGGGGGGCGCTCTCGCTGACCTCCACAAGCTCACTGTTGACTGACAGCAGGTTGATGACCGGCGGATTGTCATTGGTGTCCAGCACGCTGACGGTGACCTTGCAGTGTGCCGGGATGGAATTGGGCCCCAAGTCCTTAGCCTGCACGTCCAGTTCGTACACGTGCCCCTCTTCGTAGTCTAAAGCGCCAGTGACAGTGACCAGGCCACTGTGCGGGTCGATCTGAAAGAGCTCGCGCGTGCGGTCGTTGACGTAGCCATAGAAGGAGTAGACCACCTGGCCGTTGGTGCCCTCGTCTGGATCGCTGGCGTTGAGGCGGATGACGGGTGTGTTGGGAGGCGAGTTTTCTGGCACGCTCACCGCGTAGGTGGACTCGCTAAACACCGGGTTGTTGTCATTGGAGTCGGTCACCTTGATACTAAGGCCAACGGTGCCCAGGCGCGGCGGGTCGCCACCGTCTAGCGCAGTGATTCGGAAGCTGTAGTGCGACTGCGTCTCGCGGTCCAGGCTCTTTTCCACCACGAGTTCGGCAAAGCGCGAGCCGTCGCCGCGCGTCTTGATCTCCAGGCCGAACAGCTCGTTGGGCGTGAGCTCGTAAGTCTGCACGCCAAAGCTTCCTGAGTCTGGATCGTAAGCGCTGTCCAGCGGGATGCGCGTGCCAGGGCTGGCTGCCTCCGAGATCTCCAGCTCGATCTGGGCTGCCGGGAAACTGGGCGCATTGTCGTTCAGGTCCTTGATCTCCACCTTTATCACGCAGATTTCCATTGAGCTGGACATGACCTCGAGCGAGATGATGCACTTGGGGCTCTGGCGGCACAGCAGATCACGGTCAATCTTCTGCTTGGTGACCAGCAGGCCAGAGCTGGGATTGATGTCCACTAGGTGTGGAGCCGAGTTGGACACCACGCGAAAGGCTGAAGCCTGCCGGGGGTCCAGCGCGAAGCCCGCCTCTCGCGCGTCTTTGGCGACGTTGGCAATCACCGTCCCGGCGCGCTGCTCCTCTTCTACCGAGTACTTGAGGTTAATGAGGGCGGCAGCCTGCGTCCACAGTATGGCCAGCAGCAGCAGCACCGGCAGCAGGAGCGACTCCATGGCTGCACGGGGCTCTGCCTGGCCTCGCCTCTCCACACCCCTCCGAGACCGACGCCGTCGGCGCTCCAGCTTCCCGCCGGCTCGGGCCGCCTGTTGCGCGCGCCCCGTGGCCCCGGAGGCCGCGGGAGGAGTCCCGCCCAGGGCGGCCCGGCGGCGCGCGGGGGACACCCGCGGCGGCTCCAATGCTGAGGTTGCGGCGGACGCGGCGGGGGCTCGCGGGGGCCCCGGGGGCTCCGAGGGGCCAAGGGAGCGCCGCGCGGCCCCGAGCCCCCTCCCTCCAGCCCGGCTACTCAGTTTTACCCCTTCAAAGTTAGCCGGGCGCGACTGTCGGCAGCCGCCCAGGGCTGCGGGTCGGGCGGCGTCTGCGCGGCCTGGAGGACGCACCGCTGAGTCCGGACAGTACTTGAGGCGAAGGTAAAGACGGCGGAGGAGGCGCAGCCTTTCAGGCACTGCCCGGCCCGCCGCGGCGCACCGGCACTGAGGCTGGCGAACTCGCTGTCTGTGCACCTGGCATGCGCAAAGACCTCCCCCCAGCGCTCCCAGTTCACTGCGGAGAGAGTACCCGCTTGGAATGCGCCCTCCGGGGTCTGGGGGGGCCACACTGGCCTCTTCGAGGCCTGTTCGGGAGAAAGGGGGTGTCGCAGACGGGAGTCAGTTACTGGCAAGCGCCGCGGGCACCCGGTTATAGGGTTGAGTCGGATGGCGGTCCCGGGGCCAGCAGAGGAAGGGGGAGGGGAGAGAGGCTGCCAGAGCTTGAGCGCGCTCCCTCGCGCTAAGGCTGGCTTCGAAGGGCTTGGGGGCGCGTCTGTCCAGGATCCGAGGTGGGAGCGGAGTTCCCCCCACAGAGCAGTTGAGGGTCTGCGGGCGTTTTCGTCTAGGAAATCAAAGTTAACAACGCAGCCCGACCCTCCACGTCAAGTTTGTGGAAACGGGGAGATGGCAATTTGTCCAAGAAAATCAAAGCCCCGGTCTTTCTAATGGCCGGGGGTGGCGGGGAATGGGGAAGAGGGAAGGGGAGGCAACAACAGTACCGGCCAGGAGAGGCGGGGCCGCCGCCGTGGGTACCGGGTGCTTCTCCTCTCTCCGTTTGGGCTGGGGTGTCGCTCCAAGGTCCGCCGCCGCCGCCGCCGCCGCTGCCGCGGGAGGAAGCCCTCCTAGCTCAGTTGCACGTCGCTGGGGTCCGCCTCAGCAGCTGCCACAGTCGACGATTTTGTCGCCGCCGAAGTTTACTTGCAGGAGCGTCTTGATTTCATCTGCCCGGAGAGGCGCTGGCCGCGCTGCGTTGGGCTCCCTCCCTCCCGGGCGCTCGCGCACTCGGGAGGTCTGTCTCGCTTTCTCTGTCTGTCTCGGGCTGTGTGTGAATGTGTGAGAGAGAGAGGAAGAGTGAGTGTGTGGTGTGGGGAGTGTGAGTGTGGAGTATGAGCAAGCAGGAGGCAATGGGTTTGGGGTAGGAGGTTTAGGATTTCGGATGAAATCGCTCAGCCGGAATGCTGCGGAGCGCAACGCGCCAAGGGCCAGCGCTGGGCTAGGGACGCGGGTGCCAGTGCCTCCCGGGCAAGCCAGGCATGGTGCACGGGAGCTGTGCTGCCGTCTGTGCCCGCTCGTCCGTCTCCGCGCTGCGCCAGCCGCCGCCGCTACTGCTGCTGCTGCTCCTCCGGATGCCGCAAACTACTGGCCGCGGAGTCTGGAGAAAGCCGGAGAAAGCTCAAGCTGCCGAGCCCGGCTACGCCAGGCGCTGGCCAATCAGCGCGCCGCCAGCGGGCTCCAGTCTTGGGGCGGGGCCAAGCGGAGGTGGGGGTAGCGGGGGGGCGGGGCCAAGCGGAAACTTCACACCGGCGGGACCAAGTGGTACCCCGGCCCATGGAGCCCTGGCGGGATTCATGGGAGGACGGACAGACAGGCCAGGCAGGCCAGGCAGGAGCAATAGGGCAGGAATGAGCAGGGAGGCGGTGTGCTGGCGCTGCGGCTGAGCCTCGCCGGGAACTGTGCGCTTCTCATGTTTGCAGAGATTTCAGGAAAGATGAGGATGATATGATTCTCTTATCGTGTTTATCTCCCTTACATATCTTCATATCTTGAATATAATATATACATATATATACACACATATATATATATACACACATATATATATCCCTCTCTTTCTCCTTGTCTCTTCACCCTAAAAATTCGTCTGTTTTTGTTTTCCTCTCTTCTCATTCTCCGGTAGTGGAATGAAGAAAGGGAAGGAGAAAGCGCCCCTGAGGTGGTCATTCATCCAGCTCTTGGCCGGTGTGTCTTCACATCAGGCCAGAGCCACGGCCGCCACCCCCCCGGACCGTCACCCCCATCCTTCCACCCCGAGCAGACGCCGCACTACTCTCTGCCTGCCGCACTCCCAGCAGGGCCCCTGAATCGGTTCGCTCTTGTCTGTTGCTTGTTAATCAAATGGGATATGTGGCACAGAGAATGAGCTACGGAGGGGGCTGAACACATTTCATTGCTCCTCACCCCACCCTGTTGGAGAATTTAGCTCCCTATAAATAAACTGTACGTTTGAGAAGAGCCGGTGGAGCGGACGCCGCCGCGCCGCGCCGCGCCGCGCCAAGCCAGCAGAGCTCAAAGCCGGGCAGGAGCTCTGGGGCGGGCACGCCATACATGTCCGCTTAGGTCGCCGACAGCTGGGAGCCGGCGCCGATGTGCAGGGCGCCCCAGCCTTCCCGCGGGGTCTCGGTCCCAGGGGGCTGCCAGCTCCACTTGGGCGGCGGTGGTGGCTGCGGCATGTGCCAGTACTGGGAAGCGGGAGGCCGGCGTGGCCAGGGCTGACATCAAGCTCATCCTGCCTTCTGCACTGAAGGCTCCCTGGGGGCAGCGGGGCATTCCTCCCCACCCGGGCTCTGAGGCTTTTAATTAAGGTCGCCAGCGGCAAAAAATCAAAAACGTGCCCGTTGAACAAGTTTTTTTTTCTCGTAGAATGTGGGGAAGCTGCTTCTGAATTCACAATTCTTGGAAGAGTAAAAATGTCTTCTGAGTGAGTCGTCTCGGATATTTGGGAGTGGGATAAGCAGACTCATAATTAGCCCAGCGACATTGGCTCGAGCCTGTGGGCTTCACATGAGCGTCATTTTTGCCCTTTAAAAAGCGTTAAACAAGAAAAGGAAACCGGCATTTGGACACATAATGGGTTTTCTCAAAACTGCCATCTTCTTGTGGAGAGCAACCCAGCTGCTTTTTAAAATATTTTTCCTTCCAAGAAGAGCTACTTTAGCAGCCTTTATCTTGGCGGTGGGAGAGGGGAAAGGCGGCTTCCTCTTACAGAAAGAAATTATTTCGCGAGTGAGGTTGCGATCCCCTGAATATGTAGCCGAGGCCAAAGGGAGAGCGTAGGGAGCCTGATCCGCTTTCCGCGTGGGGGTCGTTTCACTGTTTCACGTTAGGATGTGATTCGGCCCAGAACAACAGGGAGAAAACCGATGCTTCTGCAATGAGTATCATTTAATTTTGGTCATTTAGAGCTGCGGGTGGACACCAGAGTGGTGGCTCAAGGGAGCCCGGTGGCCCGACCGGTTTTCTCCAGACACCGTTGGAGAAATGGGCAAGTAGTAGAGAATGACAACATGGCAGGCAGCGGTGGGCGCACCTCGCGGGCTCCGCGAAAGGAAGGGTTCCATTTGATTTATCACAGTTATTTACCTTTGATGTCAGAGCATGGGAATGAAGTGCATCTTGGTCTAATTAAAAAGGCCTAAAAAGGCATTTGAAATGGGTTTGCTATCTGATCACGGGATGTGAATTCGGCGTTTGGCAGCTTTCTAAAATATTGCTTGGACTATTTAAACAGAACAATTAGCAGCATGCTAAAATGTTTGCATGCTATGCTTAGAAGCTTTTAGCTGTAAACTTTAAGGCGATCTGTTCCCCCTTTAAGTTAAAAAAGGATGATGCTGCTTCCTTGTGGCGAAGGCTGTCAGGAACCCACTGATCAATAAAAGTAAACTGGCGCCTCCACGGCTTGATTGAGCGGGAGCAAAGAGTCTGAGAAGTAGTCTCGGCCATTAACAATCCCCCAGGTAACGAGAAATGGAAGAATTACTCAGGTAAAATGATTAACATTGTCGTAGCATCTGAAAAGATGCACACAACAAGATAAGAAGACTGCAGACCTCTTACCTTAGGGAGTGCTAATAGAATGTCTATATTCTGCTGTCTTTTAAAGATAAATAGGAGAATTCAATTCATGTACAATGTCATTACCTTCATAATTGCAATCACAATGTAAAGACATGTTCTGCATTTGCAAAGACAAACCCTCTTTGCTAAGGCGATGCCACCGTGTTCCCTGCTTCCTGCTCGCTGTTCACACTCCAGGCACCCCTCTTTTCCAAGGAGAGCATCCAAGTACTTCCAGCTACCAAACCACTTTTACACAAGCCAGGTGCTAAGGGAGGCAGGGGCGTATGCCTATGCTTTCCTTCTTTCCTATTATCTCCTCCCCACCCCTAAGCTCAAAGTGACAGTTACACAGCCTTCCCCATCCCCACACACAAAATAGCTCTTCCATCCCCCAGTCTATTTCTACAGATAATCCTAACAACAGCCTTTGCCCTCAGAATTTCTTTTTTTCTAATAGGCACACTCGATCATTATACTCCAAGAATGCCATTGACTAAATGAGTAGCCCAAAACACTTTCATGATCAGGAATTTATTAACTAACTGAATAAAATCGTTCTGCATGTAGATAATAAAAACAAGAAAGTTCTCTCCGTTTTAGCTTCCCTTTACTTCAATCCTGAAGGGAGCCCCGCCTCCTCAGCCTCTTTAGAGACACAAGAGGGACATCTAGTGACCATCCTCAGTATTTTTTAATCCAACAGCTACTAAGAAATACTAATACTAACTATGGTGCTATGCCGCCTACGGCTGCTCTCCAGGTCAAAGCAGCTCCACTGAGGCCGAATCAAAATTGGCAAAGAGAATTTTTTTTGTCTTTAAAATGTCATCCATGCCACTAAAATCATGCTGAATGGCAATAAAAGAGGACCAAAATGGGAGAAATCTTACTTTTAAATCAAACCAGTATGTGAAGCTAATTCTTGTTCTCCTAAGATTGATAAGGGTAGGGTGAAAGGTTTTGTCCAGAAAGGTGAAAAGTAATGGTAGGAACCAAGATACCAGTATATGAGGGACTGTAACTCTGACAAGTTTAAGGAAGCTTTCTGAGATGTGTTTGTTTTGTTCTGTTGTTTTAGAGACAAGGTGTCATTCTGTCGCCCAGGCTAGAGTGCAGTGGTGCAGACATGGCTCACCGTATCCTCAAACTCCAGGGCTCAAGCAATCCTACCACCTCAGCCTCCTGAGTAGCTAGGATTATACAGGTGTGCACTGTCACACCTGGCTCATTTTTTTCATTTTATTTTTTGTAGAAATGGGGTATCTCTCTGTTGTCCAGGCTGGTCTCGAACTGGCCTCAAGCAATCCTTCTCCCCTGGCCTCCCAAAGTGCTAAGATTACAGGCATAAGCTACTGTGCCCTAGCCTGAGATATGTTTTTTTTTTTTAATGTTTGCTTTAAGCTCAAAAGAGATTAGCCTTCAAATAACTCCAGTCTCTCTCTTTCTCTCCTCCTCCTCCTCCTTCCTTTTGCCCCCTTCTCTTTGCCCTGGCTGCAGAAAAGTGGGTCATCTTCCAGCTTGGCTTTCACTGCATATCATGGGGATCCCATTCCACCCAACTAGTTTGACCAGCTGCCTGATGAGGTTCTCTTAGAAAGAAAAAATTGATTTTAAAATTAGCAAATTCAATCAAACTTCTTCTGACTGCATATCTGATCTCCTTACTTAGGTTACAATGCCTAGAGAAGAGAACATCAAAGAATGAAAATGGAGGAAATGGCAAAAAAACTATAAAGTGTCATTATTAAAGTCATCATCTTATTTAATTTTTACAATATCCCTGGGAGATAAAGACACTTTGCAGATGTGGAAACAGTTGCAGAGCAGTTCAACGATTTTCCAAGACGACCTCATTACACAAAACTCAACCACTTCCCTCGTGAGATCAACAAGTGTTGGCTTTTTGTCCAGCATTGTGTTAAGGATTGAGAATTTTTTTTAGTGGACCTTGCCCTTGTGTAGTTTAACATGCAGTTGATTAATTTAATAACAGCATGTATGTCTATGTACTATAAATTTTCCTAGAGGAGAAACTAGGATGAGATATATTATGTCGACAGCTTCCTAAAATTCTGTTCTCTTCTGCCCACAATGATTGCCCGATTTCTAGATAGTCCTTCCCTCCCTTCCTGCCTCCCCCGCCACTGTCCCAGACAGTATAAGGAAAGGCATCAACAGCAGCAATCAGGGATGTGGACCTGCTGGGCAGGGGTGGGGTTATCCTGGATGCTGTTTCTAACCCTTCTGGAACACCAAGAAGACTAGGACAGAGGCCAAGAAAAACCTTTGAGGTCCCTCACACTTTTCCCTCTCTTCCTCTCAAACTCCACCCCTTTTCCCACCCTGTGACAGAGGATAACATTAACAGCAGGGAGCTGTAGCAGATAAACAAAGTAGAGAAAGTGTTTCTTAAGTGCTAAGATTGTTCACCATGGCCCCGATGCCTGCCTTTTCCAAGAAACACAAGAGATGTGCGGGACAGTGGAGAAAAAGAGACTGAGAAAGTTATTAATCACTTCATGTCTTCCCATTTTGACAAGGCCAGCATCCTTGAACAAGCTATGTCCAAACTTCCTCCATGCCTTATCCCCTCCCTTTAGGAATGGCACTTCCCACAGGACCAAACCCCTGCTGCTGCCAAACTCATAACTGTCCCTAAATAAGCACACGTCATGGGGACTATTTAATTAGCAAAGGCTAAATCAGCAGATACATTTCAATAAATGACACTGCTCTCTAACACCTTTTGTACTGCCCTGCAGTGATCACCTGTGATGTTTTGACAGCACCATTTGGGCTCTCAGCATTATTGCCTCAATCTTTTCATGTGAATTTTCTCCAAGTGGACCCCAAATGCTGGTTTCCTAGGTGCAACCTCATGTCAGCTGTTACTCCCCACATCGCCACTTTTGAAAACAGAAAGCTCTCCCTTCAAAGGCACTCTGATTAAATCATGGCCAGCCTTCCCACTGCTGACTCCCTCATCCCAAGGAGGAGGGTAAGGGTGACATTCCACAGCTCCCCAGAGGAAATGCTTTTTTGACAGCTTGAAAAAAAAACTATCACCAAATTGGAGACCTCAAAAACCACCAAAATATGAACCACAACGATACGAAGAATACGTAATTGAAAGTGAGCAGACTTTCACTTGGGATGCACTGTTTTAGGCCAAGGCCAAGCCTTTGTGTGTGTGTGTGTGTGTGTGTGTGTGTGTTGCTGTCCCCAGCCTCTAACACTGCAACCTAGTAGGTAGATCCCAGGCACCTTATACCTTGTGTAATTTCCTCAGATTGGAGCTCCTGATTAGGGCTTGGCTTTTGATTCCCACCCTAGGCTTCTATCACAGTCTCTTCTGCTATTTCTGAAGCAGTACAAGGGGGGCAAGAAAGGAAGCAGAACTATCACTGAAAGGAATGGTTGAGGCTGAAAGAGCCCTGGCCAAAATATCAGCCCTATAGGATATGCCCTGAAGATCAGCTTTCCAAATTAAAAAATAAAAATAAATATCTGTCTGGTTGCTTGATCTTACAGGAGGCTGAGTTCTTTTTGGAGATATCCACAAGATTGGAGAAAACAAACCAGATCTTTCAAGACCTTGAGATATACGGTACTGGAGCTGAGGTGAGTTTGTGAACTCCACACTACAGTACCCTGTTGCATTAAGTTCAAATGAACAATAATAGCCAGAAGAAGAATACAAAAGTCAGTCTGATGAGCCAGTTTCCTGGGCTTCTCTTGGTATCTTGGGCAAAAGATGATCTCTGTGAGGCACCAAATCTATTGTATACTCTTTAGTTCTAAGTGACCAGGCTGGGCCTAGATTTGCTCTTGGTTCCTCCCAAGTTTCTCCTAGAACTCAGGAGAGGCCTAGCATAGCTCCTGGGAGTTCCAGCTGCTCCACCAACTGATTTTTCACTGAACTAGGAAACTTGCTACTTGGCTAATGTCAGCTTAAAAGGGAAAGAAGAAAACTAATAAACATAAAGAACTGCCAGTTTGACAGCTGCAGTTACATTACCTGGGCTAGCAATATAAGTACCAAAGGCATGTCACGTATGCCACTAACAGCACAAGGCACAGTATCTGTTCAGGTTGACAAGCCCTGGGGCAGTGGAGAGTAAATTGAAAGAAGGAGATCCCAGAAGGAGGCAGAGAGAGCACCACAAAGGGGACAGATACAGCAGAAGTGACAGAAAAATCATTTTAGCAGCATGGAAGTTATGTACCTTTTTTCGAATGAGAAGAAAACAATGACTTGCCAGCTGGGAAAACATCCTGTTTTGGGGTCCAAGAGTTTGCATATTGGTGCACTGGATTTGGGGGAAAGCCTATTAATTTGTGTCTGTTGTCTCCGGGCTGAAGCCAGAATGGCCATAGAGGACCAATGACCTTTCTTCCAAAAGCTGGGAGTTGAGAGGGTTAGGGAGAGTGTCCTGTGTCACAGGAGATACCAGCTGGGCTGAGCTTGGCTGATCTCTTTTAGCAAAGATCACAAAATGCAGTGACATCAGTAGCAGGCCATATCCACCCAGAGACAGCAACCTAGGCAGCACTGATCAAATTAAGTCTTGTACCTACTGATGGGTTAGTAAGAAAACTAATAGTCATAGAGGACAGTGAGGCCAGCTTGAGGCCTGTGCAGCTCTGCCTGTTCTCTGCCCGGGGAAATGGTGGAACTTGAGAAAGCCTCGCTGTCTGGCTGTGCAGTTTCATTTGGGAGAACAGGCAATCAGTTCTGGAAGCCTGACTGAAGAGAGTGGACAGAATGATAGCTCAAAATGAGATCCATCAATGACTGTTGCAGCCCCAGCCAAACAATCAAAAGCAAATAGTCAGCTTCTAAAATCAATGCTTCATGAGATGATGAGCCAGTGGAGTTCACGTGGGGGTGGGGTGGGAAGGAGGTTATGGAGGGAGGATAGAAAAATTCCCTCTTTCAAGCCACCCACCAAAGCAAGCAGCTGCATTTCCTTGAAACAGCAGATTTGGTTCCTAGCAAAATCAGAACTGCAGTCTCCTAGCAGAGCAAAACAAAGGAGCAGGGGGCGAGACAATTTTGAAAACAGGAAGGCGTTTTGGCAACAATCACAGAAGGGCTGGTAAGCCATTGTGCTCTTGGGATCCATCTGCTGAGCTCCAGAACATCCTCCCCCCACTCCACCCCCATTCAGAGCTCAGATTGCATGCTTAGGGTCAAGAACAGGGTCATTCAGGAAGAAACGGTAAAGTGGAAAAGACAGACTCAGCCTCAAGATGTGAAGCAAGAAAAGCCAGGCCTGATTTCTTCCATCCATGGAGGATGCAGTGAAAGACACAGGCAAGCCCTTCTCATTCTTGGTGCCGTTGCAGGGGAGCAAAAGTTGGCTTCATTAAATTAATGGAAAACACATTTAAAATCAGCCTAGAATTTCCTGCTGTTAGAGACCTTTGAGAGAAGAATAGTGACTGCATCTTTAAGGACCCGAATAATTTTTTAGCTGTTAATAATGTTGTTAGTCATGCAATATAAGTGAACGCTAGCAAGGTAATCAAATTGCTTGCTCTATAGCAGAGATCAGGGTAATCTGGAAAAAGAAATAGAAAGTTTTTCTTCAATGCAATGTATATGAAGACATCTTCCCCAGACCTCTATTCCTAATGTAGAGAGGATAGGAAGTCATATAGTTATTTGTAATAGAACAACAAACTTGATCTCATAGTCTGTGAAACCACCATATTAAAACCCCAGCAGCAGTAATCACCTGCAAGTGTTAAAAGAGAATTCACAACGCTTAATTTCATATCTTTTATTGTACATTTCAAGAGATTCATGCATGGGCCTCCCTTTCTTTATAACTCGGGGCTCTGAATATTACTTGGTGGACCATTAACCTGTTCTAATATAGCATTCGATTTTTTTAGCCAAGGAGAGTA
Source organism: Pan troglodytes (assembly GCF_028858775.2). Classification (NCBI taxonomy): domain Eukaryota; kingdom Metazoa; phylum Chordata; class Mammalia; order Primates; family Hominidae; genus Pan; species Pan troglodytes. Next base: position 98,009,238 of record NC_072421.2, read on the forward strand.
AAATAAAGATGCTTAATTTAGTTCCCTTTTCCCTGAGAAATAAATAGCTGTCACACATCCAGAAGAGCAGGGTTCATGAACTGCTTTGGAACATGGAGATCAATGAAATCTGATCCTCTCTTGAGAAAAGGAGCTCCACGTAGAGTTTAACCAAAGATTTCCTACCATAGGCAGTCCCTGATCATCAGGAAGCCTTTGAAGACCCCCCTAGGTTTCCTGTTCAGTCTTGTTTGATCTCCAGTGAACATTAAAATGATTGTAAAGCAGTTTTATAAATGTAAATTATTCCATAAATGCAAAATAATTATGTCCAGCCTAAGCAACTGATTTCTGGTTTCTGGAAGTTCCCATGGATCTGTCTAAAATAGACAGTAGACATAACAGGATAATTCAACCTCTGAAGCAGATTTATTTCTAAGGATGGTGGTTATGATGATGACTATCTATTTCTTCTTTGTTCTTTCAATTTCTTATTCCAGTAACTAATATTTGCACATAAAAGGACTGTCATGTTTTGATACATCTTTATGTAATATAGATCTCTTGTAATTATTCATGAACCTAACTTCAGTTTTTGTCTCCATTTTAAGCCAACAGGAAATATTAATTGCTTTCTCAGAAAATATTAATTGATTGCCTACACTTGATGCATAAGACTGAGAATGCATAATAGTGTGAAGCATGTATTGTGCCCTCCAGTTGCTTACAGTCTAGTTGTGGATATCATAAAAGGAGAACTAAAAATACAAGGATGTATTTTTCAGGTGTCGGAACAGCAGTGCTCAATGTTGGTATAACCCAAGTTACAAAGGGGTGACTGATGACCTAGAAGCTGTGGGAGGCCTTTCAGGTGAGGGAAAGGGTGTTTGCAAAGGCATATAAGCTTCAGTAAGGTGTGTTAGGAAAACAATGAAGAGTGCAATTTGGCTCAAGCACTTACTCCACAAACACGATTGAAGTGCTTTGTTGCAGTTATTAAGGGCACAAGCTCTGGGGCTAAATGGATCTGAGTTGAAGTCCTGGTTTTACCATTTCCCTAGTTGAGTGACTTTGAGAAAATATTATAATGTCTGTTTTATAAAGTTGTGGTATAACATGAGATGATGCCTGCAAAGGGAAATGATACCTATAAAGTACTTCATGTTTTACATGCCTAGCACAGAATAAAGAACTCAATAATTTTTAGTTGTTACATTTTCTGAACACCACAAAGTGCCAGATACAATTCAAGGTGCCAGTCTGCTACTAAAGAAGAGAAATCCTGTGCCCTCAAGGATCTCGTGGAAGGATTGTATAGTAGAATAATGGGAGTTGAGGTTAGAGAGGTAGGTAGAGGCTATTGTGTAGAGCCTTGATTGCTAGATTGAAGGATTAGAACCTTATTAAGGTCAGTGAAGTCATCCAAGGCTTTTGTAATAGGGAATAACTAATGTCATTTTTATGATTTGTGATTTTTTAAATTTCAAAATAATGTCAGGTTGGCTTCTTCAACCTTCCTCCACTTTGCCCACATTTTAGATTACGTCACTAATTCTTACACAAGTCAAATTCCAGTACAGCATTTACCAAAGCAATATAACTAGAGTGAGCTCAGAAGCAAGGGCTGCTAAAAATGGGTAGGAACACTGAGATGGGGCTATTGTAAGTAGAGGAGGCTAGTATCAGCAATAGCAGCTGGGTGTCCAAGGCATTGTGTTCAAGGAATTCATCAAGTCCCAAAATGCTGCATGGAAGCAGAAGATAGGATATGTCAACAGGAAATTTCAGTCAACAAGCACAGGTGGAGTCTTTGCTGGTTCTAGGACATCTGGCCATCTGTGACAGAGGGTGCAGTGGCAAGATTTATGACTTGGAGGCTACACAAACACCCAGGGTTCATCTCTAACACACTTCATGCTAGGGTAAGGGATCTTTACAGTATACACAACACTTCAATTTTTTTTTTTTTTTTTGGCCTCAGCCTCCTGAGTAGCTGGGATTACAGGTACCCGCCACCATGCCCTGCTAATTTTTTTGTATTTTTAGTAGAGACAGGGTTTCACCATGTTAGCCAGGATGGTCTCAATCGCCTGACCTCGTGATCTGCCGGACTCAGCCTCCCAAAGTGCTGGGATTACAGGCGTGAGCCACCGTGCCCGGCCAACACTTCAATTATTTAACATGTTTCTACCTTTATAATTTTGGTACCCTAGTCTACATCATCAATAGCTTGGATGATTGACAGGATTTGGGTCCAAGCCTAGGGGTAGGTCCCATTAGTAGATCTAGCTGTCAATAGCTGGAGAAAGCAAAGGCACTGGTGAAAAAGAAGGGCTGACATGGAAAACTGTTTGGAATGTGTTGCCCTGGCATTTTGTTTATAGCAAATATTCCTTAAAACAAAATGCTTCATTGATTTGTATCTAGGAGTCTTTTTGTTATAAAGAGATTTTATGGCAATGGGAGCTTGGGGTAATGAGATTTATAATATTTGAGTTGTTTAGGGAAATTTTCTTAAATTATCATTCATTCACTTGGCAAGTATTTATTGAGTTCTTGCTGTGTGCTAAGCACTGTGCTAGGCACTGGGGAAAGAAGAATGAACAAGACGACCATGGTTTCTGCCCTCATGCAACTTTCAGAACAGTGAAAGAGACAAAAAAAAAAACCAGAAAAACTGACACCTACAACAATTTCAATTCATAATAAATGACATGAAAGACACAACACAGGCTCAAATTATAATGATAATGGTGATAGGCACTGTTCTGAGTGCTTTATGCACCATCACGAATCCTCATGATAACCCTTTGAAGTACATACTATTATTACGCCTGTTTTAGAGGTGAGGAAACTGAAATGTAGAGAGGTGAAAGTAACTTGCCTTGGGTAACATAGCTAGTGGTGGACAGAACCAGGGAAGTGATGCCTGGCTCTGGAGCATGTTTTCTTAACCACTATACCAAAAAAAAAGAGGTTGGAGCAACCAACTTTACAGCACATAGTCAAGGAAGGCCTCTCTGAGAATGTCACATTTAATATGAAACGTAAAGACCATCTAAGGCAGTCTACATTGATAAGAATTCACTAAATGCCAATATATAGCCTGTCAAATAAACCTAATTTTCTTCAAGATATTTCCTGGAGATTAGACCAAGAAGGTTTTGGTAAAAGCAATAAGTGCTTTTCCAAAAGGTTACACAGTGTAAGGAAAAGACAGTGTAAGGAGAGCAAAGGTTAGTATCAGACTTAGTGCTAGAAATGAAAATGATTAATTCTGAGAACTCTGACAGTATAACTGTAAAACTATGTATTGCAATGATTTGCATTTTCTTGGGAACTGAATGTCTTGGAACAGAACTCTCCTGTGTATTCCTACAATTTCTACTTCTGTCAGATCTTATGACTGCACAAGAGGTGTGGTGTGTTCCACGCTTGTAACTTACCTCTCTTTAGGTCTTTCCTTGGCATAATGAAAATTAAATGTGTGTCTCAGAGCAGCCAGATGACCAACACTACCAACTAACCTCTTTCATGTGAACACAAAGCAAGCCTGACTTTAAAAGTGAATTCAGCAAATGATAGCTCTCTTGGTGGTCTCCACACACTTGTTTTAGGCCTGACACATGGACCAATTACAAAGTTCAGAAGGCCGTACATGGTTTGAATGTATGCATCCCTCCAAAATTCATATGCTAGAACTTAAATTCCAATGTGAGAGTATTAAGAAGTGGAGCCTTTAGGAGGGGGTGATTAAGTCATGAGAGAAGAACCCTCATAAATGGTATTAGCAACCTTATAAAAGGCTGGAGGGAATTAGCTAGTTCTTTTTTCCTTTAGCATCCCTTCTACCATGTGAATACACAGCATTCTTCCCCTCCAGAGAACACAGCAACAAGGTACCATCTTGGAAGCAGAGAGCAGCCCTCACTGCTTCACAGACACTGAACCTACCAGCACCTTGATCTTGGACTTCCCAGCCCCCAGAACTGTGAGAAATAAATTTCTATTATTTATAAATTACCCAATCTGTGATATTTTGTTATAACAGTGAGACAGGAGAGTTCTCTTGACCCCTTCACAGGAATTGCGACAGGGGTGTGACTCGTTTACTCAGCCTCCAAGCTCAAACCCCTTGCAGGAGGGGGAGCATGTAGGTGAGCAGGTGCAGGAGCCAGGGTGAGTGCCTTTGGGCGACAACCAGCCTGCAGCAGTGTCTAGAGGTTGCACACAACCACTGGAGCCCCAGAGGGTGTGAGTTACAAACAATGCTATTTTAGCTTTGCCATCTGTGGACAGCTTAAGTGTTAAACAGCTCAGGTGTAAGGTGTAAGTGTGGTGCATGTGGAGGATTTTATTGAGTGATAGAGGTCTCTCAGTGGGGTGGGGAGCTAGAAAGGGAATGGAGTGGGAAGCTCCTCTCTGACTGTCCCTGGCCAAACTCCTCTTGACGTTCAGATGCTTCTTTTCTCTCCTTCTCTGCCATGCCACTCTGCTCCTCTGCCAGTGGAGCTTGGGGTTTTTATGGGTACAGGGTTGGGGGACCTGGTGGGCCAAAAGGCAACATTCAGGCAGAAAAACAGGGATGTGAAGTTCTCATTTAGGGCAGTGGGCCCAGGCTTGAGGGTGAAACCCTTGCCAGGGGCCCTGCCCTTTTCTACCTGGTATTTGAACAGACTAAGATAAAAACTTACCCATCTTACACTAGGTTTCACTTATCTATAAAAAGGTAATCCCAGACAGGCATGGTGACTCATGCCTGTAATCCTAGGACTTGGGGAGGCCAAGGTGAGAGGATTGCTTGAGTCCGGGAGTTTAAGACCAGCCTGCGCAGCAAAGTGAGACCTTGTCTCTACTAAAAATAAAAATAAATAAATAAAAATAAAAAGGTAATTCCTACTCTCTCGTTTAGCACAAAGATCGTAGCAGATCAAGCAGCGAAGTTCACCTTTGTCTTCTGCCAAGACTCACAATTCAAGTCTGCCATGAAAATAATCTGTGGTTGTCCCAAACCAGGAACTAGCAGTGCAGATGAAACCAAGGAGATAAATAGCAAGGTTCTCAGCACAGGTTGGTATTAGGAAGACAGAGCAGCCAACCAGCTTTCCAAAACTTCTTAGGTCTCATAAAGCATATATAGCATATAGTATATATAGTGTAATTAACAAGGAGATCCTCAGTCTCTGTTGATAGCTATATGTCCTCAGACAAGAGGTTAACAAAGACAGTTGGAGTGCAGTTGGGCCGCAAGATTAATCATGCCTTACCACTGGTCAGACCTAGGTTACTAATGCACTGTTTTATTAATCATAATGGATAGCTGTGGCTGGTAGAGTACAAGAAACCTGTTTAAAGATTCATCACTGCCAACCTTGTAAATTTCATCAGTAGCCCAGAAACCAAACCCTATTCCATATCAAGCACTCCCCAAAGAATCAGGAAGCTTCCGGAGAAAAGGATTTTTCTCGGACAAGAGAATAAATTCAGCATTCTTTCCGTAAATGAATGACTGCTAAGAGTGAGGTAAGGACGATAGCTGCTGAAATACTCCCCAACCCCAGGTGGTGGCGGCACAGCTCTAGCTCCAGAAGCTGAGGCTATTTCATGCTAAGCCTTGGAGCAACTCAGCAGTTACAAATGGCTGGAATCAAAGCAGAAACGTAAAGTCACAGCAGATGACCAAGTCAGACTAGGGCTGTAACTGAGGTTCCCTCAAGCTTGTCCCTGCTGTTCAGACACAATTCCACTGAAGCCCTTGGATCCACTGACAGGAGTATCCTGGCTGGCTACTTCACCATGTTATCTGCACAAAATAGGCCCCAGAACGTTTCCATGCCACTCAGAAGGCCAACGATGGATCTTGTCTGTCCTTTTGTAGGTTTCTGCTTCAAAAAATAGTGCCCCCAACAGAGATTGGAAGGCTGGGAAAGGAGAGAAATGTGGGAGAAAGACAGAACAGTTCCTTTCTTTGGCTGGGCTACATTCTTCCATCTCTAGTTCTCAGCCTAGAAAAAAAACATGATGTCGGGCCTCCCAGAATAGCTTTGATCTACTCAAAGTGGTTGGATGAAGTCAAAGCTACAGAAGAGCTGAAATGCCATCTTCTTTTCCTCTTTACCACCCAAAGTCCTCATCTTACAAAGGATGTGCTATTCCAGGCATGACTGGAAAGTGGAGACAACTCATGCCAGGGATGGATATTATTTTCTTGTAAATTGACCTATTTCCTCAGCTTGGTATCACAGTAATGACAAAGGTAAAGAAAGGTGTACAAAAAGGCCACAGGCAAAATTGACATAAGGACATATTCAGGACTAAAATTGATTCCTTGAGTATTATAGAGGAATAATAGTCATTATAGTTCTTATTCCTAAGGAATTCTATGGGTTTTTGTTTTACAAAATATTCTCACACACACTGCTACATCTGAGACTCCCAACAACACTGTGGATAAGTTGTAGAAAAACCGTTTTGCAGATGAGGAAACTGAAGCTCAGATGATTAAGGGACTTGCCCAAGATCTCTCAGCTAGGAAGTAAACAGAAGCCAAGACGCAAACCCAAGTCTGTCTGACTCCAAATTCAGCTCTTTTTCCTATACCTGTTGCTATGGCCTGAATGTTTGTGTCTTCCCGAAATTTACACGTTGGAACCCTAATCCCAATGTGATGGTATTCAGAGGTGAGAATTTTGTGAGGTAATTACGGGTGGAGCCCTAATGATGGGATTAGCGCCCTTATAAGAAGAGACATGAGAGATGTGATCTGTCTCTCTGCCATTAGAGGACAAAAAGAAGTCAGCCATCTGCAAATCAGGAACGGGGCCCTCACCAGACACTGAATCTGCCAGTTCCTTGATCCAGGACTTCCCAGCCTCCAGAACTATCAGCAATAAATATTTGTTCTGTAAACCACCCAGTCTGTCCTATGTTGCTTTAGCTGCCTTAATTGACTAAGACACCTGTGATTCCCAATCTTCATGAATATAAGGACCCCTGAAATAGTTCAAAATATTTCACACTCCCACAAAAGGGTTGTTGTTCTTTTTTTAGCCCCTGGTTTAATAAAATGAATCACGACAAGAAGCCAATTTTAATTCATTAATGCTTTTATTTATTTTTGCGATAGAGTCTGTCTCTGTCACCCAGGCTGCAGTGCAGTGGTGCAATCCTGGCTCACGACAACCTCTATCTCCCAGGTTCAAGTGATTCTCCTGCCTCAGCCTCCCGAGTAGCTGGGATTACAGGTGCCTGCCACCACGACTGGCTAATTTTTGTATTTTTGGTAGAGACAGGGTTTCACCATGTTGGCCAGGCTGGTCTTGAACTCCTGACTTCAAGTGATCCACCCACCTTGGCCTCCCAAAGTGCTGGGATTACAGGCATAAGCCACCATGTCCAGCCAATTCATTAATGCTTTTGAAGGAATTTATAGTTTACTTACTCAAACACTAATATTCATGTAATAATATTTGTTGATCACATTAATGTTTTTAGTCTACAGATAATGCTTGGAATATATATAGAGAGAGAGATTCATAGGCCCTGAAAATAGCTAGGAACCACTTCACTAAACCACCAGGAGAGGAGAATTTGATTCTTATTCTGACCACTAAATGATATAACATGGTGACTAAATATTTAGGCTTGGGAATCAGACTTTCTGGGTTCACAGTAGTATCTACACTAAGGTGCAGATACCTGGTTCTGATAACTTACTAGCAGTACTGCCTTGGGCAAGTTAGTTAACCTTTCTGTCTCTGTTTTCTCTTCTTTAAAACAGGATAATAATGATACCTACTTCATAAGGTTCTGGAAATTAAATGAACTATACACTAAAAACAATGCCTGACACATGGAAAACACTTAAAATGTTGGATATTATTATCTGCTACTAACCAAATGTATTATCTTTATTTGATCGCTGGAATTGTCTTCAATGATTTCACCTGTAAATGGAAATAATGGTAGCTTAGTTGCCCTAAAGCAGGTGGCTTACCATGATATCATGAAGTCTCTTCCAACTCTAAGATATATGGTTCTCAGACCATCACCAGCTCTTCGTAATAACAGGACTGCTATTAGATTCAAGGATCCATAGCAAGTAAATCTAGAACCAGAGAAACCCATGAAAACTCCACTAATTCAGAACAACCCAAACAATATATGTGATCTGGTATGACCTCATCCTAATTTGATTACATCTGCGAAGACCTTATTTCTAAATAAGGTCACATTCACAGGTTCTGGGTGAACATGAATTGGGGGTGCAGGGGCACTATTCAACCCACTACACCTGGGAATGTCACTTAATCTGCTCACATCTCAGTTTACTCATCAGTCAACTGGGGAGAAAAGTGTACTAGAAATATTTTGATGATTATGGCAATCCCAAACATTCCAGAGTTCATGAACTCTGGCATGTTTGGGATTTAGTTTTTTTGGTTAATTAGAAAGGCTCTTTCCTGTAGATCCTACCAGAATTTAGTTTCTTCGTTAATTAGAAAAATCAATCTGATTAGTCAAAGGGGATCATTCTAAAACCCCAAAGTGATCAAATCCCAATGTCTGGGATTTAGTTTCCTTCAAGCTCAGTGTAATCATGGGGGACTGGCACATTAGAAGAGTTTACAAAAGAAATTCAGAAGGGCAGGGCGCAGTGGCTCACGCCTGTAATCCCAGCACTTTGGGAGGCCGAGGTGGGCAGATCACGAGGTCAAGAGATCAAGACCTTCCTGGCCAACATGGTGAAACCCCGTCTCTACTAAAAATACAAAAATTACCAGGCTTGGTGATGTGTGCCTGTAGTCCCAGCTATTCGGGAGGCTGAGGCAGGAGAGCCGCTTGAACCCGGAAGGCGGAGGTTGCAGTGAGCCGAGATTGTGCCACTGCACTCCAGCCTGGCAACAGAGTGAGACTCCATCTCAAAAATAAAAAAGAAAGAAAAAAAAAGAAAGAAAGAAATTAGGAAGGATGCAAGTTTACGGTCTATTATCCAAGAAGATCATCTCAACATTAACTGACCACAAAGTATCAACTCCCACACTGTGCCAATACTGTGGTAAACACTATGACAGTGGGGATCAGGTGTTTTATGTGTTTTGAACAACTAACACCTTGCACTGTGGGTGTGTAATAAATGTTTAGCATCATCATTATCATAATTATATCATAGGTTGCCAGTGGAGATAGCTAGTGCTCATTATAGCTCTGTTTTGAGACAATCTCAGTGGGGGAAATCAGAGAGGAGGACTATGTTCTCCACATGACATAGATTGTCCAATACAGCAAATTTTGCCTGTGGACAACATCTATGGGATTTTTATACTGCTGTCCCATTACTGGTGTCCAATCTGTCACCTACCTCCTTATAATTATAATACCCTAAAACACAAAATGCCATAAATCCCAAAGATAATGATTTTTTATTTTTACTGGGAAGAGTGAGAATAGATGAAAAAGGGGGTACTCACAGGGAGACATTGAGGTATCCTGGAAAAACAAACACTGCATTAGGGGTTCAGAAAAGCCAAACCTAACCTATGGATTCCCTATCTGTGCCTCACTGGTATATTAGTTTCTTAGGGCTTCCATAACAAATTACTACAGACTGGGCAGCTTAGAACAGCAGAAATTTATTCTTTCACAGTTCAGGAGGCTAGGAGTCTGAAATCAAGTTGTCTACAGGGCCATGCTCCCTCTGAAGACTCTAGGGAAGATTCTGTTCCATGCTTCCTTCCTATCTTCTAGCGGTTGCCCGTAGTACTTGATGTTCCTTGGCTTGTAGCTGTGTCCCTCCAATCTCCACCTCTGTTGTCACATGGCCTTCTTCCTTATGGCCTCTACGTCTCTCTGTCTCCAAACCTCCCTTTCCTTGCAAGGATGCCAGTCACTGGATTTAGGGCCTACCCTAATTCGGTATGACTTTATCTTGACTTGATTATATTTGCAAAGACCCTATTTCCAAATAAGGTCCCATTTACAGGTTCTGGATGGATATAAACTTGGTGGGGGTGGGAGGGTCACTATTCCATCCACGAAACCTGGGAATGTCACTGGATCTTCCCATGCCTTAATTTATCAGTAAATTGGCGATCATAGCTTTAGCCATGTTTATGACACAATTATATTCCTTTTGGGAAAACCATTTGTACTTGTAGAATTTTGTACCCACATTTGTGATTCCAGAGATAATTTGAAAGATGGGGAAGTAGTTTTTCTACCCTTCCAAAATACAGTTGGTTGCTTCTTGCAGGAGAGATAGTGAAATGGAAGCAACACCATTACATGCTACAAAACTGTAGGCTGGGTTTTCATAAACCAATCATATATATTGCATTATTTAATATAAATAATAGATGTTTCAGAGGTAACCACTTTTGAAAAATAAAATGTGCTGTCCTTTAAATAGAAACAACCCTACTGAGCCACAATCAGTGAAACACACACTTTGAAGTGTATTTTCAGAACAGGAATTCATCCAAACACCCTCCTGCACACACACCTGCCACTTAGTCCCCATAGCATAGATATAAACCCAAGGCCAGGATAAACCCAATCTCAGGCTGCTTCAGGTAGCTCCCTGTGTATTCAAGACTCATTTAGCAAGTGATTACACAGTATATTGAGTCCTGTTCAATTTCCCTGAATCATACATAGATGGAAATACACCAGTAAGTTTATCATTATTTGAGGCTAATCAACAATGAGCTTAAGGTTAAGTTGAATAAATAGAATGTTCTTGGTTATAGTTTCCTTATGCTGGAGGCTTTATAGTTTTCTACTTGGTTCACTGAAGTTGGTTGTTGGTGTTGCATGTGCTCTTGTGGAAAGAGGTGTACCTCCCATCAGCAGTACTTTTACCACCACTAAAATGAAAAGAAAAGCAACACAGAGAACAAATCAAGAAATACCCCTATGGGCTAATCCCTGAGTAGTTTCCCTTGGGCCTTCTGTGTACTTAATGATGGGTTGTTCTGCCACACTAGAGGACTGAGAAAATCCATCCTCTCTTTCAGCTCAAACCACCTACATCTCAGTAATAGTTTTGCTCAAAGGAAAGGAGAATTGTTTCATATGAAAATTAGGCAGCCAAGCAAAAATTTTGGTAGACGTTCCCCAAACAACAGCTGGGTGTCAAGCTACACCTTCAAAAAAAGATGTGATTTTGATCACTTTGAGGTGTTAGAATGATCCTCTTCTTTGACTGATCAGATTTTTCTAATTAAGAATTAAGAGGGAACCAGGCAGCTAAGACTATTTAAACCAGTCTTTGCAATTGGGATTTCTCTGGTTCTTTCCAGAAAGAAACAGCCAATTTGAATGATGACATAGGCTTACTGGGATCAGACTTGAACACCTGGAAAGGAGATATTTGTGTAGACGTCTCTAAAATATGTTAGAGAAAGAAGTTGTGAGATTTGGAATATGGAGTCACTGCATACAGAGTTCAAGAGGTTTCTCTGCAGAAGTAGTCTCTCTCCCCGATCCTGTTAGGGTCAGCCTGTTACTATAACTAGATTATCAAATTTACCTAAAAAATTAAAAATAATTTTATATTTTCTATTTAAAAAGTAAAAGAGTCATGATGTCGAAAATCAGATTTTTTGACTTGCTACACTTATTTTACAGTTTAGTATAATTTTCAGTTTTGAATTACGTAAGTTGAGGAGTTGAGATTTCTTGATTCACTGAGGATGATAGAAAAAGTACAGGATCAGTAAAGAAGAACTATAAATTTTTCAGTGCTTAGAACCTCTAGGTGTTAATCTGGCCAGGAATGAAGCACACGGTAAAGAGATGCTTGGGAGCATTGTTAAAGGATGTCTGAGGAAGAAGGTATGAAAATCTGGGGGTCTGCAGTTTAATGATTCTTTCTACAAACAAAGGCACTTTCCTGTTGATCCTACCAGAAGCCTTGTGTCTGTTTACAGCAAGTTAGTTGGGCAACTGAGGTGAGACTCTCAGACTAGTTTCCAGAGAGCAGATGCTAGCTGGTGAGCCCTGTTTACCAGGCCATGGCAGGTCTGCCAAGCAGAAAGACCCTGTGGAGAGGCTGTGGATTGGAGACTTACGACTGTAGCTCTTCTGAGATGGTCCAGGACTCCAGAGCTGCCAAGCAGGCACCTGCTCCCAGCACTGAGATTAGCAGAGAAACCAAGCAAACAAACATTCTCATCAACCAGTATTTAACCTCCTGTTGCTCGGAGTTGAGATTTCTTGATTCACTGAGGATGATGGAAAAAGTACAGGATCAGTAAGGGGTGAGTTCTATACAGGCTAATGCCAAAGAGGTTAGAGTTTCCTCTCTGAAACAAGCCAGTACAAAGTGTATTCAACCTCACTGTGTGATTAGGGGTCACATTTCAGTCACTCAATCATGCAAATGAACCTTGTTGAAATTCTGCATGCCTTTTTAAACAAACAGGGACTTCAATCTTCATCCCAGCCTCTTGCCTGAGTCTATATTAGACAAATATGGAAATCCAGTTCAGGATTTTACTTCCACTGTCATGCGCTGAAGCATTAACTCAAAGACTTGGCCCAGCGAGACAACTCGATCCCTACCTGAGCCAGTGCATTCACTTGAAATAATTTAGTAGCAGGGGCTTTCACCTCCGGCAAGCATAGGTAAATCCTGGATTAGCAGTCCTTGTCATTCCTAAATGGACTGCACATCTCCTGCTGCTGGGCCTTCATTAACAAACCACAGAATAAACTGAAGGGAAATAAACAAGTCTCTTGTCGTGCACACGTGTACTCGCGACCTCCTCCACTTTCCTCTCTACTTCTCTTGCCTCCTGGGATTCTCACTTCATGCTGGGATCTCTGAAGAGTATTTTCCTCAGTGCCTTTTTACTCCAATAACACGTCCACTTCTTTTAGCTCTTCTCTCTTCGACTCCTCTTTCTTTGCTCCCCAACTGCACAATGTCATCATCTCCCATGGATTTCTTTTTTTCCTCTGTCTACAGTGACAATTCATACTCAAAAATAGAGCTCTCCCATTCTCTATCTTTTGCCCTCCCCTCCCAACATGAATAGCCCTAAATAACAACCCATGCCATTATAGACGAGGAGATCAAGGCATGTGTGATTCACAATACCTTAACCATACTCAAAAGACTGGACGGTTCCATTTCAAAAAGGATCATGAAGAAGGAATTGACATGGGCAGGTGGGCAAGAAGGAGTCCTGAGTTTGGTGCCAACTGAATGACCTTGACAATTTCATGATAGTTCCCTACACTTCTGTGTGCCCATCTGTTAAAAAAAATACAAACAGCTACCTGATCTTTTTATAGGAGATTTATAAGTCGCTTATACAAAAGAAAAATTCTAGAAAAGACATAACGAACTCCATAAATCCCTCTCTGGAAAAGTGGGAAGAATAGTGAACATAGGAGTAAGAAGCTGCCAAATTGTGCCCCTACAAATCTGTCCTTTACTCTCTTCTCTCCGTTCTCTCTTCACAAGTGCTACGGTCTGAGTGTTTGTGTCCCTCCCAAAAATCATATGTTGAAACCTAATCCCTAATTCAATAATATTAAGAGCTGGGGCCTGTAGGAGGTGATTAGCTTATGAGAGTGAAGCTGTCATGAATGGGATTAATGCTCTTATAAAAGAAGCACAAGGGGCCTGTTTGTTCTTCCACCATGTGAGGACACAGCAAGAAGGTGCCATCTATGAGAAATTGGTACTCACCAGACACCGAGTGTGCTGGTGCCTTGATCTTGGACTTCTCAGCCTTCAGAACCTTAAATCAATAAAATTTGTGTTGTGTGTAAGTTACCCAGTTTAAGGTATTTTGTTATAGCAGCCCAAACGGACTAAGACAATGAGATAGCTCATAACTACAATTTTAATCATTGTGCTGAGGACCTCTAAATCTGGATCTCTGGGCCTCACCTCTCCACTGAGCTCTGCATTTTTATATCCAATTGCATACTTACTGGGTATCTCATATACACTTGGATATATCATAGACATTTCATAGTTAATTTACCCCAAATCCTCTTCTCTTTTTCCTTAATCCATAAAAAGTAATTATCCACCCAATTTTCATAGCCAGAAACATGGAGATTAGCCCCTCCCTCATTCCCATCTTTATTCAGTCTACCTCCGTAACATAAGCATTTGTCCCTTTCTCTCCATTCACACACTGCCACTCTAGCCTTGGCTAACATCATTTTTCACTTGTATTACTGCAACAGTCTCCTAATTGGCCATTAACCCTCAACTTTCTTTATAATCCTCCATACACTTGTCAGTGTGCTTCCCCATCCCCTACCACCCCCCACCACCCCCCACCATTCCACTCTTCCTTCCTAGACAACTAAGTACCAACTAGCGTCAGGCACTGTGTTAGGACCTTTATATGCATATTCCCACTTCATCCTTACAACAACCCTTTGAGATAGGTACTATTATTGTCACCATTTTACAGAGGAGAAAATGAAAGCTCAAAGAAAAGGAGTAATTTGTTTAAAAACAAGCAGCTAATTTAAATTCAATCGTGGCCGGGGCGGTGGCTCACCACCTATAATCCCAGCACTTTGGGAGGCTGAGATGAGTGGATCACCTGAGGTCAGGAGTTTGAGACCAGCCTGGCCAACATGGTAAAATCCAGTCTCCACTAAAAATACAAAAATTAGCCGGGCGTGGTGGTGGGCACCTGTAATCCTAGCTACTAGGGAGGCTGAGGTATGAGAATCACTTGAACCCAGGAGGTGAAGGTTGCAGTGAGCTGAGATTGCACCACTGCACTCCAGCCTGGGCAACAGAGTGAGACTTTCTCTCAAAAGAATAAATAAGTAAAAATAAATTCAATCATACATCTGCCAGACTGCAAAGTCCATATCCTTTCCACCACGTTACACTGCCTTCCTTTTTCTACCATTATATTTAGAATTATTCATTAGACTTATTTGGTCCTTTTCTCCCTCCTAAACTGTGTTTTGAGTGTAGGCACCATGTTGTTCTGGTTTACTACTATATCCCTAACACTAAGCACCATGCTTGATGTCTAGTGGGTACTCAATATGTAATCACTGAATAAAAATAATGACTGACTGAGATTCACTAAGGGATGCTCTCCACAACTTCACACATCTCAATTTTTCCCACCTTACAGTCTCACTGGGGCACTACTTCATATATTGTGCCCAATATGAGGCTGGTTTGGAACTATAACCCGGGAAGAATGTGTCAGGCTAATTCTGCTGATTCTCCACTTCCCTTACAATATCCCAAGATACTTATAAACCTGCTGGGTTTTCTTGCCTAGTAAAGCCCTTTCTCAGTCCCAGCACAGCCAGGAATGTGGCTGAGATGGCATGAGTCCCAGCTACCAATAAGATTGGTGGGGTGGAGATGGGGGTTGAAGGATGATTTACTTTTACCCTCGACAGCTTCAGAGGGTATAACACTGTGCCTTTCTGAGCTCGTCAGTGAAAATCAGGCTCACCAAATATTATACATTTCTAACCAATAGAATTTGGCCAAGAGCCACTCATTTTGTTTAATGATGCAGCACATGCTCTTGGCACTTGAACTCTAATAAGGACTGTACAGGCATTTGGCAGCACACATTCTATCAAGAGGTTTTGACAACTAGAAAACAAACAAAAGGACAATTTAAATGTAACATCACATCCACTCAGACTGTCACTCAAGTGCCTACCAGTGATCTGACACCAAATCAATAGTATTATGGTTCATTGAAGTCAGATCAATGGCTTCACAAAGTTTCAGAGCAGCAGCAGCAACACAATAGCAAACTTCATGTCTCCTGTCTATTATTACAAAGGAGGTAATCACTGTCTGGCTTCTCTGAGGGCCAGAGCCTCAGCACACTACTGCCTGAAGACTCTGGGATTCTAATTGAGATGACTGGGTACGCTGCCATGCCATTTTCTCCCCACCCACCACCTCCCTCTATCCTGCATCCTCCTGCTCCAGGAAGGAGTTTGCAAAGGACTTGCCCCACCCCAACCCAAGAGCCAGGAAGAGTCTGTCTTACACAAGCTCTGTGAGGAGCCACCACAAGAGTGCAAATTCCCAGGGAAAAGACCACTTTTTAATGCTAGCTCAAGCTTGGAGCGTTTCAAGTGTCTCTTGGTCTCTTTATTATTTATGTATTCAAGTTTGCTTGACCTTGTGACCTATTAAGAGGCTTATCTTTTCAACTGGTAGAGGACCCTCTCCCAATTGCCACTTTCCACACTTTTCCATTTCCCCATGCCCCCAAAAGCTAACACTTGGGAGTGTCAATTTTCTAGAAGTTTCTACAGAGGAGTTTAATCATTTGAACAGCTTAATAAGGATTATACAAATAAAAATCCCCCAAAAAATTAAACAAGGAAAAAGCACTGTTTCCAAATGCTCTCAGTACTCTAGAAAGGGGTACTATAGGAGTCTAATAAGGTTGAAAAGCCTCTAGTCACAGGCCAGAACAGCATTAGACGGGTGGGTCAGACAAGGGGTACATCGATTTGAGAACTCAACTGAATTTCTCCCCCGTGCCAGAGCACCTATTGCACTCACCAACCTAGCCAAAGGCTTGCACATCAATGAGATGAGGATGAATTATTGAAAAGCTTCTGTATAAAATGCTGCACTCTGCCATTTCCTACAAATCAAATTATCGAGGGAGATATTTGATTGTAAACATATTTAGAAAATGATTTCATTGTCATTCGGTTGGTTTTGCTTGCTCCCCCACCCTTAAATTTCATTTGCATTAAAGTGCTACAAAGTTAAAAAGGTCACACACACCCACCCCCAACCAGGAGCTTGCATACCAGCCACAGAAGCAACTAAATTCAATCAGCAAAAATGAAAACCTATTATAAGCAATAGAAAAACCCTTTAAATCATGCCTAACATGCTTAAAACAGAATTGTCTCCTCCTTACCCAGGCCTCTAACACACGGTTATCCTGAAAACAAATAGCTGTTTTTTTAAGATGGAGAGACCTAAATTCTATTTATTGTTTTTGAGATGCAGACCTAATGGAGTTAACCAGGTTCCGCTGTTAGTTCAAGAAGATCTCTATTTCAGTCACAGTTCACTTTCAGGGCCTACTGTCTTTGGAGATAGAAGTGTGACCCCACCCTGCTGGGTCTCAAATAGGCTGCACCCATAGGCATGAAAGCTCACTCAGCCTAGGCTGAGCAGATTATTTCCTGCTACCTTGGGCAGAATAGTCAACAGAAAATGAGGCACCAGATGACCCAAAGGCCAAATTGCTTCTGTTGAAAGACTTGCCTAATGGCATTCAACTAAGATGCCATTGCCTAAGGGAGTTCCCATCAATGCCTTTGGCTCTAAGCACTTGAAAAACAAAGAAAACAATGTCTTAGACTTCCCTGCTGCGACATATGGTGACAAGGAGAAGAATCTAGTGGCAAGGGTGAAGGATGCATTAATTCAATATTCATTCTTTTTTCTCAACAACTATGTATTGAGTGCCTGCTATATGCCAGGTATTGAATGAATTTAAACCAGAATGGTGAAATCCCATCATCAAATTTCCAAAGCCCTTAGACTCAGTCTCTACATCAAAAAATGACAGTAATGCAGGTGAGTCATTGAGATGTCAGGGAATTTGATCTATTAGAAATGAGCCTCTGGACAAGTGAACTGGTAATTGATTTAGCATGTATTTATTTATTGCTCACATTCTACAAAGAATTGAACTAATCACAGTGACCAATGGAAATGGGGGGTGGGAAAGGATACAAAAGAAAGGCAATAATACATGGTTTCCCCCTCAAGTTGGCTGAGATGACAGTGGAGATACCAGGAAATAACCAGAGACAAACCCAGTATTAATTCATTTGGCTCTGTTTGAACTGCAACTGAACAAGATTATTTGGTGTTTTAAGTTCAGTTATTCCTTCACTCATTCAATATTAATTGAATGCCAGTGCACCCATCACAATGCTAGGAAATCTAGGAAGATAGACATAATGGTTTATATAATAATAGTAACCATTAACTGAGGATCTACTATATACCAGGCTCTGTGCTAAGTGCCTTTACAGGATCTTTTGCATCAAATCTCACAAAATCACTGTGTTTCCAATGATCTTGTGTGTAATAATGTATGGAGGTCACTTCTAGGCACAGGAAAAAGTATCATCTGCTAGCTAATGGTTCCTTACGTGTAACAGAACAGCTCCCCGAGAAATATAACCTTAGGAAAGGTTATTATTTTATTATTGTTTCTTGTAATTATTATATCCATTGTAATGATGGTCACAGGTGGGACCATCTATTAATGTGCCAAACACTGTGTTAGTGGCTTTCCATACATTATTATTTTCATTCTGCACAACCACTTCATGGATTATTACTATCCTTATTTTACAAAGAAGGAAGCTGAGGTATAGAGAGTGAAATCACTTGCCTAAGACTCTGCAGCTAGTTAAGTGGCAGAGTCAGGCTTGAAACTGACTTGGCTGCCTCCAGAGTTCTTTCCATTACCCTCACTTTAAGGTTGCTGACTTGAGGTATTTCCATCGTGGTGAGGAAAATGAGACACATCCAACAAACATGTTAAATATGTGATTGTGGGCATGTCATCTAAAGACTCAGTTTCCTCCGATAAAAAGAGGATAATAATATCTACCTTAACAAACTTGAAGGGTAATTGTGATAATCAGGTGAAATGTTTTGGAAACTTATTTATAGAGCATTGCAATTTATAAAACAAGTAAAAGAAGTAATGTATGCAGTAATCAGCATAAGATTCAGTTACTCCAATAGCCAGATACCTAGCTGACCTTCTCTGTGTATTTTTTCTTACCCTTTTAATAGTAAGACCCCATACTCTAGCCAAAATAAAGAAGTCTTGGGGCCTTAACATTTTCTGTTCCCTCTGCCTTAAATGCTTTTCCTCTAGAACATTCCAGGTCTGTGATAATCACCATAAAGAAAATAAAATTGTGGTGTATCCCCCTTCCCTCCCTTTATGTTACTGCTCTTTTCTTCCGTGGTTCTTATCGCTACCTGAAATTATCTCCTTTATTCCTTTGTTTGTTTATTATCTGTCTATCCCCATTCACTGGAATATATTCTCCTTGAGAGCAGCAACTTGCTTTCTTTGTTCACTACTTTCTGTATCCTCAGTTCCTTGAATAGGGACAGGAACATAAAAGATGCTTAATAAATATCCGCACAAAGAATGTAATTGTTACAGTAGGTAGCTAGTCAGGCATGAGCAGGGCAGGAGAGGGCTCTCCCTCCCACCCACCAGGAATGTCAGGCAACCATCAGGTGATGGTCCAGCAGTTGTCACACTGCCTCTCTAAAATAATAATTGGTCACAGCCAGCTCAAGCAAGAGGCAGCTTCCTAACAGATAAAAACACCTGAAGTTGGTAATCAGCAGCTTTCAGGAATTGGGCAAGTGGGATCAAGCATGCACATTAAGAGGCAAAATGGCAGAGTGTGACCTTCCAGGGGCATTCCACAAAAAGGGAAGAAAGCCTCAGGTGAGATGCGTACAACTCCAGTAAACACAATGTGCATGCTCACCTCCCAAGTGCAAGCAGTGCACCACGCATGCAGGTGGCTCACCCTAAGGGAAGAATGAAAGGAAAGGGGAGCAAGATGCCAGAAGTAGGCCAGCGTATATAATCTGAGGTTCAAGGTTAAATGGGGCACTTGACCTCCAAGGTGCCCACTTGGTTCTCTTCCAAGTGTACATTCCTGCTGCAAACCTGTATGGAGTTGCCGCCACTAACATATTTTGGTGCCAAGTAACTCGGATATTTGCCACCAATAACATAATAACAATGCATAGCAATGAAACAAAAGGCATTACAAGGCTTTATAATATGAGGAAGTCCAAGCATAAGAACTAGAAATTCAAAAGAGGAATCAACTATTCTGAGCTAGAATAAACCAGTAAAACATCAGATTGGCATGAACTCAGAATTCCTCCTTGAGGACTGGGGAGCATTTGAATGAGTGAAGGGCAGCTAGGAGGGCAGAATGAATGGTGTCAGGAGAGGGTAAATGTAGGAGGAAATATGCCTTGTGCCAAGAATAGTGGAAGGCCCAGCCGGCTGGAGGTTGACAGGGTACAAAAGTTGGAAATGTATGAAGTTGTGGGCAGATAACAGAGATCCTTGAGTGGCAGGTTAAGAAGCTTGCCATTTAAGGAGACTTGCTAGGGAAAGCAATGAAAAGTGATTTTTAAAAACAAGTGAAATAGGAGTTGGAAGAGAAAGACACTACTATTTTATTTTCTTTATGGTCATTATCACAGGCATGGGAGTCTTTAGGGAATGGCATTTCAAGCAACAAGAACAGTAAATGTTAAGGACCCAAACCTTTTTCTGGTTATAATATGGGCATCTTACTACAAAGTGCCTCCTTCTCCTTCCTTTCACAGGTGTTGATCCCTAGTAAACATCTTGTACTCTAAACTATGCCTCTGCTTTACTATATCACAGATTCCTTTATATACTATCCTCAAAATAATCCTACAAGATAGGTATTATTATCTTCACTGCACAAATGAGGAACTGAGGCTTCAAGAGATTAGGTAACTTACCCAAATATACACACCTAGGAAGGGCCAAGCCTGGAGAAAGCAATTCTTTGGCAGAAAAAGTGTCCTCCCACGCACCATTCTCTTCCCCAGCTTATCTTCATGCAGAGTTGATTACCTAAAGTTGTGTTGCCATTGACCAAAATCCCCACCCCAAAATTATCTCTGTAAGGTACACAAGATCCAGACAATTGTTACTACTTTTACTTTCTTAGAGTTACAAGTCAAATGTGCTCACCTGGAGTAATTCTTCCATTTTGATTTAAGTGGACTACATCCTATGTCCCTCAGCAAAACAAGTTCTCAGTATTGGCTAAATCCATCTTAAGACTCTTGAAATATGCCCTTTTACAAATCATGGCCAAGAGGTGCTGCACTTGCATCTCCTTATGAGGCAGCTAGTTAATATTATGTTACTGCAGAATGTAGACCCCTTTCCCAGCAGAAACTGCAACTGAGCAACCACTGCCAAATAAGGAAGAGCTACTGCAGTCCCTCCCTATGGGTGCTGTTCGTTTCTCTCAATCAGGAAGACTGTAATTAACTGCATGGGTATCATCAGAAAATGTCTAAAAAAGGCCTATAAATTCAAGGAATGTGTAAGGGGCCAGAAGTAATAATAGAATCATCTTGGATATATATTTAGAAATGCTGAGGAGGTTTGAGGTGGTGAAAAACAGCGTATGTGTTAAAGTTTTAGAGATAGATACTCCACCAACAGGAATAGTGTGTGAAGCAAAGGAGGGTAGAGGAACACCATGGACCCTCTTGGTTGTAAATTATCTCTACCGGTGGGTTGTTCTTGCCGTTGTTGTTGTTTATAAAGTGAAATCAATTTTAGGCAGGTCCAGCTAGCAGAAGTATTAACACAGTGTGAGGAGGAGTAGTAATTCTTGGCAAAGTTTTATATTATTATATTATAAGTGAGAGTCAATTTTTCCAGTCAAAATACATCTATTTCATTTGTTTGGCTGTTTGCTACAAGAGGTCAACGGAACATGGGATTCCTTTCATAAAACCTTACTTTTAGAAAACATAGCTATTCTAGGGTGTGGAAGGGATTCCAAGTCTTATGAAAGGAAACTTAGAGGCAGATGAACACAGCCCAAGATTCTTTTGCCTACAGCATAACCGAACATGCTTCAGCTCCACATTGGCTCATTACAAAGGTGACTTCTACACTTTCCCTGGAATGAATTAGGCCACTTGATTAGCGTTTCCCTTGCCTCTTAAGCCTTTAAAAGCTCAAAAAAAAAAAAAAATAACAGATATTGTGCATATAAGATGTGCATTAAAATAAAAAGGAAAAGTTTTAAGAAATTAGCTGTAAATAGCCCCCAAATTAGTTCCTTCCAGGTGGAAACCTAGTCTCATTCATAATTGTATCCACCACAGGGATTAACATAGTGCCTGGCACCCGGTAGGTATTTGATTGAGTTTCTTATAATTGAATTGAAAAGGGTGTATAAACCAAGTTGAAAGGAATTAATGGAGGCAATTCATTGTAAACATATTTAACCGAGCAAGTTACATCCTGCCTACACCTAGGGCACCAAGCTGTTGATCACATGTGGCTGTCTTAATCTGAGAACTAAGGCCACCTACTTTTTCCTATTAACAGAAAGGGTAGCTATGCCAAGCCTTATTGCTTACCTCTTCCCCAACACAGGGGTTCATATCATAGGGCTTTTAATGCAAACTCTTTTTTTTTTTTTTTTTTTTTTTTTTTTTTGAGATGGAGTCTCACTCTGTCACCCAGGCTGGAGTGCAGTGGTGTGATCTCGGCTCACTGCAACCTCCGCCTCCCGAGTTCAAGCGATTCTCTTGCCTCAGCCTCCTGAATAGCTGGGATTACAGGCGTGTGCCACCACCACTGGCTAATTATTGTATTTTTAGTAGAGACAGGGTTTCACCACGTTGGTCAGGCTGGTCTCGAACTCCAACCTCGTGATCCGCCCACCTCAGCCTCCCAAAGTGCTGGGATTACAGGCGTGAGCCACCGCGCCGGGCCGCAAATTCTTTTAAAAGCAGAAATCTGTCCAGTTTCTGTCAACAACTGACTCATTTTTTTTTTTTTTTGAGGCAGAGTCTCGCTCTGTCGCCCAGGCTGGAGTACAGTGGTGTGATCTCAGCTCACTGCAACCTCCACCTCCCGGGTTCAAGTGATTCTCCTGCCTCTGCCTCCTGAGTAGCTGGGATTACAGGTGCCCGCCACCACCACGCCCAGCTAGTTTTTGTATTTTTAGTAGAGATGGGATTTCGCCAGGTTGGCCAGGCTGATCTTGAACTCCTGACCTCAGGTGATTCACCCTCCTCAGCCTCCTAAAGTGCTGGGATTACAAGCGTGAGCCACCATGCCCGGCCAACAACTGACTCATTTTAAATGATCAAATCTTGTGTGTAGTCACACAGTGTAACATTTTTCAAGTAATTTTTTTCTAACCTAGAAACGGCTTTAGAAATTTCTGTCACACTTACAACAAAGTGTTCTGCTGAATTCTTTTTTTTTAGGAAATGCAATTTATCAAATATTGGTTGCCAACAAATATATCCCAATGTTGTCTCCTCAATCATTCCTATTTTAATCTTGAGGGCTCTGCTTTTACTAAAATGTTTACACAAGGCATAAATTTTGCCTCAAAACATGTTTCTTGGTAACATAAATTTACCCATTTGGATGCAATAGAAAAATCAAGAGGTAGTTTGTTCCTAAAATTTGGCCCAATATCCAATAAGAGATGAAAGAATCCTGGGCTATTGATGTAGAGGAGGCTCTGCACTCTCACTCTGCTATTGGGACTACTAAGCATCATTTCCCTCCTGCTGCACTTGCATGAATAATGAAAATCAAACTGTCTATGCCAATTAAAAAGCTAAGTTTTAAAATGCAAGCTTTCTTAAACGTTTTTATTATTGTAAAATAACACATTTTTTAAAATTAATGTACAGAAGGCTTTACGTTGAAAAGCAATTCCCTCCCCACACCACACTTCAGACCACCACCAATCCCCCCAGTCTCATTCTTCAGTAGGAATCAGTATGAACAATTGATTAGATATTCTTCCAGAAATTTCTGATACATATACATATGTACAATATGTACATATGTATATATTTTGATACATATACATATGTACAATAATTGTATTGCACACAAAATCATACATACTGATTTACAACTTGCTTTTTCAACTTATACATCTTGTTTATCTTTCCCAATGAGAACATATATAATATCTCATTCTTTTAGCACCACATAGTATTCCATAATTTACAATCGATTTAACTGGTTCCCTATCTATGGATATTTGATTGTTTCTAGTTTTTTGCTATTACAAATGATCATCCTTGTACATATTTCTTAAAGTACAGGTAAGAATTATTGGATGAAAGATAACATGTGGAAATGTAAAATAGTACACCCACTTTGGAAAACAACCTGACATTTCCACAAAAGGTTAATTGTACAGTTGTCATGTAACCCAGCAATTTCACTCCTAGGTATATATGCAAGAGAAATGAAAATATATTTGCAGGCAAAAAGTTGTACACAAATGTTCATGCCAGCATTATTCCTAAAAGCCAGAAAGTGAAAACAACTGAAATGTCCGTCAACTAATGAGTGGATAAAGTAAGTATAGTTTATACATACACACAACTTCATTATACATACAGTGAAATATTACTCAGCCATAAAAAGGAATGAAGTACTGATTGATGTTGAAACATGGATGAACCTTGAAAATATTATGCTAAGTGAAAGCTTACGTATTGTGTGATTCCATTTATATGAAAAGTTCAGAATAAGCAAATTCATAGCCAGGAGCTGGTGAGAGGGTGGGAAGTGGAGAATGGGAAGTGATTGCTAATGAGTACAAATTTTCTTTTTAGAGTGATAAAAATATTCTAGAATTAGATAGTGGTGATGGCCGCACAGCCCTGTTAATATACTAAAATACATTGACTTGTACACTTTAAATGAGTAAATTTTGTGGTATGTGAATTATACCTCCATAAAGCAGTTTCTGAAAAAAAGGTTACATGAAGCCTTTGAAAGAAGGGTCAGTCTGGAATATATATGGTCCACGGGAGTACTTTTATCTTGGGGTATTCCCTACACACCCCAGAAAAACTTTTTCTTTATCAATTTCTCCCACAAGACAGTTAAATGTTTTTCCTCATTTCCTAAAGGAAATGTCTGCATTTAAATTTGAAGAGAAAAAATTAAATCAAAGATTAGCTTTCAGAAACAAGCTTAAATGTCTTTTTTATAGTTTCTGTGTTGCTGTTGTTTTTTTTTTTTTAATTATAAAAGTAGCACATACTCACTGTATGAAATTTGGGAAAGACATAAAATCCTGAAAAGAAGAAAGTAAAGATTATCTGTCATCCTACCACCCAGACATAATCATTGTTAACATTTAAGTGTATCTTCTTCTAGTCTTTTAATATACTTTTGTATGTGAAATTGAGATTATATTTTGTATACACAGCTTGGTATCTTACTTTCTTACTTTAATATTATGACATCATGAACATTTTCTCATTTCAAAACATGATTTTTAATGGCTACATAATTTTCTATTCTATGCCTATACCATAATTTATTTAACCAGTTTCCAATCTGAGGGTATTTAGTTGCTTCCAATTTTTGTGTATACACAGCTTGGTATCTTACTTTCTTATTTTAATATTATGATATCATGAACATTTTCTCATTTCAAAACATGATTTTTAATGGCTACATAATTTTCTATTCTATGCCTATACCATAATTTATTTAACCAGTTTCCAATCTGAGGGTATTTAGTTGCTTCCAATTTTTGCTGCTTCAATTGTTTGTGTAGCTAAATCTTTTCACACATCCATAATTATTTTCTTAGGATAAATACCTAACAGTGCAAATGCTGGGTCAAAAGATATGCACATATTAAAGCTTTTGGTATGTATTCTCAAATTGCCTTTCAGAAAGTCTAGACCAATTAATACCTCCACTAGAACTGTATTTGAGTGTCTGTTTCTGTCTTAACCAGGCCAACACTGGCTACGGTCATTTGTTTTTAATTTTTTTTTTGAGACTGAGTTTCGCTCTTGTTGCCCAGGCTGGAATGCAATGGCGTGATCTCGGCTCACGGCAACCTCCACCTCCCGGGTTCAAGCAACTCTCCTGCCTCAGCCTCCCAAGTAGCTGGGATTACAGGTGCCCACCACCACGCCTGGCTAATTTTTTTGTATTTTTAGTAGAGATGGGGTTTCACCATGTTGGCCAGGCTGATCTCGAACTCCTGACCTCAGGTAATCCACCTGCCTTGGCCTCCCAAAATGCTAGGATTACAGGCGTGAGCCACAGCACCTGGACTGTTTTTAATTTTTTAATCCTTGTCAATATAATGTGTTAGGCATTAATGAAGCACATGATTTCATTGTTATTTTAAATAGTGTCTATTGGACATTTTTATTTCTTTGTCTTGTGTGTGTGTAAATGGTTTACTTCCTTTGTCTTTTTGTCTGTTATGATGTTTGTGTCTTTCTTATTAATCTGTAAGAGCTCTTTATATATTAATAATATCATAATATTAAGTATTTGTCTATCATATGCACTTATCCTTTAAAAAGCATCTCCACCCTCACGGTACTATTGTACTTCTCTGGAGTCTTTATGTCTTCATCAGGGCAAGGTTTTCCAAAATCCAAAGAGGAAAAAGGACATAAACATTCCTTTTCCTTTCTTTGGTGCACAGACTGGAAGATATAAGGAACCCATAAATGATCTTAAAAATAAATGGACCACGTTATTAGAGAAATAATTCAGTCTCCCCATGGATCTATTAATGGTGTCTATAACACCTTTTCTCCCAAGTCTCTCTGGGCACCTAATGCCTGTTCTAAATCAATAGCCTTAGAGGCTGCAGGCTTGCCTAAACCTTCCCTTTACACCAACAACTCAAGCTGAAGCTTTTTTCATAGTCCTGGGCACTTTAACACTTGCTGGTACTTAAAGAGCAAACCCTAGAGATTCGAATCACTAAGTCTAATTACAATGAAAGGAAAATTTTCACTGAAAAGTTAAAAAAAGAAAACCATTACCAAGTCAAATGGGATCCCATTCTCTTAACCGCCTGATAATGTGGATTAGACTGTTTCCAAAACCTAACTTTGGAACCACAACTATGATTAAGGGGGAGAATCTGTCCTTCTTACCACCCAAGAAGGAAGAGCCCTTGGGAGCTCTGTAGAACATGCTCATTTCTGAACTGTGTATAGGCCTGGAGTACAGGGGGACTTGGCTTTCTTACATTTTGTTATGGTTTTAGGGGCACCTAACGGCCCTGAGGTTCAAATAGTCGTTTTGTGATCTGCTATGTACTGAATTGTGTCTCCCCAAAATCCATACATTGATTCCCTAACCCCCGCTCCCCATGTGATGATATTTAGAGATGGAGTTTTTGAGAGATAATTAGGTTTAGATGAGTTAATGAGGGAATCGCCCTCAGAGGAAGAGACACCAGGGCTATCTCTGTCTGCCAAGTGAAGTCATAGCAAAACGGCCACCGTCTGCAAGCCAAGAAGAGAGCCCTCACCAAGAACCAAATTGGCTAGCACTTTGATCTTGGACTTTCCAACCTCCAGAGCTGTGAGTAAATAAATTTACATTATTTAAGCCACCCAATCTATGGTATTTTGTTACTGCAACTTAAGCTGACTAAGACATGTCCACTGATTAATGCCTGAAATCCTACCATGAGTATAGGCTAAACATCTAGTGTTCAGTTCAAATATAAGCAACTACATAAAGGAAGTTTCACGAGTCATAGACACCTCAGTCAGAGTGAAGGGTATTTGGCTCCTTCCACAGGCATAGGTGTGGGAGAGGCACAGGGAGTGGAAGAGAAAACAACTGTACAAAGTGTCTGAGGAGGGTAGATGAAGGGGATACTACCACAATGCAAACTTGATCAGTTAATAAATCTGCCCAAGTCCAGCAGTGACAAGAGATAACTGCAAATACTACCCCGATGTTGCTTCAACGGGCACAAGTGAGTAACAGTTTTTTCCTAACAGTATTGCCATTCCAGTGCTCCCTTTGACCTAGATAAGCCTCCTCTTCACCCTCTGAGGCAAGGAAACAACACAGTATCTAAATTTATCTTATAGCTTCATAACAGAATCTTGTCACATAGCTCTATCTATGGACCAGGGACAGTTCTAAGTGCTTTACATGTATTAACCCATTTATATTTCACAATCACCCTATTGGGGTAGCTATTATTATATTCAATTTATAGATAAAGAAACTAACAGATAAAGAAGAGGTAGAGCTGAGATCTAAATCTAAGTGTCGGGGGACTCCAAAGTTCCTATTCCAATCCATGCTCGAAGGCCATTTGTCCATTGCTAAAGAGACAGCATTCAAAGCATTTAAGCCAAAGCATCATTATTACTATTCCATTTCTGATTTGGTGCTATATCTTGGCTGTTCTTTTAGAAGTTATTGAAATGGCGGCAGGGAGGATGAGGAAAAGCTTTTTGAAAGACTTAAAATGATTGGAAGCACAAACTTAGAAATCAAAACAGGCTTGGAATCATGTCCTAATTCTGCTACACACTAGCTCCATGAATGTCAGCAAGTTACTTAACATCTCTGAGCTTCGGTTTCTTCCTCTGCAAAATGGATTTAATAATAATAATCCCTACTTCACAGGGCTAATGTGAAGATTACATGAGTTAATATGTGTAAAAGACTTATTACACTACCTAGCACCTAGCAGACACTCAATAAATATTACATAAATATATTACAAAGCTGGAGAAGACTTCAGAGCTGCACTAGAGTTTAACTTCAGTTTGATATTACTCTGAGTGGCAAGAAAAATACACAGGCACCAGCCCCACCAAGTGGGGCAAAGCCTCCTCTTGAAAAACGGGGCCAGGCAACAACTGCTCACAGAGCCAGGCTCAACAAATGGCAGCTGCAATGGTGACCAACAGCACAATTTGTATACTGACAGGAGGGGAGGGAATGGGTGCAATGTCCTACTGAAGAGTAGCTCTGTCTTCTCAGTCACACCCAAAAAGTATCCCCTTCAAAATCAAGTACAAAGCTATCAGATACTCTTCATCTTTAGCTTATCTTATTTATGAGAAGTTTGTTTATAAGGCTTGGGAACTTGAAATTCAAATTTAGTTTCCCTATCTTCAGAGGTTCAAGAAAAGATAACTAAAATCATATTTATATTCACAGACAAAAATTCTAATTAATTCATAAACACAGAGTACGGTATATTGTAATATAATGGCCAAAGAAAATAGATCCAAGTAGACTTCAGTTGTTGTCAGTTATAGGTTGTGTGACTTTAAACTAGTAACTTAACTTCCCTGAACCATTTCCTATAAAATCAAGGACAGTAGTGGTTGCTACAGGTAGTAAATAATATGTTGGATGTGAAAGTGCTTTGCAAACTCCAAAGGATATACAAATTGTGATATGCTAATAGAGTCAAACATATGCAAAGAAAAAATATTAAAAATTAAAATTGCTGCAGGAGTAGTTAAAAACACAAGAAAATATCACTGAATTACAAATCATGTATTATTCATTTATTATTACTATTGTTTTGACTGACAAGGTTTTAGGAAAAGCAGGCAAATGGCAGCAAATGAAAGAGCATAGAGACCTGTGGAGAAATTCTCAAGAAAGCTTGTGGGCAGTTTTTAGGACTGTAGATGGCACTAGCTCTTCAGAATGTCTCATTTCTCTGTAAAATACATGGCTTCTCTTTTTCTTGATTTGGGGTGGGGAGAGGATAAAGGATTACCCACGATGAAGGGTTCTCCAAGACCCCAAAGGAAAGAAAAGTGTATATAGGCACGTTCTAAACTGGAAAGGACGAATACTGCGGCCATCCTGACTCCTCCCAGAATGAATCCCACTCTTAACTCTCTGGATCCCTTGCCCCAGCTGAGCCCAGGCAGCCAGGGTTGCATTACTGCCATGTGGCCACTAGGGACACTCTTGGTGTCCTCCTAAATTTATAGAAATTAGTGTAACCAGAGGAAATTTTCTCCTTAGCTTTTCTGAGATAGACTAAAATTTTTGAAAAGTGGCCTCGCAGAGAAGCTAAGGAAAAAGAATACTGAAATAGGCAAAACAATTCAAAAACAGAGAGACCAATGAGTTTAGAGAGCACTAATTTTGCGCCTCTGCTTTTATAAACTCTAATTACATAACTTGGCAGTTATCTACTAAATTTTACATGAGCATATTCTCCAGCTGAGCAGTTCTACTTTCAAGTCTCTATCCATAGAAATTCTTGCACATCAGCAGAAAGAGGCATTTATAAGTATTCTTGCTGTAGTACTGTTTGTAATGTCAAAAGAAAGAATGACAGAAATGGAAGGACAAAGGGACATAAGGTGAGAAGAAAGGAGAAGGCATAAAAGGGGACCATTTACATCAATTGGCTTGTCCAAACAATAAAATATAGAATACTGTTCAATCATTTAAAAGGAGATAGATCGGTTCATACTAACATAGAAAGAGCTATAACATATATTGTCGCGTGAAGAAAGTAGGCTGTAAAACAAAGCATACAGGAGGATATTATTTATGTAAAAAACCACAAAACCAAGCAAGATAGATATAGATATAGATATAGACATATATATAGTTAAATTCATATACAAATTTCTGAGGGGATGCATATCAAATTAGTGGTGGAAGGTAGTTCAAAGATAATTTTTACTTTATCATCTTTGGGTATTTTTTTAAATGAGAATGTATTTCATATACTTATAGTTTCCCTTTTAATTTAGAAACATAATTGTAACTTCCAGCCACGAGAACCCAAGGTGGCTTATGATTGGCACCATAACAGCCCAAAGCCATCCTCCAATCAGTTCCTGTAGGTTCAGATTGTCCACTGTGGTCCAGACTGCATCCTACTTCAGAATGGCAGCCTCAACCGCCTTCCTAGAGTCTTCCCTAAGGTTTGGTTGGAATTTACCTTTCTGTTGCTCTTAAAAGCATTTATACATTCACTATTTGTTCAAATCCATCAATTAATTTTTGAGTGCCCACTATTTGCTACGGGCTGAGAGTAAAATTGTAGATAAAAACAGACATGGCCCTTTTTTATGATCCAGAACTTAGAGTCAATGTTCTTGAGTGGAAAGAGCTTGGGCTCAGTGCCAGGGTTCAGTTTCATCTCTACATCACTTGGGACAAGTATCTCAGTGTCCTCATCTGTACAGTGGGAAAATAATGCTGCTTACTTGCCAAGGTTGAAGTGAGGATTCAATGAAGTAGTGCAAGTAACTCATGAAGAAAAGCACCTGGAGTATAACAACTGCTT
Organism: Pan troglodytes; assembly: GCF_028858775.2. Taxonomy (NCBI): domain Eukaryota; kingdom Metazoa; phylum Chordata; class Mammalia; order Primates; family Hominidae; genus Pan; species Pan troglodytes. The sequence continues at coordinate 98,040,126 of NC_072421.2, forward strand.
GAAGAGTGTTAACCTCTTTCCTTCCTTCTTCATATTTTCCTGCATTCAACTTTTTAAAAGAATATTAGGTGGAGCTGGGCCAAGATGATGGACTAGAAGCAGCTCATGTGTGCCACTCTCACGGATAGAAAACAAAAGGCTAGTGAATACTGTCCCTACAGCCTGATCATCTGAGAAACCATGTTGGGATTCATCAAGGCAGCAGGGGAACGCAGAGAGCAGAGAGGAACGAAGCTGGGCCCCACGTTGCCTAGACTCAGTGTGGAGCTGGGAGAACCTCTCCAACATAGGAAAGGGTCAGTGAGTGAGATCCCCCAGGGGGATTCACATTCCCCACAGGGACCTGTGCAAGACTGGGAACAGGATAATACCACTGGTTCCCCTGAACCACCCCCGCACCCTGCTTCTAGACTGAGGCAGAGAGCCACCTGGATGTTTTGCAGGGGCAACTTTCCAGTCCAAAGGGACCTCTACAAGCCTTAGGCCTCAGAGTAAACAAGCGCTGATGCCATAGCACCAGTAGAGGCCACCGTTGCCATGCCTGGGAGCAGTAACATTACTTCACCACCCCCCTTGCGAGACAGGGCTCAGTACCAGCTTCCAGGCCAGTGGTCCCACTTTTGTTTGAACTTGGCCGGCCACTCCACCCAACTCCGCCATTGGCAGCCAGACGGGCAACACTTGCTAGAGCTTCCCGCACAGTGGCCTGGCTTCTGTGTGAACTCAGCCAGAGTGGGCAGCTTCCAGTTGTCCCAGGAAACAACTGGACAGCAGAACGTACAACCCCACCTGCCCCCACCACTGGGAACCAGGAGGGCAATGCCTGCTAGAGCTTCTAGCTCAGTGGTCCTGCTTCTGTGTGAATTCAGCGGAAGTGTACAGCTTCCTGTTGTCCAGGGAAATACCCAGAACACAGAGCACATGGCCCCACATGCACTCAGGCACCGTAGTCCTCCTACAATGTGAACTCAGCCAGTGCTCACAGTTGCCTGTTGTCCCAGGAAGCACCCAGACACCAGGGTAGGTGACCTTACCCCTGCTGCTTCTAGCCAGGCAGGAAATGCCTGCTAGAGCTTGCAGGCCCGCAGTCTCGCTTCTGTGTGAACTCAGCTGGAGGGTGCAGCTTCCTGTTTTCCTAGGAAACTCCCATTTGGCAGGGCAGGCGTCCCCTGCCTGTAGCCAGGGGAGCTATGCCTGCTGGGGTTTCCAGCCCAGTGGCCCTATTTCTGCCTGAATTTGCCGAGGGGTACAGCCATGGAAACACCCAGACAGCAGGGCAGACACTCCACCCACCCCCACCTCTCATAGCTAAACAGGCCAAACCCACTAGATCTTCCAACCTAGTGGACCTGCTTCCACCTGAACTCTGTGGGCAGGCACAACCCTGTCTCTTCCCAGGAAGCACACAGACAGCATATTAAGGCCTACTTGGCAAAAATAAGGCTTGTCTGCCAATTGTGGCCCCTGTGGGGAGCCCCGTGGACCAGAACACCCCAAAAAAGAAACACAGGCACAGAGACAGTAATCAGAGGGGGCTCCTCCAAGATGGAGGAGTGGACTAGAATCGTAGCTAGTCAACTGAACCCACCTTATGCCATAATCAAACCCTCAAGGGTATCAAAGAAGAAAACAGAAAAAAAAAATCCATTCAAAAGATGGCAACTTCAAAGACTGAAGGAACATCAGCCCATGCAAATGAGAAAGAAACAGCAAAAAAAGTCTGGCAACTTGAAAAGCCAGAGTGCCTTCTTACTTCCAAATGGCAATACGAATTTCCCAGCAATGGTTCTTAACTAGGCTGAAATGACTGAAAAGTCAGAAATAGAATTCAGAATATGGACAGGAACAAAGATGATCGACATACAGGAGATAGTGGAAACCCAATCCAAGAAATCTAAGGATTACAGTGAAACAACACAGCAGAGGATAAAGCAAATGACCATTATAAGAAAAAAACAAACTTGTCTGACAGAGCTAAAAAACACACTAGAATAATTTCAAAATGCAATCACAAGTATCAACAGCAGAATTGACCAAACTGAGGAAAGAGTCTCAGAACTTGAAGACTGGCTCTCCAAAACAACTCAGTCAGGCAAAAATAAAATAAAAACAATAAAGAAGAATGAACAAAACCTCTGATAAATATGGAATAATGTAAAGACACCAAATCTATGACTCATTGGCATCCCTGAAAGAGAGGGAGAGAAAACAGGCAACATGGAAAACATATTTCAGGATATAATGCATGAAAATTTTCCAAGCCTCACTAGAGAGGCCAACATTCAAATTCAGGAAATGCAGAGAACCCTTGCAAAATACTAGAAGACCATCCCCGAAACACATAGCAATCAGATTCTCCAAGATCAAAATTAAAGAAAATAAGTTGAAGGCAGCAAGAGATAAGGGATAGGTCACCTACAAAGGGAACCCCATCAGGCTAACAGCAAACCTGTCAGCATAAACCCTGCAAACCAGAAGAGATTGTGGGTGTATTTTCAGCATTCTTAAAGAAAATAAATTCCAATCAAGAATTTCATATCTAATCTGACTAAGCTTCATAAGTGAAGGAGGAATAAGATGCTTTTCAGACAAGCAAATGTTAAGGGAATTTATTACCACCAGACATGCCTTACAAGAAGCACTTATGGGAGTGTTAAACATGGAAAGGAAAGACTGTTACTGGCCACTACAAAAACACACTTAAGTACATAGAACAGTGACACTAAAGCAGCCACACAAACAAGTCTGCATAATAATGAGCTACCAACATAATGACAGGATCAGACTGCACATATCAATACTAACATTGAATGTAAATGAGCTAAATGCCCCAATTAAAAGGCACAGAGTGGCAAGTTAGATAAAGAAGCAATGCCCAATGGTATGCTCTCTTTAAAAGACCCATCTCACATGCAATGACACCCATAGACTCAAAGTAAAGAGATGGAGAAAAATTTCCAAGCAAACAGGAAACAAAAAAAGGCAGGGGTTGCTATTCTCATTTCAGACAAAACAGACTTTAAACCAACAAAGACCAAAAAAAGACAAAGGAGGATTATATCATAGTAAAGGTTTCAATTCAATAAGAAGACCTAGCAATCCTAAATATATGCGTCCAACACAGGAGCACCCAGATTGATAAAGCAAATTCTTAGAGACTTATGAGAGACTTAGATAACCACACAATAATAGTGGGAGACTTCTACACCTAAATTGGTACCTAGGGAGTGGGGTACTGCTATAAAGATAACCTCATGTGGAGGTGACTTTGAAACTGGGTAATGGGCAGAGGTTGAAACAGTTTTGAGGGCTCAGAAGAAGATGGGAAGATATGGGAAAGTTTGGGACTTCCTAGAAACTTGTCGAAAGTGCTGATAGGGATGTGGACAATGAAGCCCAGGCTGAGGTGGTCTCAGATGGAGATAAGGAACTTACTGGGAACTGGAGCAAAGGTCACTCTTGTTATGCTTTAGCAAAGAGACTGGCGGCATTTGCCACTGCCCTAGAGATTGGTGGAACTTTGAACTTGAGAGAGATGATCTAAAATTGGAACTTATGTTTAAATGGGAAGCAGAACATAAAAGTTTGGGAAATTTGCAGCCTGACAATGTGACAGAAAAGAAAAACCCATTTTCTGGGGAGAAATTCAAGCCAGCTGCAGAAATTTGCATAAGCAATGGGGAGCCAAATGTTAATCACCAAGACAATGGGGAAAATGTCTCCAGGGCATGTCAGAGACCTTCACAGCAGCCCCTCCCATCACAGGCTGGGAGGCTAGGAGGGAAAAATGGTTTGTGGGCTGGGCTCAGGGCCCCGCTGCTTTGTGCAGCCCAGAGACTTGGTGTCCTGTATCCCAGCCAGCCGCTCCAGCTCCAGCTGTAGCTAAAAGGGGCCAAGGTACAGCACAGGCCATTGCTTCAGAAGGTGCAAGCAGCGTGAGAACAGACTAATACATATGGAAACACATGGATGTCTAAGCAGAAGTTTGCTGCAGGGGTGGAGCCATCATGGAGAACCTCTGCTAGGGCAGGGCAGAAGGGAAATGTGGGGTTGGAGCCCCCACACAGAGTCCCCACTGGGGCACTGGCTAGTGGATCTGTGAGAAACAGGCCACCATCCTCGAGAACCCAGAATGGTAGATCCATGAAGAGCTTGCACTGTGCACCTGGAAAAGATGCAGACACAACACGAGCCCATGAAAGCAATGGGTTGGGCGTGAGGCATAGAGGGCTGTATGTTGCAAAGCCACAGGGGCAGAGCTGCCCAAGGCCATGGGAGCACATCCTTTGCATCAGCGTGCCCTGAATGTGAGACATGGAGCCAAAGGAGACTATTTTGGAGCTTTAAGAGTTAATGACTGCCCTGCTGGATTTTGGACTTGCATGGGGCCTGTAGCCCCTTTGTTTTGGCCAATTTCTCCCTTTTGGAAAGGCAGCATTTATCCAATGCCTCTACCCCCACTATATCTTGGAAGTAACTAACATGTTTTTTATTTTACAGGCTCATAGGTGGAAAGCACTTGACTTATTTCAGATGAGACTTTGGAATTGGATTTTTGAGTTAATGCTGGAATGAGTTAAGAGTTTGGAGGACTGTTGGGAAGGCATGATTGTGTTTTGAAATGTGATGACATGAGATTTGGGAAGGGCCAGGGGCAGAATATGGTTTGGCTCTGTGTCCTGACCCAAATCTCATCTTGAATTGTAATCTGAATTATAATCCCCAAATGTCAAGGGAGAGACCTGATGAAAGGTGATTGGATCATGGAGTCAGTTTCTCCCATACTGTTCTCATGATACTGAGGGAATTCTCACAAGAGCTGATAGTTTTAAAATTGTTTGGCAGTTGCTCCTTCATTTGCACTCTTTTGTTTGCTCTTCTCTCTCCTGCTGCCTTGTGAAGAAGGTGCTTGCTTCCCCTTTGCTTTCTTCCATGATTGTAAGTTTCCTAAAGCCTCCCCAGCCATGTGGAACTGTAAGTCAATTAAACTCCTTTCCTTCCTAAATTACAGTCTCAGGTATTTCTTTATAGCAGTGTGAAACAGACTAATACAACACCCCACTGATAGTTTTAGACAGATAATTAAGGTAGAAAACTAACAAAGATATTCAGGACCTGAACTTGACACTTGACCAAATGGAACTAAAAGACATCTACAGAACTCTTCAACCAAAAACAATAGAATATACCTTCTTCTTATCTGCACATGGCACGTACTCTAAAATCAATGACACAAGTGGGCATAAAACAATCCCCAGCAAATTTAAAAAAAAATCATACCAACCACACTCTCAGACCACAGTGCAATAAAAATAGAAATCAATGCTAAGGGGCTGGGCATGATGGCTTATGCCTGTAATCCTAGCACTTCAGGAGGATGAGGTAGGAAGATCACTTGAGGTCAGGAGTTTGAGACCAGCCTGGCCAACATGACAAAAACCCTTCTCTACTAAAAATACAAAAATTAGCCAGGCATGGTGGTGCATGTCTGTAATCCTAGCTACTCAGGAGGCTGAGGTGGGAGAATCACTTGAACCCAGGAGGCAGAGGTTGCAGTGAGCTGAGATTGTGCCACTGCACTCCAGCCTGGGCGACAGAGCAAGACTTTGTCTCAAAAAAAAAAAAGAAAGAAAGGAAGGAAGGAAGGAGGGAAGGAGGGAAGGAGGGAAGGAGAGAAGGAGGGAAGGAGAGAAGGAGGAAAGGAGGGAAGGAGGGAAGGAGATAGGGAGGGAAGGAGGGAGGGAAGGAAAGAGGGAGGGAGGGAGGGAGGAAGGAAGGAAGGAAGGAAAGAAAGAAAGAAAGAGAAAGAAAGAATGAAAGAAAGAAGGAAAGAAAGAAAGAAGGAAAGAAAGAAAGAAAAGAAAGAGAGAAGGAAAGAAAGAAAGAAAAGAAAGAAAGAAGGAAAGAAAGAAAGAAGAAAGAAAGGCAGGCTAAGAAAATCACTCAAAACCATACAATTGTGTGGAAAGTAAACAACCTACTCCTGAATGACTTCTGCATAAATAACCGAATTAAGGCAGAAATCAAGAAATTCTTTGAAAGTAATGAGAACAATGATACAGCATACCAGAATCTCTGCAACGCAACCAAAGCAGTGTAAGAAAGAAGTATATTTATATTTTTCTTTCTTTCTTTTCTTTTTATTTAATTTTTATTTTAAGTTCAGGTGTATATATGCAGGTTTGTTATATAGGTAAACTTGTGCCATGGGGATTTGTTTTACAGATTATTTCATCACCCAAGTATGAAGCCAAATACCCATTAGTTATTTTTCCTGACTAAGAGGGACGTTTATAGAACTAAACATCCGAATCAAAAAGTTAGGTCCCAGATTAACAACCTAACATCACATGTAGAAGAACTAGAGAAAAAGAGCAAACCAACCCTAAAGCTAGCAGATTACAAGAAATAACCAAAATCAGAGCTGAACTGAAGGAAATTGAGACACAAAAAATGATACAAAAGATTAATGATTCCAGGAACTGGTTTTTTGAAAGCATTAATAAGATAGATAGACCTTTAGCTACACAAATTTTAAAAAGAGAGAAGATCCAAATAAACACAATCAGAAATGACTAAGGTGATGTCACCAACTTTACAGAAATACAAAAATTCCTCAGAGACTGTTATGAGCACCTCTGTGCACACAAGCTAGAAAACCTAGAGGAAATGGATAAATTCCTGGAAACATACAACCTCCCAAGATTGAACCAGGAAGCAATTGAATCCCTAAACAGACTAATGAGTTCTGAAATTAAATCAGTAATAAAAAGCCTACCAGCAAGAAAAAGCTCAGGACCACATGGATTCATAGCTTAACTCTACCATATGTTTCAGGAAGAGCTGGTACCATTCTTACCGAAACTATTCCAAAAAATTGAGGAGGAGGGATTCCTCCCTAACTCATTATATGAGGCCAGCATCATCCTGTTACAAAAACCTGGAAAAGACACAACAAAAAAAGAAAATGCCAATGTCCTTGATGAATATAGATGCAAAAATCCTCAACAAAATACTAGCAAATCAAATTCAACAGCACATCAAAAAGCTAATCCACCATAATCAAGTAAATTTTATCCCTGGGATGCAAGATTGGTTTAACGTACATACATCAGTAAATGTGATTCACCACACAAACAGAACTAAAGACAAAAACCACATAATTATCTCAAAAGATGCAGAAAAGGCCTTTGATAAAATTCAACATCCCTTCATGTTAAAAACCCTCAACAAACTAATCACTGAAGGAACATACCTCAAAATAATAAGAGCTATCTACGAAAAACCCACAACCAATCACATGGAATGAGCAAAACCTGGAAGCATTCCCCTTGAAAACCAGCACAAGACAAGGATGCCCTCTCTCAACACTCTGATTCAACGTAGTATTGGAAGCCCTGGCCAGAGCAATCAGGCAAGAGAAAGAAATAAAGGGCATCCAAATAGGAAGAGAGGCAGTCAAACTATTCCTGTTTGCAGATGACATGATTTTATATCTAGAAAACCCCATAATCTTGGTCCAAAAGCTCCTTCAGCTGATAAACAACTACAGCAAAGTTTCAGGATACAAAATCAATGTACAAAAATCGGTAGCATTTCTACACACCTATAACATCCAAGACGAGAGGCAAATCAAGAATGCAATCCGATTCACAATAGCAACAAAAAATAAAACAGCTAGGAGTACAGCTAACCAAGAAATTAAAAGACCGCTACAACAAGAATTACAAAACACTACTGAAAGAAATCAGAGATAACACAAAAAAATATTAAACCATTCCACACTCATGGATAGGAAAAACCAATATTGTTTTAATGGCCATACTGCCCAAAGCAATTTACAGATTCGATGCTATTCCTATCAAGCTACCAATGACATTCTGCACAGAATTAGGAAAAACTATTTTAAAATTCATATGGGACCAAAAAAGAGCCCAGAAAGCCAAGGCAATCCTAAGCAAAAAGAACAAAGCTGGAGGTATCACACTACCCAACTTCAAACTATACTGCAAGGCTACAGTAACCAAAACAGCATGGTACTGGTACAAAAACAGACACATAGACTAGAGGAACAGAATAGAGAGCCCAGAAATAATACCACACACCTACAACCATCTGACCTTTGATAAATTTGACCAAAATAAGCAATAGGGAAAGGACTCCCTATTCAACAAATAGTGCTGGGTTAACTGGCTAGCCACATGCAGGTTGAAACTGGACAACTTCTGTATTAGCCCACTTTCATACTGCTATGAAGAAATACCCAAGACTGGGTAATTTATAAAGAAAAAGAGGTTTAATGGACTTACAATCCCACATGGCTGAGGAGGCCTCACAATCATGGTGGAAGATGAAGGAGCAAAGGCATGTCTTACATGGTGGCAATGCAGACTGCATGTGCAAGGGAACTGCCCTTTATAAAATCATCAAATCTCATGAGACTCATTCACTATCATGAAAACAGCACAGGAAAAACCCTTCCTCATGATTCAATCACCTCCCATTGGGTCTGTCCCACAACATGTGGGCATTATGGGAGCTACGAATGAAGATGAGATTTGGGTGGGGATACAGCCAAACCGTATCACCTTCTTTACACCATATACAAAAATCAATTCAAGATGGATTAAAGACTTAGATGTAAAACTGAAAATTCTAAAAACCCTGGAAGAAGAAAAATAAGAAAATTCAAAAAAAAAAACCCCTGGAAGATAACCTAGGAAATACTCTTCTGAACATAGGTCCTAGCAAAGACTTCACAATTAAGACACCAAAATCAATTGCAACAAAACCAAAATTGACAAATGGAACCTAGTTAAACTAAAGGGCTTCTGCACAGCAAAATAAGCTATCAAGAGAGTAAACAGACAACCTACAGAAAGGGAGAAAATATTTGCAAACTGTGCATTTGACCAAGGTCTAATATCTAGAATCTACAAGGAACTTAAACAAATTTACAAGAAAAAAGCAAACAACCCATAAAAAAAGTGGGCAAAGGACATGAATAAATATTTTTCAAAAGAAGACAACACGCAGCTAACAAGCATATGAAAAAATCACTGACCATTAAAGAAATGCATCAACATCACTGACCATTAAAGAAATGCAAATCAAAACCAAAATGAAATACTGATATGGCTTGGTCTGTGTCCATACCTAAATCTCATCTCGAATTGTAATCCCCATAATCCCCACTTGTTGAGGGATGGACCTGGTGGGTGGTGATTGGATAATGGGGGTGGTTTCCCCCATGCTGTTTTTGTGATAGTGAATGAATTCTCACGAGACCTGATGGTTTTATAAGTGTTTGACAGTTCCTCTTTCACATGCTTCTCTTACCTGCTGCCACGTAAGATGTGCCTGCTTCCCCTTCCACCATGATTGTAAGTTTCCTGAGGCCTCCCCAGCCATGCAGAACTGTGAGTCAATTAAACCTCTTTTCTAATAAATTACCCAGTCTCCAGCAGTTCTTTAGAGCAGTGTGAGAACAAACTAATACAGATACCATCTCACACCAGTCAGAATGGCTATTATTAAAAAGTCAAAAAATAACAGGTGCTGGCAAGGTTGCAGAGAAAAGGGAATGCTTATACACTGTTGGTCTAAATCTAAATTAGTTCAGCCATTGTGGAAAGCAGTGTGTTGATTTCTCAAAGATCTTAAAACAGAATTACCATTCAACCCAGCAATCCCATTGTTGGGTGAATACCCAAAGGAATAGAAATCATTCTATTATAAAGACACATGCACATACATGTTCATCACTGTACTGTTCACAATAGCAAAGATATGGAACCCACCTAAATGCCCATGAATGGTAGCCTGGATAAAGAAAATGTGGTACACATACACGGTGGAACACCACACAGCCATAAAAAAGGATAAGATCATGACCTTTGCAGCAACATGGATGGACCTGGAGGCCATCATCCTAAACAAACTAATACAGAAACAGAAAACCAAATACCATATGTTCTCACTTATAAGTGGGAGCTAAACTTTTAGTACATACGGACACAAAGAAGGGAACAATAGCCACCAGGGCCTACTTAAGGGTGGAGGCTGGGAGGAGGGTGAGGATCAAAAAACTACCTATTGGACTATGCTTATTACCTGGGTGACAAAATAATCAGTACACCAAACTTCCACAATATACATTTTACCTATGTAACAAACCTGCACATGTACCTCTAAACCTGAAATAAAAATTTAAAAAAAGAAATAATCAATTTCACAAAAAATGTAAAAACAAAATAATAATAGTTATTATTATAGCAAACATTTATTTAGCTTTTACTATATGCCAGGCACTATTCTAAGTGCTTTACACCTATTAGCTAACTCAATCTTTTCAACAACCTGATGAAATAGATACTATTATTATCCCATTTCCAGATGATGAAATTGAGGCACAAGTTAACTAACTTGCCCAAAGTTGCATAGAATTTCAAGCCAAGCAGTCTGACTCAAGAGTCTGTGTTTTTAACAACTATTCTTCATTTTCTCATAAGTATCTCTACGGGTATGGGCCTCTCTCCCCCCTCCTCCATGATCCATCTATCTTTGTCTTCGTACATTCAACAGATATTTATTGAAGACCTATGATGTGCCAGGCATGTTAGGCATAGTGCCATAGAAGTGAACAAGATAAAGTTCCTGCCACCATAAAGAATGTCTAAGGCCGGGCGCAGTGGCTCACGCCTGTAATCCCAGCACTTTGGGAGGCCAAGGTGGGAAGATTGCCTGAGGTCAGGAGTTGGAGACCAGCCTGGCCTCAACATGGTGAAACCCTGTTTCTACTAAAAATACAAAAATTAGCCGGGCATGGTGGCGGGCGTCTGTAATCCCAGCTTCTGGGGAGGCCGAGGCAGGAGAATTACTTGCACCCGGGAGGCGGAGGTTGCAGTGAGCCGAGATCGCGCCACTGCACTCCAGCCTGGGTTGCAGAGCGAGACTCTGTCTCAAAAAAAAAAAAAAAAAGAATGTTTAGTTGGGTAGAGCAGTTGAAGGTGGGGTGGCGGGGGTAAGAGACAATAAATTAATCTAAAATGTGGCATCATGTAGTCATATGAGTTTTGAAGAAAATAGGAATAGGTCTTATTCACTTTGTCTGAACGACAGTTGCTAACTACATATCAAGGCAGTTTTTTTTTCTTTAGGGAAAGTTAGGTTTGCTGTTTGTTGTTCTAGGCTCCCAGGAAGGTATGTGACTTCTTGCTTGCTGGGATAGATAGTAGAAAACTGCAGTTTGGTCTCTCATAAAACCAAGCTCCTGAGGGGCCTTCCTACCTTGTTTTCATTTGATAAGAGCCATTTACAGAGCAAAGATGACCATATACCCTGAGGCTGGAGAAAATTCAGGTCTCTCCCAGCTCAGATTCTCACTTCTTCCCCTTCAGGGCCCTGCCCCAAGCGAATAATCTCACAACATTCCAACTAAGCCAATTTGACATTGCCAAATATTTCCAACATCCAGGAACCATTCATTCCACACTTGGCTCTTGAAGCCAGGGCACCCTGCTATGCACCAGGCATTGTATCCAGAAAAGCAAATCAAGACAATTCATGCAACAAACCCACCCCATCCAAAAAAAAGTCCACTTTAGGTATCAGCAACTGTCTTTTGTGTGTGCCCAGACACTGCCTCTCATAAACCCATTTCAAATCCCTTTTCCTTGTTTTCAGACCTGCTTGATCCAGTAAGTCATTTTGGTCCACTCATCTGGTTCTTCCCCCGAGCACCCTCTCTCTCAGAAGGAACTGCTATTAAGAGGTCCTCGGGTCCCTGCTTACAGCAAGCTCCTTGGTAGATCTTAGCAATTAAGAGCACAGGTTCTGGACTCAGAGTGCTTGGGTTAGACTACTGGCTCTGCCACTATGGCTGTGTAATCATAAACCCCAGTTTGCTCATGTGTAAAATGGGAATAATAATACTTACCTCCTAGGACTACTATAGGAATTGAATGAGATAATGCATGTAAAGTACTTAGCACAGTGAATGAACCATTAAAAAATGTTGATATCCTTCAGCATCCTTTCCTTGGCTTCTCCTCTTCTCACTCTTTGTTTGCTCTCTAAGAAATCTTATCTACTCCACAGGTTCAAATCCTGCAAATATGTCAATGGCTCGCAAGTTTTACTACAGCCCAAGGGTATCTCTGGAGTTATTCAAAATGATGGTCAACTATAAGATAAGGAGCATGGCCAGAATTATGTAAGTCACCACCCCACTTCCTTCCTTGAGAAGGTCTTTCTATCAAAACAAAATCAGCTGAACTAAATAGTTTGCACAGTAAAATAGTTGATTTACAATCTAGCTACCTCCTTATCTATTCACACATCAGCAACTAAGAATTTGCAGATACACATTAAAGAGCAAAGACGTTTCTAACTAAATGCTCCACAAACACCTGACCTCACCACCAACGAGGAAAGACCACCTAGTGGTCAGCACCTGTCTTTCTAGACACTTGTTGCAGACATGCCCACCACCACCACTGCTGCTATACTCAGCCACTATTTCTCTGAAACTCACTATCACCTCATGGGTCCCAGGCTTCTGAATCAGTACATATACATCCATACCTGACTCTGGGCCTTTGGTGACTCTCAAGACTCCCTTCCTAGCTTTGGAAACGGCTTTCCTGCACAAGTTTTAGCTCTGCTCACATTTTTGGTTTTCACAACTCTACATTTACCCTGGCTCCATGGATCCCAACTCATCCTTCATCCAAACTCCCCATCAGAGACTGAGGGCTTGATATCATGCCTAGAACCCATGGTTTCAATGACATCCTGTCACCCAACTAGGGTCAAGAACCTGCAGATTTTTATGTGACATTGGTGATGTAGCTGGAGATCTTGCCCCATCTGCCCCCTAAGAAATCCTCAAGTTAATATTGGAAAAGAAACTTTGCTAGCATACACTTTGTATATGTTTTACCAGGCAGTATCACATCTGCCACTCCAGAACTTCTTGGCTTGCCAAAAAGGTAGAAACAGCTGGGCTTTGACCTACATCTCAATCCACTATCACAGGAGAGGGAGACATTCTGAGTTCCCATGGAACTGTAGGTAGGAGGCTGTCACCCTCAGCTAATTCTTGAACCAAAAAGCTCAATTGCCAACCCAACCAAAACTAGCTGTTGAGACAATGAGTACCCTCTGCAGGATAGCCTACTGACCCATTCAGTACAAACTGCCATTGAGCTGCAGTTACCAACCATCACAAACTCCCAGTTCTCATTCTCAGCTTCTGTTCAGTAGAGATCTATGCAGTTTTTTCATGGAAAATTGCACCTTGAACTTTTCTTCCCACTATGATCACCAGCATAGCCTATAATCTGAACTCCTACTTTTCCTTCTATCTTAGCTCAAATAGCTCTTCTCTGACTTGTCAAATCTCCCCCCATCCCATTGTAACATGCTCATTCATTGCACTTACCAAAATTACAATATTTACATTTGCTTATAAATGTACCCCCCCATTTGTGATTCAACCACTACAATCAGAATGGGAATGGAAACTATAAAGGGCAGAGACCATGTCTAGTGTTGCTCATTCTATATCCCCAGCAGTAGCCAGCACCAGTCACATAGTAGGGACTCCAATAAATATTCACTGACTGGATGACATGAATGAATTACCATTATGGATCACTTCTTGCTAATCCTTGAGCTTTGGAACAACTTTGCAGCCCAGACCTTCACAAAGCCAGACCAAAGGGGCTTATAATCTGGCCCAGCTTTCAAAGAAGAAGGCTACAAAATTAAGACTTCTTCTTCTTTTTTAACAATCAGCATCTTTTATCATTTTATTTTATTTTTTCATTCTACTTGTATTGTAAGTTCAGGGGATATATGTTCTTTTCAATCCAGCCTCAATATGAATACACAGTCATATTTTTCAGCTTATACAGTGCCCCTATTAGCTTTTAGTGATTACTGAATAAAGACTTTCCTAGTATGTTCTCTTGTAAACTTTAGTACACTAGGAACTACATTTCCCACAGTCCTCTTCCCTGGATGGTACTTGCTTGTAGTTGGCCAAAAGTGAGGTTGTGCAAGATTTGTAAAGCAGTAGCCATTACACTAAAAAATGTCATCTTTAGTTATAAGTATTGAGAGACAGAAACAGAAGTGTGGACAGGTTCCAGTTCCTCTTCATTTTTTCCTGCTGCATCTTTTGCTTTTCTTCCTATTAGTCCTGCTGACCAACAGCAACCCCAGGCCCACGACCAGATGCTTCACTGCAACCTCGCAGAAGCAGTATCACCATACAAAGCCAAAAATCTTGCTTAGTTTTCTACATCATCCCTGCTTCATGACCTAATGTTAGCAGCCTGATATGCCTAGCTTCCAGAATTTCCCGTAAGCTCCAACTCTTTCAACTTCATGGGAGCTGATTAGTGACCTTTCTGGTGATCTTTGAACTCCTCTTTGTAGACCTTCATTTTCCTCCTGCAATATGCTCCTCTTGCAACTGTAAGAGGTCTAATTCTTAAAAAAATCTCTCATACCATAAAACTGCCCTTCTGATTGAATTCTAAGTGATCCTGCACAAACTTCTGATTGAAGCATTACTGACTTTCTAAAAAGTACATAGTGTCAGAGTACTGAGAATGTACTCACCTTACCGTACTGTCATTTCCTGTACTTCCTGTCTCTCCCATCTGCATTTTCTCATCTCAAACACGAGAAACTTTTAAATCCACTTCCTTACTTTTACTCTTTTTTAAATGTTTTTTAATTACTCAGGTAATACATGAATACATTCTCACCATAAAATGTCAACTATACAGAAGTATAGTTGACAATCCATTCTATACTACTCCCCAGAAGTAACCTCAATGCTGACAGATTTATGTATATCCTTCCAGAATTTTTCCTATGCATTTGCAAACACATAGAGTTTGAGATGTTTTATCTTTATAAAAATTGGATCATACTCTATACATTTTATGTGACTTGCCTTTTTTAATCTAAAAAATACCTTAGTGATCTCTCTATGTCAGTAGAGACAGGTCTATCTCATTTTGTTCCTGCTTCTGAGTAGTATTTCATAGCAAAAAGATATGATAATTTATATAATCCTTTCACTACAGATGGACCATTGGGTTGTTTACAGTCTTTTAAAACTATAAACATCCTTGTACAAGTCTCCTTGTTAAGATGTACAAACATTTTTATAAGTGAATTTGCTACATCAAAGTATATTTGCATTTTAAAATTTGATGAACTAGAGCCAAATTACCCAACAACATGGCCATATGGATTTACATTCCTACCATTATGTATAACATTATCTGTTTCCTACACACACTAACCAATTCTACATTTTATCAATCTTTTTAATTTTTCCTAACCTAATGGGAAATATGTATATACCTTATTTTTGTTTCATTTTGAATTCTTTTGATTACAAGTGAAAATAGCATCTTTTCATATACTCATTGGTCATTAGTATTTCTTCAATAAATTGCCTATTCATAGCTTTGCTTATTTATTGAGTTTTTTGTCAGCTTCTTATTGATATGTAGAAGCACTTGGTGTATTATAAATGTTCATTGTCTTTTACATATATTGTAAATATTTTTCCAGTCGTTTCTTGTGTTTCTGTTTGTTGCACATGTCACAAATTCAAACAATTATAAGAGTCAGGAAGGTAATTTAATTTTGTGATGCTCACCAGGTTCAAGACAATAAGGAATAAGGCAAAAAAATGTCCACCCAACAGTTTTAAATACAAAAAATTATTTAAAGCTCTTTGCAGAACAAACTGTGTTGCATGTATGAGCCACCAGTTTGCGACCTAGCTTTTAGTGACTTTTTGTTGGTGGTGGTGGTGTTCAGAGGTTTTTTTTGTTTTTGTTTTTACTTTTCTATTTTATGTTGTTGAATATGTTACTGTTTTCCATCATGGCTTTCCTTTATGGTTTCTAGGTTTCCTTCAGCATCGTGCTTATCAAGCCTTTATTTTCTTGTATTTTAGTCTAAGACTTGATATTTTATGTTCATTTCTCAAATCCATCTGGAATTTACCTTAGATTATGATACAGAACTAACTGTGTTAAATTATTACTTTTTGTCCCAACATCTTTTACCGAAGAGTTCATCATGTTCCACTGATATAAAATGTCACATTTACCACATGATAAATTCCAATTTTTTAAATGAGTCTATTTTGAAATTCTTCTCTGCTTTGTTAGTAGCCTATTACATTCCTAAGCCATATTCACACTGTTTTAATTATTGTAAATTTATACCATATTTTGATATCTGATAGGGAGAGTCATCTCGCATTTTTCCTCTTTTCCAAAACGTCCTTGGCAATTCCTGCCCATTTTCTTATTCCTTCTTTCTTTTTTTTAATGTTTAAGTTCAGGGATACATGTGCAGGTTTGCTACCTAGGTAAACTAGCATCGTGGAGGTTTGTTGTAAAGGTTATTTCACCACCAGGTATTAAGTCTAGTACCTGTTAGCTGTTATTCCTGACCCTTTCCCCTGCCTGGTTCAGTCTTGGGAGGGTGTATGTGCCCAGGAATTTATGCATTTCTTCTAGATTTTCTAGATTATGTGCATAGAGGTGTTCATAATATTCTCTGCTGGTTGTTTGTATTTCTGTGGGGTCAATGGTAATATTGCCCTTGTCATTTCATTTTTTTTTTTCAATACGGAGTCTTGCTCATTCTCCCAGGCTGGAGTGCAGTGGCGCAATCTCAGCTCACTGCAACCTCTGCCTCCTGGGTTCAAATGATTCTCCTGCCTTAGCCTCCCCAGTAGCTGAGATTACAGGTGCGTGTTACCACGCCTGGCTAATTTTTGTGTTTTTTAGTAGAGATGGGGTTTCACCATGTTGGCCAGGCTAGTCTCAAACTCCTGACCTCATGTGATCCGACCGCCTTGGCCTCCCGAAGTGCTGGAATTACAGGCGTGATCCACTGCGCTTGGCTACCCTGTCATTTCTGATCGTGTTTTTTGAATGTTCTCTTTTTTCTTCTTTGTCAGTCTACCTAGTGGTCTACCTATTTTATTAATTTTTTCAAAAAACCAGGTCCTGGATTCGTTGATCTTTTGAATGGTTTTTCGTGTCTAAATTTCCTTCAATTCAGCTCTGATTTGGGTTATTTCTTGTCTTCTGCTAGCTTTGGGATCTGTTTGCTCTTGGTTCTCTAGTTCTTTCAGTTGCGATGTTAGCTTACTAACTTGAGATCTTGTATGATGATCAAGTATTGAGTTCAGGTCCTGAATATCTTCTAGTTTTCTTCTTCAGTGATCTGTCTAATACTGTCAATGGGGTGTTGAAGTCTCCTACTATTCATCTGGTTATCTAAGTCTCTTCATAAGTCTCTAAGAACTTGCTTTATGAATCTAGATTTCCCTGTGTTGGGTGCAAATATATTTAGGATAGTTAGATCTTCTTTTTGAATTGAACCCTTTACTTTATGATGTAATATCCAACTTTCTCTTTTTTAAAATCATAATTGGCTGAAAGTCTGTTTTATGTGAAATTAGCATAGCAGCCCCTGCTTTTTTTCTGTTTCCATCTACTTGTAGATTTTTCTCCATCCTTTTCTTTGAGCCTATGGGTGTTGTTGCATGTGAGATGGGTCTCTTGAAGACAACATACTGCTGTGTACTGCTGCTTTATCTAACTTGCCACTCTGTGCCTTTTAATTGGGGTATTTAGCCCATTTACATTCAAGGTTAATATTGATATGTGCGAATTTGATCCTGTCATCATGTTGTTAGCTCGTTATTATGCAGATTTGATCTTGTGGTTACTTTATAGTGTCACTGGTCTATGTACTTAAGTGTATGTTTGTGGTGGCTGGTAATGGTCTTTCCTTTCCATATTTAGCACTCCCTTAAGGGCTTCTTGTAAGGCATGTCTGGTAGTAATGAATTCCCTTAGCATTTGCCTGCCTGAAAAGCACCATATTTCTCCTTCACTTAATGAAGCTTAGTTTGGCTGGATATGAAATTCTTACTTGAAGAATGTTTTCTTTAAGAATGTTGAATATAGGTCCCCAATTTCTTCTGGCTTTAAGAGTTTCTGCTGACAAGTTTGCCGTTAGCCCAATGGGGTTCCCTTTGTAAGTGACCTGCCCGTTCTCTCAAACTGCTTTTAGCATTTTTTCTTTCGTTTCAACCACACAGAATCTGACAACTGTGTGTCTTGGGGATGGTCATCTTATTTAGCATCTTGCAGGGGTTCTCAGCATTTCCTGAATTTGAATGTTGGCCTCTATGGCAAGGTTGGGAAGATTTTCACAGACGATATTTTCAAATGTGTTTTCCAAGTTGCTTGGTTTCTCGCTCTCTCTCAAGGATGCCAATGAGTTGTAGATTTGGTCTTATTACATACTCCCATATTTCTTGGAGGCTTTGTTTATTCTTCGATATTTTTTCTTTATTTTTGTCTGACTGAGTTATTTCAGAGAACTGGTCTTCAAGCTCTGAGATTCTTTCTTCAGCTTTGTCAATTCTGCTGTTAATACTTGCAATTGTATTATGAAATTCCCATAGTAAGTTTTCCAGCCTTATCAGATCAGTTTGGTTCTTTCTTAAAATGGCCATTTCATCTTTCATCTCCTTCATAGTTTTATTGTATTCCTTAGATTTCTTGGATTGGGTTTCAACTCTCTGCTGAATCTCAGTGATCTTCATTTCTATCCATATTTTACATTCTATTTGTGTCATCAGCCTGTGTTAAGAACCACTACTGGGGACACAGTGTGAGCATTTGGAAGTGAGAAGACACTCTGGCTTTTGAGTTTTCAGACTTCCTGCAGTGGTTCTTTCTTATCTGTGTAAGTTAATGTTCCTTCGGTCTTTGAAGTTGCCATCTTTTGGATGGTTTTTGTTTTGTTTTGTTTTTGTTTTATCTTCTTTGATGCCCTTGGGGGTTCTATTGTGGTATGAGGTGCATTCATTCAACTGGCTTTGTTTCCGGAAGGTTTTAGGGGGCCAAGGCTTAGCTCAGCAATCCTGGGCTGTGTGCTTTAACTCTGGGGACAGGGCGGGTACCAGGCCCCTGGCTTTGTTTTCTGGTCCCTTGAGTTTAGGAATCTGCTGCACTGGAGGGGCTAAAGTGTTCCTGGTCTGCTGGCCACAACACTCTGATTGGTGTTGCTGGCTAAAATGCTTCATCAGGGCAGTGGCAGCGAGATCTGTGCTCGCTTGCATGTGGCAGCTGCCACAGCAGCACAGCAGGGTTCCTCCATGTCGGCTGGGATCAAGTACCAATGGGAGTGGGGCTATGGAGTTTCATTGCTTGCATGTGCTCACAGTGCCAGCAGCAGCACGGAGTAAAGCCTTAGGTGTTCTGTTATACGCAACAGAAAGCAGACTAAGACAGATTTTTCACCTCTGGTTAAATTTACTCCTAAGTATTTTTTGATGCTATTATAAATGGGATTGTTTTCTTTATTTCTTTTTAAGATAGTTTGTCATTAGTGTATAGAAATGTTTTTGATTTTTGTATGTTGATTTTGTATCCTGAAACTTTACTGAATTTGTTTATTCTAACAGTTTTGTTTTGTTTTGTTTTGTTTTTTGGCTGGAGTCTTCAGGGTTTCCTATACATAAAACCACGTTATAAACAAACAGAGACAATTTCACTTTTTTCTTTCCTATTTGGATGCATTTTATTTTTTTTCTTACCTAATCACTCTACTAGGACTTCCAGTCCTATGTTAAATAGAAGTGACTAGTGTAGGCAATCTGACATTTAAACAGGCACATCAACCAGTGGACCAGGATAGAAAGCCCAGAAAAAGCCCATGAATTTATGCTCAATTTACTTTCAATAAAGGTACCAAGAATAAACAATGGGGAAAGGATGGTTTCTTCAATAAATGGTAATGGGAAAACTGGATATCTACATGCCAAATAAAATTGAACCCTTAACTCAAACCATATACAAAAATCAACCCAAAATGGATTAAGGGCTTAAATGTAAGACCTGAAACTGTGAAACTACTAAAAGAAAACATAGGAAACTACTAAAAGAAAACATTTGTCAAGGCAATAATTTCTTAAAGATGACCCCAAAAGCACAGACAATAAAAGCAAAAATAGACGAATGGGATTGCATCAAACTAAAAAGCTTCCGTACAGCAAAGGAAATAAATTAACACAGTGAAAACACAGACAGCCTACAGAATGGGAGAACATATTTGCCAACCATACATTGATAAGGGACTAATACTCAAATACATAAGGAGCTTAAACAACTTAATAGCAAGGAAACAATCCAATTTAAAAATGAGCAAAGGATGTAAACAGACATTTCTCAAAAGAAAACATATGAATGGCCAATAGATATATGAAAAAATGCTCAACATCACTAACCATCAGAGAAATGCAAATTAAAACCATAATGAGATATCACCTCACACCTGATAGAATGGCTATTAATAGAAAGAAGAAAGATAATAAGTGTTAAAAAAAAAAGATGCAGAGAAAAGGAAACCTTCGTACAGTGTTGGGGGGAAATAGCCATTATGGAAAACAGTGTTGAAGTTCACTGAAAAACTAAAAATAGAATTACCATATGATCCAGCAGTCCCACTTCTGGGTATATATTCAAAGGAATTACAACTAGTGTCAAAGAGATATCTGTACTTTCATGTTCACGGCAGCATTATTCATAATAGCCAAGATATGGAAGCAGCCTAAGTGTCCATTAATGGATGAATGGATAAACAAAACGTGATATACATATAAAATGAAATACTATACCACCTTTAAAAAGAAGGAAATTCTGTCATTTTGCAACAACAGGGATGAATTGGATAATATTATGTTAAGGTGAAATTAGCCAAGCACAGAAAGATAAATACTGCATGATCTCGCTTACATGTGGAATCTAAAAATGTTGAACTCATAGAAGTAGAGAGTAAAATGGTAGTTACCAGGGACTCGGGGAGGGGAATGGGGAAAGGGGAGATGTTGGTCAAAAGGTACAAAATTTCAGCTGGACAGAAGGAATAACTTTTAGTGATCTATTGCACATAATGGTGACCATAATTAATAATAATGTATTCTGTATTTCAAAATTGCTAAAAGAGGCTGGGCGCGGTGGCTCATGCCTGTAATCCCAGCGATTTGGGAGGCCAAGGCGGGCAGATCACCTGAGGGTGGGAGTTCAAGACCAGCCTGACCAACATGGAGGAACCCCGTGTCTACTAAAAATACAAAATTAGCCAGGCATGGTGGCACATGCCTGCAATCCCAGCTACTCGGGAGGCTGAGGCAGGAGAATTGCTTGAACCCAGGAGGCTGAGGTTGCAGTGAGCAGAGATCGTGCCATTGCACTCCAGCCTGGGTAACAAGAGCGAAACTCCATCTCAAAAAAAAAAAATTGCTAAAAGAGTGTATTTTAAATGTTTTCATCAAAAAATAATAAGTAGGTAAGGTGATGAATATGTTAACTAGCTTGACTTAAACATTCCACAATGTATACTTCTATCAAGCCATCATTATTGTACTCCATAAATATATACAATTATTATTTGTCAATCACAAAATAAAATAGAATAAACAAACTCCAGACTTAATTGCAACATTACATGTAAATATTAACCCATTTTGCTTGATACTCTCTGTTTTCCCCCCAGATACATCTCCTGACTTCCTAGCTGTACCCTGGGAGGATGAGATACACAGACTGCTTCATGTGAAGTGTCCTTGGTTTTTGGTTTCCAGTTGGGTTTGACAAATGGACGGCAATGGTAGGAGATCTGAGGGTAGGAGGAGAGTAAGGTCAGGGCACTTACTTTCCCTCAAACATTCTCCTCTCCTCAGCCAGGCTATAGCTTGGGTAACGATTGTGTTTTTCTACCTATCATGACAGCACCTATCTAGTTGGCCCTCTCGAACAACTATAGGTCTCACTTGGTTCTAGTAACCATTCCTCTTGTGCTTTCAGGCCTACCAGTAGTAACAGCTTGCTACTATTGCTATGCTTGGGTATCACACTATCCTTTATGGATTCTTTAACTCTGCCCATAACTCTATAAATAGTCTTGCCATTAAACTATCCCTAGTTAAACCATCTGAGTATGCCATCTTTCTCCTGCTGTGATCCTGATCGTTACACCAATGATCATGAAAGGCAGGATCATGAAAATGAACAGAATCAGATTCAGATTATTTTAATGAGAAAAATGGAACTGTGGAAGAGAGCCATCTGGAAGATACTATACTTCTGGAGGTATGCAGCTGTCAGAGATGAGATACAGAAATAGGAAGGGAGCAGATAAGAAATACCCCAGCTTCCTTTTGCCCTCCAATCTTCTGCCAGTGCCACCCATTGAAAGAAATAATGAAAATCAGCCATGAAGGGAGACTGGGAAACGTAGTCTTCAGGAGTTAGTCTTTCAAGGCCCAAAGTAGGCAGAGAATGGCTCAGGTTTGGGAGCAGAGAAAATCCAGCACAGCCCCTAGTCCCTCTGAGAGGGCAAGGGCTTTTTGCCTGTTTTGTCCACAGCTATATTCCCAACACCTATAGTAATTGTTGGCATATGTAGGTGCTCGGTAAATATTTGTTGAAGGCAATGGAAGTATAGCTATGAAGTATTAAGGGGAAAATTTTGTAAGTCAAGAATTCTATACTTAGAAAAATTGCCTTTCAAATGAGAAGGTACAAAAAGATTCTTAAATATGCAAGGGCTCAGAAAATATAGCAGTCATGGATTCTTCTTGAAAGAAACTATTTAGGACATTCAGGTTAGCCGAGAGGTGAGTTAAAAATAAGAGAGCAATAGTGAAGCAGTTGTGGTTTAAAAAGTATAATATTTAGTCTCTCTTTCTAAGAATATATCCTAAGGAAAAAACACTGACATACAAACAAATATTTGTGGACAAAAATGTTTATGGCAGAGACTACTACCTCTCTCCCAATATCTCTTTTCTCTTTCCTCCATAGCAATAGACCTGCCAGGGGCATGGGTGCCCAGCTATACTACAGTTTCAAGCTTCACTTTCTTGTGTATGGCTGTATGATTAAGAAATGCAAGCAAAAGTGTGTATCTCTCCTGGGCCAGATCCCTTAAGAGATAGGCGTACCTCCACTCTGCTGTATTTCCTTTTCCTGTGATTCTAAGCATGGATGTTCAAGTGACATCACTTGCAGCAGGGCTGGTAGAAGAAAAGACAGAAATGATTTTTAGCTTTCTTGGATTGGGTTGCAACATACTACTGGAAGAGCAATCAGTCAAGGGAAAGAAAGAAAGGGCATCCAAATAGGAAGAGAGGAAATCAAACTATCCCTGTTTGCAGATAACATGCCTATACCTAGAAAACCCCATAGTCTCAGTCCTAAAACTTCTTAAGCTGATAAACAGCTTCAGCAAAGTCTCAGGATGCAAAACCAATGTGCAAAAATCACTAACATTCCTATACACCATCAACTGTCAAGCCAAGAGCCAAATTAGGAATGAACTCCCATTCACAATTGCCACAAAAATAATTAAATACTTAGGAATACAAGTAACCAGAGAGGTGAAAGATCTCTACAGGAGAACTACAAAACACTGCCCCCCAAAAAAATCAGAGATGACACAAACAAATGGAAAAACAGTCCATGCTCATGGAGAGGAAATGTCAACATTGTTAAAATGGCCATACTGCCCAAAGCAGTTTATAGATTCAAGGCTATTCCTGTTAAGCTACCACTGACGTTCTTCACAGAACTAGAAAAAACTATTTTAAAATTCATACAGAACCCCAAAAACAGCCAGAACAGTCAAAGTGATCCTAAGCAAGAAGAACATAGCTGGAGGTATCACACTACTTGACTTCAAACTATAGTACAGGGCTATAGTAACCAAAACATCATGGTTCTGGAAAAAAAAAAAAACACATAGACAAATGGAACAGAATAGAGAACTCAGAAATAAGACTACACACCTACAACCATCTGATATTTGACAAACCTGAGAAAAACAAGCAATGGATGGGGGGTGGGGGGAGGGGGGAGGGATAGCATTTGGAGATATACCTAATGTTAAATGACGAGTTACTGGGTGCAGCACACCAACATGGCACATGTATACATATGTAACAAACCTGCACGTTGTGCACATGTACCCTAAAACTTAAAGTATAATAATAATAAAAAAAACAAGCAATGGGAAAATAATTCCCTATTCAATAAATGGAGCTGGTATAACTGGCTAGTCACATGCAGAAGATTGAAACTGGACCCGTTCCTTACACCATGTACAAAAATCAACTCAATATGGATTAAGGACTTAAATGTAAAACTCCAAACTATGAAAACCCTGGAAGACAACCTAGACAATGCCATTCTGGACATAGGAACAGGAACTGGCATAGATTTCATGAGGAAGATGCCGAAAGCAATTGCAGCAAAAGCAAAAATTAACAAATAAATCTAATTAAACCAAAGAACTTCTGCACAGCAAAGAAACCATCAACCAAGTAAACAGACAAACTACAGAATGGGAGAAAATGTTTGCAAAGTATGCCTCTGAAAAGGACTAATATCCAGCATCTGTAAGTTACTTAAACAAATTTACAAGAAAAAAACGAAACAACCCCACTACAAAATGGGCAAAGAACACAAACATACACTTTCAAAAGAAGACATTTATGTGGCCAACAATCATATGAAGAAAAGCTCAACATCACTGATCATTAGAGAAATGTAAATCAAAAACATTGAGATCCATCTCACACCAGTCAGAATGGCTATTATTAAAAAGTTAAAAAAATAACAGATGCTGATGAGGTTGCAGAGAAAAAGGAATGCTTATACACTGTTGGTGGGAGTGTAAATTAGTTCAACCATTGTGGAAGACAGTGTGGCAATTCCTCAAAGACCTAAAAACAGAAATACCATTCGACCCAGCAATCCCATTCCTGGGTATATACCCAGATAAATATAAATCTTTCTCTTATAAAGACACATGCATGCGTATGTACACTGTAGCACTATTCACAATAGCAAAGATGTGGAACCAACCTAAATGCCCATCAATGATAGACTGGGTAAAGAAAATGTGGCACAAATACACCGTGGAATACTATGCAGCCATAAAAAAGAATGAGATCATGCCCTTTGCAGGAACATGGATGGAGCTGGAGGCCATTATTCTTAGCAAACTGATGCAGGAACAGAAAACCAAATATCGCATGTTCTCACTTATAAGTTGGAGCTAAGTGTTTAGAACACACTGGGGTCTACCTCAGGGTGGAAGGTGGGAGAAAGGAGAAGTTCAGAAAAAATAACTATTGAGTACTAGGCTTAATACCTGGGTGGTGAAATAATCTGTACAACAAATCCCCAGGACACAACTTTACCTACGTAACAAACCTGCACGTGTATCCCTGAACTTAAAATAAAAGTTAATTTTTTAAAAAAGAAGACAAAAATAAATCTGCATTTTTTAGTGAATGTGTTAGGAAGAATCACGACCTGACTCGGAATTTATGCCATTACTTGAGAGAGAAACAAATTGCTCTCTGATGTTAGCCCTTACATTTTAGGCAGTCTATTTGTTACAGCAGTTCAACATCATTGATAATAGGGAAATATCGAAACAATCTAACATAATGGAACGTCCAAAAAATAGAAAATGATGCAGTCTTCCTAAAGTATGTTTATAATAATTCATAAGGGCATTGGGAAATGCTTGCTACACAATGTTAATAAATCAAAGCTGCATACATATATATACAGCATAAGGTCAACTATGTAAAGAAAAATACATTAATTGTAAAAAGACTAGAAGGAAATAGACCAATATCCTTTTAATAGCTGCCTTTTGATAGTGAAACTATAGGTCTCTTTTCATGATTTATTACTTGATTTATTATTTTCTGTATTTTCCTAATTTTCTACAATAATCATAAACTTATAATAATCATAATCGGCCGGGCGTGGTGGCTCATGCCTGTAATCCCAGCACTTTGGGAGGCCGAGGCGGGGGGATCACGAGGTCAGGAGATCAAGACCATCCTGGCTAACACGGTGAAACCCTGTCTCTACTGAAAACACAAAAAATCAGCCAGGCGTGGTGGCAGGCGCCTGTAGTCCCAGCTACTTGGGAGGCAGAGGCAGGAGAATGGCATGAACCCGGGAGGCAGAGCTTGCAGTGAGCTGAGATCGCGTCACTGCACTCCAGCCTGGGCGACAGAGCGAGACTCAGTTTCAAAAAAAAAAAATTATAATAATATTGATTTTATAATTACAAAACATCAAATGAAACCTTGAAAAAGACTATTAAGATTATGTGGAGACATTGACAGTGTTTATGATATGACGCTATGAGAAAAAAGCCCAACTGTAAAGTCTATGTTTATTTCAGTTGCAACTATGTAAAAAAAAGTGTATGTATTTGCATGCAGACTAGAAAAGGAAATCTAAAAGTGAAAATAGCTCCTGTGTTAGAGAGCTTGTGGATGATTTTTTGTTCCTTTGTTTGAAAAGTTTTCCTTCAGTGCAATCATAATGTTGTTTTATTCCAATAAAAATATGACACACACTTTTTAGCCTAGTTGTTTATTCCCAAATGTTTACACTTCCCAATGTTTATTAAACTAATCACTGAAATTTGAGCTTCAGCTGCGTGTGAGATTTTTTGGGATCAGCTACCTCAAGGACTACAATCTAGAATGTTTCATCTTGAATTTATTCCTCAAATCAGTTTATCCTTGAACCAATCATTCCACCAGATTAAAGGCAATGTTGCTCAAAAGACAGGAAGAAGCATTGCTGGTGATGAGGTATGTATTTAACCTAATATCCTCCTGGCTATTTACCTCCATCTCCTTTTCATGTTGCTACTACAGTTTAGTTTAGTTAACAGCTCAGGGCTGTTTACAAGTTAACAAAAGAGATGATGCAGGAGTGCCAAGTATTCTCCGGGAGCTGGTGATGGGCTTTTGGCAATGGCACATCCTCCTGCAATGCTGGCCGCTTAAAGCCTATTAGTGGGGTGCCACATAGACTGAGTGTGTTACTTGGAAAGGAGTACATAAGTCTCACTGCCTTTAGCATATGTTCCTCCACACAAGCACTCCACACAGTGTAAAAATGCTGCAAACACACTCAGATTTCCCCTGCACCCATCTGAACTCTGTGACTGGCCATCTGCTACTCCTCTGCCTCCAGTTGTTGGTCCAACCCAGCTCTGCTGAAATGAAAATCAACCAAACCTTTTTTGATCAAACAAGCTAGAAAGATAATAATGAAGACGGCTGTGGTATCTACTTCAAGAAGAAGAAGAAACTCCAGACCTCTTTCAAGCTTGCATCTTGATTGTGTGACTGCTGTTCTGCTACAGAGCAAGGCCACTGCCCAGCTGCAGCAGCAAATCTTCCCTGCCAAGGCTGAAGAGGAGTTCAGATAAATGACACCCCAAGAGATTCAGCATGTGCTAGCCCCTGATGCTGGAGATCAGTTTTTCTTTGTTGTCATCCTTTTCCCTCTCAAAGGCAATGCTAACATGTCTCTTTAATTGGCAATTGTTTTTGTGTACAACCCTAGCAATGTCTCCACTATGCACAAGAGAACTTCCCAAAATAGATTGTGGTTTTGAATATGGATCGTTTGGAAAGAGGAACCCTGATCACACCAGGCTGATCAAAAATTGGCATATTTGAAAGAAAAAAAATATACTATGGGTCATCAAGCTTTCAGGGAAGGTCAAAAGAACTGCTAAGTCAGAAATACTACAACTTGCCTGCAATATATCTGCAGCCCTTCGAGTACTTCCCATATGCATAGTGCTGACATGTCAGATAGCTGAGAGTACTAGCTGCTTGAAGAAGAATCTTACCATTGCCTTGGGGTAAATTTTCCTAAAATTCCCATTTGAATAGGGCTAGTCATCCTTAGCAAAACTGTAAAGTCAGTCATTTGGCTTTCAGATTTCCAGTTTCTCCTTTTTTACCCTCCCAGTACTTACCACTCCCACTTCAAGCAGGCAATTCTCTTGTGCCATATCTTTGAGAGAAAAACTGCTCTCAAAAAGGATCTAACACTTCTGTAAAACTGCGACTATGGCCTCTGTTAGGAAGGTTGGGAGACTCAAAGAAGTATTGTGGAATGAAAGGCTCTGTCTCCTTCTAAAATAATTTTAGTCATCTGCCAAAAGGTGGGAGAAGTAATATATTTTTAGGAATGTGACCCCCAAAATCCTCTCCCTTGGGCCTCAACATTTCTGGCTAGAGCAGATTTTGAGGCTGGAGCTAATCCTTCAAACACAAAACCCCAGGGGCCCCAGACAAATTGGTCCAGCAGTATTTCATCATCCACTTCCTTTTGGGTGAGCCTCAGGCTCTAACGGAGTTCTGGAAAATCCTGGTCAATTGCCCCTTGTGTTCATCAGTTTGGAACTGTTGCATGGACTAATCCATTGGTTATGACTTGGGTCTAACTTTGGCCAATAAACTCCCCTTAGTGTAAAGAATCTAACTCTAAACTTATATTCCAGGCAGCGACTCATAAAAATTGATTGCTTCGCATTGAAAATATATTCTCCCTGGAAACTCAAAACAAGGTAAAGTCATCATTGACAGGGTGGGACTTGGTCAAGGTGAAGAGCAGACCTCGAGACAGGTTTCACTGTGCTCATAAGTTTCCAGCAAGTCCAAAGTAGTTTACAAGGAAAAAAAAAAAAAAGGAATATTCCATCCTCAGCTCTCACATAGGAAAGACACTTTTCATGGTCACGTTTCTCTCCCGAGACTGCAAGCTCTTCCAAGCACACCACACCCTTGCACTATACAGGCCAGTTAAATTGAGATTCCTTTTAAGTCCCACGAGGGTCTAATCCTGCCAAGTTTTCCAGTGGAAAGTTTCAGATGTTTCTATTTCTGATCTAATGGCAAGGCCCCCCTTCCTTCCTTTCTGTCCCCTTCATGCACCTCTTTGCTTTTAGTTCTGGGTGGAATAAAAGTCTGGAGGATCTCTTCTTGCCCACCTCTAGATCCATAGGAGCAATAGCGGCAAAGAGTAGGTGCTTTGCTTGTTCTCACTCATATGAGCCTTCATCATCTTACAGGCTATTTCCCTCTGCCTCATCTCTGTTCCTAGAAGGTAATTTGGCCCCAAGACTCTTCTCGCCATTTCACTTTCCCTTTCTCTAAGTGCCTTTAACATCTCTCCCTCCCCAGCCTCTTTATCCTTCCATCAGTCTGCTGATCAATTCTACTATTCCAAGATCACAGACACTTCTCTAACTCATTCCTTTTCACTGGTGTCTTCAATACCAATAATAACTGTTCCTCTACCTATGCTCAGGGATTTCCATGATTCTGCAGGATCACAAAAAAAATGCAAGGAAAATTAGTCAGTGCTTTAGGATAGTTATTTAGCCTGAACCATTTCTACAAGAAGACATTTTTATGAAGAGAGGCCAAGGGCCTTGACATCTTGACCCCTAAGAGCTCCAAATCCCACATGGAGTGACAAAAAGAAGTCAGGAACTCAGCTCACTGAGGAATTCAGCTCACTAAGTTCCATTAAACTCTGAATCCTCTATGAACTCAGATCTGTGAATGTTCTCTTTTAACACAATGCCTTGACTAAGATCTCCAGGGAAGGCCAATGTTGACATGTTTTAAGAAAGTTAGTGAGAAGTAGTGATAAGTATTTGTCAATCCCCTACTGTGCTTGTGTCATCTGCTATCTTGAGTTTGAGAGAGAATCCATAGGCTTATGACATCTTGTCCAGGGCACTGCTCATCAGAAAGCAAGGGGAAACTCCCTCTCCAAGTGCCTTGTCCTATTGAGACTGAGGTGTACCATTGTTCACCCTCCCCAGGCAGCTCTGTTGAGAGAACTCCATCTGGAAATGAATTTCTTTTTTATGTATTCAGATGTGTCCAGACACACTGGTAGAAATGAATCACACCCTTTCTAACTACCACTGTGCCCTAAATAAGAAATCTAGACTAGAGCTTGCTGAGGGGCAAATTAGAGACACTAGTCACATGACCTGCCTTTACTCTAAACTGCCTAGTAGGAATAATTATCCTTGCTGGAGGGAGATTTAGTCTTCAGAAACTGTCTCTGGATTACTCAAGCATAAGAACACTAGGGAGGAAGTGCTGTACATCAGAATCATCTAGTGACACAGTGCTTGAGTTTGCCATTCAGAAACAGCCAGAAATCTTGTCCTCTTTCCCACTCTGAATCACCCACCCAAGGAAGTGGGAGTAGTGGAACAAAGGAGAGAGCCTCTTATGTAACTCCTTTGATGACACAGGAAAATATCTCCAGAAGAAATTTTAAAATTTAAGAAAACTAGACTGTGACATCCCAAAATAAGACAGTGAGATAAAAGGTTAAATATAAAATGGCACTCAGAATACATCCCATTGGAAATTGAAGTGTTCTGATTGCACATACCTACTAGCATATGAAATTCATGGCCAAAGAGGCCAATTACAGTACTAAAGGGAGTCATCAAAATTGACAAAGGAAGGTAGTGACTGAATAGGGGAGTCTTTTGGAAAATGGTAAATACTAGTAAGGAAGGAACTGCTCTTGTCAGGACACAGGCAACCCCCATATTGACAAATCCAGTAGAAACCTCTCTGCCCTCTTACATAATGGCTCAAAAATATTCAACATGCTTAAACACTTTCTCTTTATTGATATCCTTTACTTACTTGGCTTGCATGACACCACACTCTGCTTGTTACTCCTTACCAGTCTCCTTTGCTGAGTTCTTCTCTTTTTGTCCTCTAAATGTGATAGAGCTCCAGAGTTTGATTCTAGGCCTTCTTCTCTTGAGAGGCAATAATAGTATAGCCGTTAAGAGAATGAACTCAAGCCAAACTGCCTGGTTTTGAATCCTATCTGCTACTTACTTAGTGTGAAATTGGAAAATTTGCCTAAGTCTATCAGTGCCTCAAATTCCTCTTTTGTAAAGTAAGGAGAGTAATAGCACCTACCTCATAGGGTTGTTGTTAAGATTAAATGAACCCAACCGGGCGCGGTGGCTCATGCCTGTAATCCCAGCACTTTGGGGGGCCGAGGCAGGCTGATCACGAGGTCAGGAGATCGAGACCATCCCGGCTAACACGGTGAAACCCCGTCTCTACTAAAAATACAAAAAAATTAGCTGGGCGTGGTGGTGGGCGCCCGTAGTCCCAGCTACTTGGGAGGCTGAGGCAGGAGAATGGCGTGAACCCGGGAGGCGGAGCTTGCAGTGGGCCGAGATAGCGCCACTGCAGTCCGGCCTGGGCAAAGCAGCGAGACTCCGTCTCAAAAAAAAAAAAAAAAAAAGAATTAGCTGGGCGCAGTGGCAGGCGCCTGTAGTCCCAGCTACTCAGGAGGCTAAGGAAAGAGAATTGTTTGAACCCGGAGGGTGGAGGTTGCAGTGAGCCGAGATCGCGCCACTGCACTCCAGCCTAGGTGACAGAGTGAAACTCCATCTCAAAAAAAAAATTAAATGAATATATATATATATATTCATTCATATTATATGCTAGGTACTGTTCTAAGTTATATATATACACATATGTTTTATATATAAATTATGTATATAAGTTATATATGTTTATATATATCTGTTATATATATATATAACTTAGAACAGTACCTAGCATATAAGCACTACATACATGTTCAGTATTATTATCATTATAATCATCGTCATTACTATCATCATTATTGTTATTGCTGTTATTCTCTTTTCTGTCCACACTGTTGCTTAGGTAATATAATTCATTCCCATAATCTTAAATACCATTCATAGGCAAATAACATAAAATGATATCCCCCAACTCTGACCTCTCCCTTGACTTCTGTATTAGTCACAGTTCTCTAACAAAAGAAAACCAATAGGATGGATGGATAGATAAAGAGATAACAAGAGATTTCTTATGGGAATTGACTCATGTGATTATGGAGGGCAAGAAGTCCCACCATATGCCTTCTGCAAGGTGGAGAGCTAAGAAGGCTGGTTGTGTAATGCAGTCTGAGTCTGAAGGCCTGAGAACCAAGGGAGCCAATGGTGTAACCCCAGCTCTAAGGTTAATGACCCAAGAATTGAAGGGCCACTGATATAACCCAAAGTCCAAAGGCCCAAGAACCAGGAGCTCTGATGTCCAAGGGCAGGAGGAGGTGGATATCCCAGCTCCTGAAAAGAGAGCAGATTCTCACTTTCTCCATTTTTTGTTCTATCCGGGTCCTCCATGGGTTGAATAATGCCCATTCATATTGGGTGAGTGGGGATCTTCTTTACTCAATATACTGATTTAAATGTTAATCTCTTCCAGAAACACCCTCACAGAGACATTCAGAAATAATGTTTTACCAGTTATTTGGACATCCCTTAACATAGTCAAGTTGACACATAGAATTAACCATCACAGCCTCCAAAGTCATATATCTAACAGCCTATTTGACCTCTCCTCTGAGACAGAGTAGGCATTTCAAACTTAACATGTCTTATATGTAATTCTTGTTTTTCTCTCAAGTCTGCTCCTTTCTCAGCTACTCCTATTTCAATAAATATACCATCATCCACCAGGTTGTTCGAATCGAAAGCTAGAAATCATCCTTGATTCCTCCATTTTCACCATCCCCAGTATCCAATTCATTAGCTAGTTATAACACTTCTACTTCTAAAATATATCTCAAATATAGCTATTTCTTTCCATCTCCACTGCTACCACCCTAGCCCCAGCTATTGTAATTTCTCACCTGGACTACTTCAATAAGCTTTTAACTGGCTTCCCTTCTTCTATTCTTGTCCCTTAAAATCTACACACTATGCAACAAAGTGGGCTTTTAAAAATATAAATCACACTATGCCATCCCTTCACTGAAAACCTGTCTATACCTTCCTATTGCATTTAGAGTAATACAAAATCTTTAGCAGGGACTGGAACACCCTTGTTCTGGCATCTGGCAGCTACCTGCCTCTCCAACTTCATTTCCTACCCCTCTCCACCTCACTCATTAGGTGCCAGCCATCCCAATCTCCTTCCTCTTCTTTGAACACTTTGATCTCTTTCTAAACTCAAGGCCCTTATATTGACTATTCCCTCTTCCTGGAATGATCATCTCCTGGCTTTTCATGTGGCTAGCTCCTCTTCATCCTTTAAGCCTCAATGTCAGCATTGCTCCTCAGAGACCTCTTTTGACCATCCTATCTAAATAAAGTAGTCCTCCAGTTACTCTGTATTTACTCTAAAAATGTTATGTGTTTTTTCACTTGTTTACTCATTTATTTGGTTTCCCTTCCCTCATTGGAATGTAACTCCACGAGGTAGGAACTCTGTTTTGTTCAGTGTTTACCTGACAAATAGTATAGTACCTAGCACATATCAGGTGCTCAATAATTATTAATAGTTGTTGAATGAATGAATGAAACCACTAAGCACCCTTACTGTGCTAGGTGCTTTAAAAACATGACCTTCTTTAATCCTTAGGATATGGCTTTGCAATATCCTTTATTCCCATTTCACAAAAGAAGAAACCAAAGCTCAAAAAATTGTATAACTTTGCCAGGATCACACAGGCAGTACCAGGATCCAAATCCAGATTTTCTGATTCCAAAAGCCTCGTACTTTCTACTTTAGCAAAATTATTTATTTATTCATTCATTCATTTATTCAACATGTATTAAGCATCTATTTTGCACCAAACACAGTGCCATGTCCTAGGGATAAAAAAATGAATAAGACACCACTCCTGCCCTGCACAGAATCTTCAATCTAGTTGTCAACACAGACAAGTAGAAAAGTAACCGGGTAATTACACAAGTGACAATAAGTGCTACATTAGCTATGCTAGGGAAGAGAGAGGCAGTCACGTGTAGGCTTTAGAGTCCGAATGCTTAGGTTTGAACACCAACCTTACCACCTCTTAACTGTATATCTTTGGGCAAATTGCTTAACCTATTGATATCTCAGTTTCCTTATCTATACAATAGGAATTATAATTGAGTGTCTATCTTACAGAATGATTGTGAGGATTGAATGAATTAATACATGTAAAGTGCCTGGCACATAAGAAGTATTCAATAAATGTTACTTGTTTTTAGTGGTGCATAGGAGGGAGAACCAGGCCAGCAAAGCAGAGTTTATTAAAAGCTTCCAGAGGTGGTGAAGATGTCTGAGCTGAGCTTTCCAGAAATAGTAGATATAGTGATCAGCCAGGTTTAGAAGGTAGAAGACTAGGAACAGCTTGCCAGGTAACAGGAAAGCACATACAAAGGTAATTTTCCTGCCAGCCTGTTTCAGGCTCATCAGCCCTATCACAATTTATTCAGAAACCTGACACTGAACATTGTTCTTTCTTTAGGGTAAAATGGATTTCACGTATATCATGTGATTACAGTGATGCTCCCAGAATTTCAAAGACATATACAATGAGGCTGAAGAGAGAGACAGAAGTGGCGGGAACTCTGGATAGGCTTGTGGCCATGGAGAAAAGGCAGGACATGATGAAAGGTATCCCATATGCCCTGGTCTCTGTCCAATGCCTAGTGGCTGGAGAGGACAGCGAGAGAGCCATAGAGGAAACCAGGGTCCCAAGAGAGAGGAACTACTGCTAAGTTAAACAGTTAGGGGCTGGTGAAGAAAAGATGAAGACAGCTGGAAGCAGGACAAATATATAAAGCAAATTTAAAACTCCACAAAGTACTCACTCCCAGTCACATCAGCTTTATGCAGTTTCCCAAAGTCCTAGCAATCATCTAAAGAATTTCTTTAAATCATGTTTGCCATGCAGGCAGCCCACGGAAAAGAACAAGTCACTCTGTTGTGGTTATAACTTTTGTAGAGACATTTCTTGAGGAGCCCAGTAAATGGGCCAGATGAAAGACTGCCGGTGGGCCAAGAAATCCTGCCCTTGGCTTTGGCCCACATCAGAGAGTTGAAAAGGAAAAAGAAGAGGCCAGCCTGCATCCCAGTTTGTAACTCTGGAGAGAGGCAAGCCTGATGTTTGACACTCTACACTCACAAAGAGAATTTTTAATGTCTCATGATGCCTCTTGCTTGACAAAATCTGCAGGAATTGGCCAATGCAATGTGACATTTTGATATCTAGAATCAGGACATAATTTCTTCCTGGAGTTCTTGTTCTATTTCTCTGGGGTGTGGCAGGGCTTGATGATGATATTAACTGGTGTTTGGGGCCTGCCTTGCTTTTTATGCATTCATGATTACAGTCTGCATGCAAACTTTGTAGCAGTTCGTCACCTTCTGAAAGCAGTCAGTGGAGCTGAGGGCTATGGTGGGGAGGAAAGAAGAAGCACACAAGCTTACTTTGTACCAAAGACTTGGAAGTCCAAAGTAGGATATTAGAAACCATCTGCTCTCTGGGGAAGAAAGGTCTACCAGGAATGGGCATGTGAGTTCCCAAAGTCACACAGTTAGTGACAGCGCCCTGATCTGGTTTCAATCAGTGTTTTGTTCAGCTCAAGGGAAACATCGGCCTGAATTTTGTTTCTTTAATATAGCTAAGCACGATGGTTTTTTTGAAAAAAGAAAGCTACATGAGTCATGTTAATTCTCTTGGTTTTGCTGCAATGTATTATGACTCTGTCAGGAGGGTCCAGAGAAAACAATGTGATTTCCCATGCCAACAGGTTACTAACTTGCATGATTTGTGTGCCATAGAAATTTCCAACATAGCTTAGAGTGAAATTCAAAAGATTTAAAACAGCCTCCTTAACTATAAAACAAATAAGTCCTTTATTCATTGCCTTCCTAAGCCTTTCAGCATCAGCATGCCAAAAGCCTTCAAATGGCCCTCACATTCCTCAACAGGTCAGCCAAAATCACTTGCTTCCCCAACTCCTTGCACACCCTTCTGTTTCTCTCCCCTTTGCAACATGTCCCTAGCTGCCACTCGGTGCCTTGGCTTTCCTCCAAACTGTTCCCCCTAAGCAGTACCCAGTGGATCCCCATTTGTCCAGACACTCTTACCTTAATTTGTTTTTTTATTAAGCACTTTTTCCATGCCAGGTACTGTGCTAGGTACTTTACACATGGCATATCGCTTAATCCCATAAGTTCCCTCTAAGCCTCCTGCTCTCACCCTTAGCATCCAGGAAAAAACTTTCCTATCCCATGTCCCATGCTGTCAGAGCCCTGCTTGAGTTGCCAAAGTAACAGCTAGTTATCTGACAAATTAATCTGCGCTAAGATGTCAAATGACAGCCCTCAAATCACACCTATGTAGACATCTGTAAACCCATACATTGGCCTATTGGAAACCTATGGTTTGCCCAAGTGTCTAATTCAATACTCTTCATAATAATACCCTCTATTTCTACAACTTGTAAAATCCCTTTCACATAATTACTGAATATTATCCCTTAGCTGAGCTGAAGTGTTAATGAGGACTTCATCTGCTACCATATAATACAAAGCCATGTTTTAAGGTGCCCTTAGCATCACTAACGCACAGTTTCTTCTCAGATCCTGGCCATGCTTTGACAAATTTTGCTGGCTGACATAGAAAGTCAGAATATCCAGGCAATCTAGGGGACGGGGATAGAGAAAAAAGCAGTAACAGGAAGGCCAGGGAAGTTGGGAGAAATGCTGAAAAAGCAGTCTCCTAACTGTCCCACAGCCTAATCCTATAGGGGTCTGAACCTCAGAGCAAACCAGTAGCCCAACCATTCCTGGCAGCTGCTGCAGCCCAATACCAACTCCCACTCCAGACTGAGGAGTTCTACTTTCATCTCTGTTTTCTCCCCTGTCACTAGCACAATCTGGGGTAAGGAAGCAGACTTAACTAAAGCCTCACTTCTGGACTTCACCAAGAGCCTAAAATGTTGTGGTTTTCCCATCAAAAAGGCTATTCCTCAAGGCCGCTTTGTGGCCCCCAATAACACCACCACTTGTCTGACAGTGGAGCTTCCTGAGGGTGAGGCAGTATCTCCTCTAGTAGGCTAATACCTGCTGAGAAGAAAGGGCAACTGTAAACATTAAGATTAGATATCAGAATGGCAGAACTAAAAGAAAATGTTGAGATCATCCAGAACAGTGGATTTTAAACTTCAGCATGTACCAGACACCCCTGGAGGACTCATTAAAACACAAATTGCTGGGCCCTGCCATAGTTTCTGATTCAGTAGGATTCTTTCTAACAAGTTCTCAGGTAATGCTGATGCTTCTGGTTCAGGGAACACACTTTGAGAACTGCTGCTCTAATCTATTCTACATATTACACAGATAAGGAAATTGAGTCCCAGTAAAGAGAAATAACATGTCCATCTTGCTGATTTTGGGAACTAATAAGCAGATTAGTAACTTTCCCAAGGCTACACAACTAGTAAGTGGTACTGACTTTTAAACCCAGGCATCTCAATCCCATCTCTACCCTTTGTTATATTACAGCAACCTCTAAAAGTATGGATTTTATGTTCTATGTTTGAGTCCCAGCTCCACCATCTCCTAGCTATGTCACCTTTAATAGGTTACTTCATCTATAAAATGAAGGTAATAATTGTACCTATTTCCTGGGGTTATTGTGAGAATACAATTATATATGTGATAACACATATGGGTGAACACTTAGCCTTGTGCCTCTTTATAGTAAGTGCTCAGTAAATGGCAGTTGCTATCATCATCACAGCAAAAGTTGTTTTTGTTGTTAGTTGAGGAAGGCTGGGGGACACCCTTTCTCTTGGCTTCATGTTCCTAAGCGGAGAAATATCAATTAGTGTAACACTGTTGATCTCTCTTCACCCTCACATTTTCCTTTCCTCAGGAAGAAGGGTATTCTGACTGGTAGATCTGGGAACAGGAACAGGCTATGTGCAGCCAATAGGGATCTATCTGCTTTTAGTGGGAATGAGCTCTGGTCTACTCCGTGCTATAAAATCCCCCTTGCAGGCTAGGCCTACACTTTCCTTACATTTTCTGTGTCTGGATGAGTATCTCTGCCTAATTCTGGGTTAAGAAGTAAGAAGCTCATTTGTCAAACACATTTAACCCACTTTCCCTAGCACTTTTATCAGAAATGAGGCTCTCTTTATCTCTATCTCCTTTACTTCTGTTTGTCTTGGTCAGTTCAGACCTGGAGAAAGAAAAGAAAGGGTGTTATTTATTGGGCCACCTGAAACCTCTGCATTATTATTGCTCATTCATCTGAGTTAGTGGGAGAGCTTTTTCTGAACCTAAGTCTCCAAACTCCCACTCCAATGCTCGTTAACTATCCTGGCATTATCATATGGAAAAAGCCTTCAGGGCTGCATTTCATTTACTACATTTTTTGTAGACTTTTATTGAGATATATATAGAAGAGTGCACAAATTGTAAGTACAGATCAGTGAATCTTCACAAACTGAATAAACCTGTATAACCTGCAACCGGATCAATAACCAGAATACCAGAAGCCCCCTTGTGCCCTCTTCCAGACACTGCTCCCCTTATTTCCTTCTATTTTTAATAAAAACATAAAACCTTTCATCAGTGAACAAGCTATTTACATCTTCTACCATCACAAAGTCTTCGGTTGAATAAGGAAATCAAATCAGCCCTCTCAGTCTTCATTTAAATAAACAATCTCCTCTCCACAAGCTGTGCAATTCGAGCATCATGTAAATGCTTCCAGCATCATGTAAATATATCCTGTGCATTCACTGGAATTGCCTATGCAAGATTCAAAGCCATGCAAACATCTTTCCTTCATTTTCATTGGAAGTTGCAGTTCATTCAGGAGTGACACCAGTAGATAGACTAGGAAATAGCCTCAAGCATCAAGGAAAAGCAGCTAAGTCTCCTTAAACAGTGAAGGTGATGACGTGGAAGACTACTGAGGTTTGTGGGTAGTCCTACCCACCTCCTTGACCTTCCAGATCTTGCAGTCATGCATATCATCCCTAACCACCCCCCCCACACACACATACACGCCTCAGATTGGGTGGTAATTGCTTGAACTGGAACTTGTGTCATGCACAAACGGACATTTAATTTGGGCTTTTGTCATGAAGAATATTAATTACTTAAACGCCATCCAACTCAGAGTTAGTTAAGATTTCAAAATAGGATCCTAAGTCACCAAGTTCATTCTCACAAAATCTTTCCATTAAGACAAGGGTGGAGAAGGCAGTTAAGGGCACTAATGGTTCACCATCATCCTTATAATAAAACCCAAACCCTTCATTTCATTATGACCTGTAAGCATCTATGTGATCCGCTCACAAGCTGTCTAGCACTCTGAAGTTTCTCTCTCTCTCTTTCTCAGTCTTTCTTTCTCTCTCTCCATCCCTATCCCTCCCTCAGAACCACCCTCTCCCCCACTGACCCTTTCTCCCCAGTTACACTGGCTTCCTTCCTTTTCCTTGCTCTTTCTTTCTAATCTTTGCAGACTAGCTCCTGAGTCATTCTAGATGCAACTTAGATGTCACTTCCTCAGAGAAGCCACCTTAGATCACCCCTCAATCAATTTCTCCTTATTTTGTCTTCTTCAAACACTTATGATTATCAGAAAATTACATTGCATTACTTGCGTACTCATTGATTATCTGTTTTTCCCACTAGGAGGTAAGCACGATAAGAGCAGGGATTTCATCTAACTTGTTTGCCACTGTACCCCAGTATATAGAACATTGCTTGGCACACAGAAGATACACAACAAATTTATTGAATAAGTACATGAATGGTTTTAAACTATTTATGTGGCCTAAAGTTTCCAGATGCAATTCATGGCATCACTCTTTAGCAGTCTCGGGAAAGCATGAACTTTGAAACCAGCTAAACTTAGGCTCAAATCCTGGTTTTTCACCTAATAAAACTGGGTAACCTTGGGCAAGTTTCCCAGTCTCTTTGAACCAATTTTATCTTCTGTATAATTGTCATAATCTCTATGTATGCAAAGTCCACAACACAATGAACTAGAAAAAGGTAGACCTCAAATCACAGACTCACTCCCTCCTCCCAAACCACCTTCTTGCTATTATATTTCTCTCCATTCTCCTTGATGGTTCTTCTTTTTGTCCAGGTGTGTCTAAATATTTTCTTTCCTCTCTACTCTCCCCGTTTCACAAGCTATTCAAACCAAACAACTACGGCAACAGCAACAAAAAAATCTGATGCCTGGCAAGGCCATATGACAGAATCATCATTTAAGCTCCCATTTCTTCAGTGATTGGCCTGTTGCTTTCTGCCTGTCATCTGTCTTCCTCCATTACCTTCTGTTGTTGTGAAGAAATCAAGCTGAAGTACTGTAAGTATGGACTTTAAGTCATAATAAATCATTCAGATGTCAAGAGCCTTAATCTGCCAATCTAAGGGCAAAGAGATTGAATGGATTGATTGGAAGGTTCTAAAAGCTTCACATATCATTTTTAAGGGGTTGATCTTTCTTTCTCTTTCTTCTTCTTGCTTACTTTCTTTCTTAAGAAAGGTTGGGAGGTACATCAATCTCCTTTCCTATGTGGAAAGCTAGGTGAATTACCATTGTTAACCCCCCAAATTTGAGACAGATGTCAATTAATTTAGAAAGTTTATTTCGCCAAGGTTGAGAACGCACACCTGTGACACAGCCTCTGGAAGTCCTGATGACATGAGCTCAAGGTGGTCGGGGCACAGCTTGATTTTATGCATTTTAGGGAGACATGAGACATCGATCAATATATGTAAGAAGTACAATGATTCCATCCAGAAAGGCAGGGACAACTTGGAGGGAGGAGGGGTTCCAGGTCACAGGTAGGTGAGAGACAAATGGTTGCATTCTTTTGAGTTTCTGATAAGCCTTTCCAAAGG
This sequence comes from Pan troglodytes, assembly GCF_028858775.2. NCBI lineage: Eukaryota > Metazoa > Chordata > Mammalia > Primates > Hominidae > Pan > Pan troglodytes. Next base: position 98,080,843 of record NC_072421.2, read on the forward strand.
AGGCAATCAGAATATGCATCTATCTCAGTGAGCAGAGGGATGACTTTGAATAGAATGGGAGGCAGATTTGCCCTGAGCAGTTCCCACCTTGAATTTTCCCTTCAGCTTCGTGATTTTGGGGACCCAAGATATTTTCCTTTTACATCATCAAAGAAATGTCTGCTACAACTCTACTAGGGAAAACTCTAGTCACTACGGAGTAAGCGCTAAAAGGTACCGTGGAAGTCATCTAATTCAATCTCTTCATCTTACAGAAGAAGAACTGAGACCCACAGAGGAGGTGTGTCACTTGCCCAAGCTCACAGAGTTAATGGCAGAAATAGAGCAAAGCCCCAAGTCTTCTAATCAGCTTAGTGTCCTTTTTATTTTATTTTATTTTATTATTTGTTATTTGTTATTTATTTATTTATTTTGAGACGGAGTCTCGCTGTGTTGCCCAGGCTGGAGTGCAGTGGCGCATCTCGGCTCACTGCAAGCTCTGCCTCCCGGGTACACGCCATTCTCCTGCCTCAGCCTCCGGAGTAGCTGGGACTACAGGCGCCCGCCACCATGCCCGGCTAATTTTTTGTATTTTTTTTTAGTAGAGACGGGGTTTCACCGTGTTAGCCAGGATGGTCTCGATCTCCTGACCTTGTGATCCGCTCGCCTCGGCCTTCCAAAGCGCTGGGATTACAGAGTGTCCTTTTTATTAATACAAGACCAAACCGTTCCCTCACTGGAACTCAGAATCCCAAAGCAAAGATTGGAACAGCTAACTCAGACCTTTACAGAGAGATTGAGTCAAGTAAAGCATGCATGTGGCTTCCACTGATTTCTCATAGATACTTAGAAATGGTAAGAGAATGTACCAATCAGGATCCCAGCAGAAAACAGGCAAGTATACTCAAATTAAATAATTTGAAGAGAGTTTAATAAAGGGATGATTTACAAAGGTTGGTAAACTAAAAAAGAGATTATGGACTCCTGGGAGAGGTAGGAGAAGTGTTATCACCTCAGCCCTGAAAGGGTGACAGGAGAGAGCTGCTCCTAAAAGGAGAGAGAGTTTCATGGAGAGGGCTCTGACCTTTCACTGAAGGACACAATCAGCCCATGGCATCCTGCAGGGGGAAGCTGCAGGAATAAATATCCACATTTCACTCTCTTCCTTCGGATCTCCCACTAGTACTTCCCATTGGTCAAATTCACAGGAAAGCCAGAGGACAAGTAAGCACAGTGCAGAAATGTACACAAGTCTGTCTTCCAGAACACCCAGTAGTGTAGAAAAGGGTGGGGAACGGGTCTGGAAAGACAAAGATAAGACACCCAACACAGTTTGATAAGGTAAAGTGAATATATTATTTCTTCCATTTTACAGAAGAGAAAATTGAAGCTAAAATGAGTTAGATCACTTGTTCAAGGTCACACAGCTAGTATTTAAACCCAGATGTCAGAATTGATATTTGAGCCCAGGACTGCCTTGATTAACAGTAATAAATGTAGAAGTGTTCTCTCCTGTGTCCCGGCAGGTTAAGAAAAAGCAAAGAATCATGGGATAAATACTGTCCAAGTAGTTCCAGATATGTAAAAAAAGGTGCACTCACTTTTTAATTACTCCTTAGCCACCTTCTCCAAAGTGCTTAGTCTTTACCCTCTTTCCTATAAACCCATACTGGAGTTTTAATGGACAACTAATTTGTTAACTAGTAATTTAGCATTAATTGTTACCATTTGAAGGTGTAACTATTTCCAGGGGAGTATGCATTTTAATAGAGAACTTCTCCCTTGTTGTCTCACTTCCCTTCATACCTTTCCTAGAGTAAGTATATGAGAAGACTTTGTGCTAAGTTGGAAAGGCTGGTGAGCCTTATCTTAGCCTATAAGGCATTAGAAGATGCATCTATTGGAGGAAGTACACAGTTACACACTCTGACTCAATTATGGAGAAAAAGCAACTTGATTTTCTACATCTGACTTCATCTTGTTCTGGAGCCCCAATTCCCCCAGTATCTTTTAGGCTAATTTTTAGTCAATTCAAAGTTCAAACTTCCTATTAGGCCTCCCTCAATCTTCTCAAAATGTCTTCTCTTCTCCTTCCTCAAGATGGCATCAGGGTGCAGAGAGAAGTTTGTATAGCCTCAATGCAGGCAGAGAAGGGGACTTTGTGCTGCATGTTGGTCTCTGGTTCCTCTCTGACCTCTACTGAAATGTCCCTAACTATGGCTGGTCATCATGAATCCTGCATCATGTTTCAAGTCCACCTGTCCCTTGGGGAATCATGCCAGGAACACTGCCAATGACCTTGAAACTTGCCATTACTCTTAAGGTAAGGTTTCTACACTCAGCTCTCTCCTCTTCCTGACCCCAGTCCTCTTCGTATGCACCTGTCCTTTCTTCACTCTTGCATCCCCCACCAGGGAATGTGGGAAATTAAGATCTCTTTCATAGCCCTTCAGGATCAACTACATGGTCCCCAACCCTCTCTTTGTTTTATCATGCTACCTCGATACTCAACTGTGGCTACTCTGTGTTGATATGGGGTATCATGTGAGGTGAGCCCCTCCATGAGTTATAGATAGGAAGGGCAGTATCATCCCCTTTCATAATCCAGAGTGTGAGGTCAACATCTCAAGCCTAAGCACATTCCTTCCCAAATATTGCCAAGCTCCTCTGAGCATCAAAACAGCTTTCAGGTTCCCGAGTGGCAGAAACATCCCTTATGTTAATATTCCTCATCCTCACTATACAATAGCTTATACAATAATTTACAATAGTAAATTATTTTCAAACCACCACATTTTGTTCTTGGTCTGTAAAGGGACTGTTTACCCTCATCAAAGCCTGGTTTTTGAAACTATTACCTCACTATACACTCAAAATTACCATTTGAAATTCAGAGCTAGGCAATGATATAGTTGTTCTAGGTCATTTCTGTCTTCCCCCGAAGCAATAATTGATTCAATGAGTAGGAAGAGTGCATGCAAGACAACAAGGAAATAGATAATCAGGAGCAAATGACAACAAAAATTGGTTTATTATTTCAAAAATATGTAAGACACACTTTCATTCTTCAATTTAGGCCAAAAGTACTTTTAAAGCACCTGTCATGCACCAGGCACTATTCGGGGTAGCTATACATAGTGAAGAATAAAAATGCCTCAGTCTATTTCTAGTATCACAAATTTACTGTTAAAAAACTTTTTAAACAGTGGTCAATCCTTTTTGGCTACATTCAATACAACAACACACCAGTGCAGCCAATCTTTTCTTTTTGCATCTGAGACTAGAGTATTGTGCCTGATTATTTTTGTCTGGGTAACTGGGGGTTAACTTGAAAATTTTATTATTTTTCAAAATTTATGACCGAAAATCCTATGAGTCAAATTTCCTGCCTTAGTGTGTACAATATAGTAAGTTGCATTAGTGAACAAAATTCAATATTTGAAGATTAAAGATATTGCCAGGTCTTGGAGTCATCTTTCCAACCATCAATGGCAGCAGTCCAGACTAGTCGTAAAAGGCTTAAGAGATTGTGTTTAACCCATAGCGAACCCAAAATACACTAGAAATGTTATTTTAAAAGCCCTAGAAGATAGTTATCTTTTCCTACCCCTCTTTCTGCAAAAATACAATTAAGTAAAAAGTTTTATTAATTAAGAATCCTCATTAAAGAAAGTTATATTAATCACTCAGATACTTGTTTGAAGCTCACTGTAATAAGATTTTGAACTTCATTATATAAAATTTTATTTCAAATAATGCTGCAAACTTCTTAGACATTCCAGTACAACTCCTTACTGAAAGATCTTTAAAAGTATTCAGCATTATCATTTTCCTTTATTGAGCCTAGAATGCAGTAGTTTTTTGTCTTTCCAAATATACCCTTAATAAAGTGCTTACAAGCTTTTCATAGCTGAAAACTACTTATTAGGGCAGTATTATTATTCCTAAAATTTTCCTGATTTTATTGTCTTGCCCCCATATTGTTCAAATTCAGTACAATTATTGCTCTAATTTGAGAGAAGCTGTCATTAGTTAAAGGGATTCCTTAGGTCACTGGGAATGTTTTGCCCTTCCTTTCTAAAAGAATAATTACATTTTCTACTTAATGAAAAGCTTGTGGTTAAAAAGCATCTCAAGTCGCAGCCAGGCAAAAACATGAAAGGAAGAGTCACTTACATGTATATGTGAGATCCCATATCTCTTTTATTTTAATTGCTAAACAAATTTTGCAGACTTGAAAAGGGCTAGTTTGACAGCCCTTGAGCAAAAGCCCTTTCTTATTAACGGTTAGAGCCTTAACCTATTGTAAAACAACATTAGACCAAAAAAGGGAGAAACTGGTGGGGTTTCTTAGGAACAGGGTGTGGGAGTTAGGGAATGAAAAGTTACCTAGCAATTAAGGCGAATATCTTTGTTAAGGAGAGAGCACAGCACCCCTATTTTGCTTCCCATTTCTTCCGCTAAAGCCAGTAGAAATTGTTCTTATATTAGTTAAGCTAGGCTTGGAGATTAGGGCAGAAGTGTCCCCATCTGAGTTCAATCACCACTCCTTTCTCCCAGGATTTCTTGGAGAAAATGACAATTATTGATGTCTGTGCACAAAGGGCAGGCCACTCCCTGATGACAGTAAGGAAGTTTTGAGAATGTAATGGAGAATGTTCAAACAGTAGCTGGGATATTTCTAGCAGCAGCAGAAACAGGGAAGGCGGGGTGCTATGCAGATGAATGCTAGCTAGCAGAAGCCAAGAGGCCCAATACAGGGTTTGTCTGCTAATCACATTCAAACCAACACCTTGCCAGAAAGCCACGTCCCAAGCTCTCCAAATAATGCTTGCTTCAGGGGTCAATTTTTCCAAGAGCTTTCCATGAAAAGATTTTTAATGGAAATATAAGCTTCATCTGAGCAATAAGGGAAAAAAATGTAAATCTCTTCTCCACCTTGCACTCGCTTTTCCTGCTGTATTATAGGTAAAAGAAAAACTCATCAGAAATGACTCCACAGCCAGACTCTGACCTCCTCAGATCCTGCTCCCTCTAATCAGGCCACAGTTGACTGACAGTCAGGAAATAAACCCTTCTTTCAAGGTACAGCCAGAACAGGTTTACAGCAAATGACTAATGTGATCTAATCTTCCAGCAATTTCGACAGTTTTCAATTCTGGAAGATTCATATACGTCTGTTTAACTTTCTGATTCTATCCTTCGACTGCTCATTGAATTATCCTTCAAGATTCAATCTTCTCAAATATTGCAACCTTTTTGTTATCAAACTCCAGTGTAATATCAGGGTCCACAATGTGCCCAAGTACTACAATATCCACCTGGGGGACATTGAAAAGCCAAAAGTCTAACAGCCAAAGCCTTGTTGGTAGGAGGAGTAGAAAACCACTTATCCCATTAGCAAATCCTCATTAAACTGCCACTAGGTGTGCTAGCCACTGTGCTAAGTGTTGTGGGTGGTACAATCATCAATTTCTGAGATGCCATTAACGTCCACTTGGCCAAAAATCTACCTCTCCCTCGAGCTCACTAATGCCTGAAATCCCTTTAATAAGGGACCACGTCTTTAATTTCCATTCCTGTGAGAGAGAAAAGGTTTATTTAAATTCACACTGAGTTGTAAATGACTAATATTAGGGCCACTCCCCAGATTGGATTGTAATAGGAAGGAAGAAAGAGAAGGAAGAGAGTAGGTAGTGCTGGAAGCCTGAAGGAAGAGGGAGTGTAGAGGAGGGGAGATAGTACAAAGAAAAAAGAGGGCAAAGCAAGGAGGCTGAGGGTTACAGAGACCAACATTGCCAACTCCACTATCTTACCAAAGGGCAATTCAGCATGAAACTTGAGTAAGCATCTATGGGGTCTAAAGAGGAAGAGGTCAAATGCAGCTGGTGCCAGCCAGGCTCTGCAAGAGTTTTACATTTTCTTTTGAATCTGGTAATAAAATACATCCCCAAAGGGTTCTGATTGAAATAAAAAAAAACATTGCTTCAAGTGTAAAGCAGAATTACTAATCTTAAAATTGCAAAGTGTATTAACATATAAATTATTATTCCTAAAAGCATTTCAAACTCACTGGTACAGGTGGATCATTTTCTCTGTCCCATTTCAACTATGTTTTACATTTGAAGCTCTATTTTAGACTCCACTATAAGGCCAGGTTTCAAATTACTTTTATTTACAATTTGATGCATGGAGCTCTGAAATTTCTTAACGTATAGTTCAAGCCTCAGTCATCCTTATTTCTATCTTAATTTTCAGTGGGCTATGCAAGAAAGAGTTAATGTTTGCATATCAAGCAGGTTCTGCTCTGTGTGTGTGTGTGTGTGTGTGTGTGTGTGTGTGTGTAGAGGACAGGGTTATCCGTAATCTCACAGAGTGCATCTTTCAAATGGAGACATAAATGAAAGCATAGTCACAAGTCAAGGATGCCCACTTTCACCACTCTGATTCAATATAGTTCTGGAAGTTCTACCCAGAGAAATTAGGAAAGAGAAAGAAATAAAGGACATCCAAACTGGAAAAGAGGAAGTCAAATTGCTCCTCTTTGCAGTTGACATGATTTTATAAATAGAAAAACCTAAAGACTCCACTAAAAAACCCTTAAAACTAATAAACAAATTCAGGAAAGTTGCAGGATACAAAATGAACATACGAAAACCATACAAAAAACAGGCTCCTCACCCTGCCAAAGAGGAGACTAGCGATGGAGCTGACACTGCTGCTATCATGATGTCATTCCTCTGAGTAGGAGGTGCTGGGACTGTCACATTCAGCCAGTTTCTTGAAATTAGCATGCTCTTTTTGGTGTTTTTTTTTTTCAATGGGGTCTTTTAGAACCTTAGGATAGTTGATGAAAAGAATGCTTATGCTTACGTACAGCTGACAACAGGAATGATCTTTATGGGCTATATGGGAAAGAGACACTTCATATATAGAGAAGGACAATTTAAAGAAGGGGTTTCTTTCTATTTCTCATTTCTCTGACAGACAGTAATGTCTCTTCTGCTGGTAGCTTTCAGGGCAAGGAGGTTTGTGTATGTTGTCATGAAATTCATTATCATACATTTATTATCTAAAAATGCAATTGGAGCCACCCTTCATGTGTGCTACATTTAAAATAACTATTCTAAGAAACCTTATCCACATAAAGTACTAACAAGAACACCAAGATGGAAAAGAGACTTTTTTTCATTATTGGATCATATCTCAGAGCTGAGGACAATCACAATGCATAAGCCAAGTACAGCAGAACACAGCCTTTTCAGGGGTGGCACAGTTACCTTTTCATTTGAGAATGCCCACCCCTAGCCAAAAGGCCTTACAAAGCAAGATTCACTGGACAAATCAGTTCACAATCCACCCAACTCACTCAGCTTTCATGCTGCTTCAATATGCTGAAGAAATAGCAGAAATGTGTGTGTTAGACACAAAAAATTAGGTATAGAAGGAGCATACCTAAATACAGTAAAGGCCATATGTGGCAAAACCACAGCTAACATCATACTGAACAGGGAAAAGCTGAAAGCTTTTCCTCTAAGTACTGGAACAAGACAAGGATGCCCATTTCACCACTGTGATTCAATATAGTACTGGAAGTTCTAGCCAGAGAAATTAGGCAAGAGAAAGAAATAAAAGACATCCAAACTGGAAAAGAGGAAGTCAAATTGTCCCTCTTTGCAGTTGACATATTTTATACGTAGAAAAACCTAAAGACTCCACTAAAAAACCCTTAAGACTAATAAACAAATTCAGGAAAGTGGCAGGATACAAAATGAACATACAAAACCAGTAGCATTTATATACACTAATAATGAACTAGCTGAAAAAGAAATCAAGAAAGCAGTCCCATTTATAATAGCTACCAAAAAAGTGCAATACCTAGAAATAAATTAACCAAGGAGATCTTAACGTCATTAAAAGATCTTTACAATGAAAGCTATGAAACGCTGATGAAAGAAATTGAAAATAACACAAAAAACTGGAAAAACATCCATGTTTTTTAGCTAGGAGAATTAATGTTGTTAAAATGACCACACTACCAGTTGATCACGTGGCTAATGCCTGTAGTCCCAGCACTTTGGGAGGTGCAGGTGGGAAGATAACTTGAGCTCAGGAATTCCAATCCAGTCTGGGCAACATAGGGAGACCTCATCTCTACAAAAGCTTTAAAAATTAGTCAGCAGTGGTGGTGGGGCACACCTGTGATCCCAGCTACTCAGGAGGCTCAGTGGGGAGGATCATTTGAGCCTGGGAGGTCAAGGCTGCTGTGAGCTGTGATCATGCCACTGCACTCCAGCCTGGGTGACAGAGCAAGATCCTGTCTCAAAAAACAAAACAAAACAAAAAACATACTACCCAAAGCAATCTACAAATTCAATGCAATCTCTATCAAAATATTGATAACATTCTTCACAGACATAGAAAAAACAATCCTAAAATTCATATGTAACCACAAAAGACCGCAAATAGCTAAAACAATCCTGAGCAAAAAGAACAAAGCTGGGGGGAATCACACTACCTGACTTCAAAATATACTACAAAGCTATAGTAACCCAAACAGCATAGTATTGGTATAAAAACAGACACATAGATCAACGAAATAGAATAGAGAACTCAGAAATAAATCCACATATTTACAACCAACTTATTTTCAGCATACGTTGGGGAAAGAATAGTCTCTTCAATAAATTCTTCTGGAAAAAATGGATATGCACAGTATGCAGAAGAATTACACTAGATCTCTATCTCCCATAATATATATATAAATCAACCCAAAAATGGAACAAACACTTAAATGTAAAGTTCAAAACTATAAAACTACTAGAAGAAAATACAGGGGAAATGATTTATAACATTGATCTTGGCAAAGATTGTATAGCTAAGACTTCAAAATCACAGGCAACAAAAGCAAATATACACAAATAGGAATGTATTAAACTAAAAAGCTTCTGCATAGCAAACAATCGGCAAAGTGAAGAGACAACCCATTGAATGGGAGAAAATATTTGCAAACTTCAGTTGACAATGAGCTAATATCCAGAATATACAGGGAACTCAAACAACTCAACAGTAGAAAAACAAATAGTCCCAAAAGTGGACAAAGGATCTGATTAGCTGTTTCTCAAAAGAAGACATATAAATGATCAACAGGTATATGACAAAATGCTACACATCACTAATTAAATGGGAATTGCAAATTAAAATCACAATGATATATCATCTCATCCCAGTTAGAATGGCTATTACTAAAAAGACAAAAAATAACATGCTGGCAAGGATGTGGAGAAAAGGGAACTCTTATACACTGTTGGTGGGAATGTAAATTAGTACAGCCATTATAGAAAACAGTGTGGAGATTCTGCAACAAACTAAAAACCAAAGATAGAACCACCGTATGATCCAGCAATCCCACTACTCTGTATTTGTCCAAAGGAAAGCACATGAGTATATTGAAAAGCTATCTGCATCCCCACGTTTATTGTAACACTATTCACAATAGCTAAGATACAGAATCAAACTAAGTGTCCATCAAGGGATGAATGGATAAAGACAATATGGTGTATATACATAATGGAATACTATTCAGCCATAAAAAATGAAACCATGTTATTCATGGCAACATGGATGAGCCTGGAAGACATTATATCAAGTGAAGTAAGTTAGGCACAGAAAGATAAATACTGCATGTTCTCACACATATATGGGCACTTAAAAAGTTGAGCTCATAGAAGTAGACAGTAGAATTGTGGTCACTAGAAGATGGGAAGAGTGGAGGTGGGGAGAGGAGGGAGGAGTTGGTTAATGGATAAAAAATTACAGCTAGATAGGAGGAATAAGTTCTAGTGTTCTATAGCACTGTAGACTGACAATAGTTAGCAATAATTTATTGTATATTTTCAAATAGCTAGAAGACAGGATTGTGAATGTTCCCAACACAAAGAAATGATCAATGTTTCAGGTGATACATATGCTAATAACCCTGATTTAATCATTATACATTATAATACATGTATCAAAATATCACTATGTATCCCATAAATATGTACAATTATTATGTGTCAAATAAAAATCAAAGAAAAAATTTAAAAACAAACGTGGGAGTTAGTAAATTAGGGAACCAGGTCTGGCTCTGTCACTGATCAGTGTCATGACCTTAGTGGGTCTCAGATTTCCTATCTATACAGTGGAAGAAATGCCACTTGAACACAATAACACTTGAGCTTCCTGTTCCACGTAAGTTCAAATCTAGCAATGAATATTAAAGCAATTCGAAGGTATAAAATCCAATATGAATGAAAATTGAATTATTCTTTCCACTCCAGAGGAGAATGAGGTTCCACTGGGACAAAATAATGCCTAATTTTCTGCTCTGGAAAATATTCACAAGACCTTTTCTACTATTAAATTATGACTGTTGGGCTTTCGATCAATTATCAGTTCAGTTCTACCTCTAGTTCCCACTCTGTCCCAGGCTTTTTCTCTGTAAAGGTCTCCTATATACATCTCCCCAAGGATACTCTATTTTTTTCATATATCTAATGTTGCTATTGAGAAGTCTGAGATCAAACTGATTCTTATCTCTTTATACATACACTATTTGTTCTTTCAGGATGCTTTTAGAATTTTCTCTTTCATTCTCTTAATGTTCACTATAAAGTATCCAATATAGGTTTTCCTTTTTGCTCCTATTTAGCACTCTATGACTCTTTTCAAAATGAAGTTTCTTATTATTTTTCAATTCCAGAAAATTCATCTCCATTACTTTTTAAAACAATTAATTCTCTCCATTTTTATTTCCCTATTTCTTAGACTCCTTTTATTTTATTTATTTATTTATTTATTATTATTATACTTTAAGTTTTAGGGTACATGTGCACAATGTGCAGGTTAGTTACATATGTATACATGTGCCATGCTGGTGCACTGCACCCACCAACTCGTCATCTAGCATTAGGTATATCTCCCAATGCTATCCCTCCCCCCTCCCCCCACCCCACCACAGTCCCCAGAGTGTGATGATCCCCTTCCTGTGTCCATGTATTCTCATAGCTCAATTCCCACCTATGAGTGAGAATATGCGGTGTTTGGTTTTTTGTTCTTGCGATAGTTTACTGAGAATGGTGATTTCCAATTTCATCCATGTCCCTACAAAGGACATGAACTCATCATTTTTTATGGCTGCATAGTATTCCATGGTGTATATGTGCCACATTTTCTTAATCCAGTCTATCATTGTTGGACATTTGGGTTGGTTCCAAGTCTTTGCTATTGTGAATAATGCCGCAATAAACATACGTGTGCATGTGTCTTTATAGCAGCATGATTTATAGTCCTTTGGGTATATACCCAGTAATGGGATGGCTGGGTCAAATGGTATTTCTAGTTCTAGATCCCTGAGGAATCGCCACACTGACTTCCACAATGGTTGAACTAGTTTCCAGTCCCACCAACAGTGTAAAAGTGTTCCTATTTCTCCACATCCTCTCCAGCACCTGTTGTTTCCTGACTTTTTAATGATTGCCATTCTAACTGGTGTGAGATGGTATCTCATTGTGGTTTTGATTTGCATTTCTCTGATGGCCAGTGATGGTGAGCATTTTTTCATGTGTTTTTTGGCTGCATAAATGTCTTCTTTTGAGAAGTGTCTGTTCATGTCCTTTGCCCACTTTTTGATGGGGTTGTTTGTTTTTTTCTTGTAAATTTGTTTGAGTTCATTGTAGATTCTGGATATTAGCCCTTTGTCAGATGAGTAGGTTGCAAAAATTTTCTCCCATTTTGTAGGTTGCCTGTTCACTCTGATGGTAGTTTCTTTTGCTGTGCAGAAGCTCTTTAGTTTAATGAGATCCCATTTGTCAATTTTGGCTTTTGTTGCCATTGCTTTTGGGGTTTTAGACATGAAGTCCTTGCCCATACCTATGTCCTGAATGGTAATGCCTAGGTTTTCTTCTAGTGTTTTTATGGTTTTAGGTCTAACGTTTAAGTCTTTGATCCATCTTGAATTGATTTTTGTATAAGGTGTAAGGAAGGGATCCAGTTTCAGCTTTCTACATATGGCTAGCCAGTTTTCCCAGCACCATTTATTAAATAGGGAATCCTTTCCCCATTGCTTGTTTTTCTTAGGTTTGTCAAAGATCAGATAGTTGTAGACATGCAGCATTATTTCTGAGGGCTCTGTTCTGTTCCATTGATCTATATCTCTGTTTTGGTACCAGCACCATGCTGTTTTGGTTACTGTAGCCTTGTAGTATAGTTTGAAGTCAGGTAGTGTGATGCCTCCAGCTTTGTTCTTTTGGCTCAGGATTGATTTGGCGATACGGGCTCTTTTTTGGTTCCATATGAACTTTAAAGTAGTTTTTTTCCAATTCTGTGAAGAAAGTCATTGGTAGCTTGATGGGGATGGCATTGAATCTGTAAATTACCTTGGGCAGTATGGCCATTTTCACGATATTGATTCTTCCTACCCATGAGCATGGAATGTTCTTCCATTTGTTTGTATCCTCTTTTATTTCCTTGAGCAGTGGTTTGTAGTTCTCCTTGAAGAGGTCCTTCACATCCCTTGTAAGTTGGATTCCTAGGTATTTTATTCTCTTTGAAGCAATTGTGAATGGGATTTCACTCATGATTTGGCTCTCTGTTTGTCTGTTGTTGGTGTATAAGAATGCTTGTGATTTTTGTACATTGATTTTGTATCTTGAGACGACTCCTTTTATTTAATATTGTCACTTTTAGTTCCAACTTCCATATCCTTTAGCTTTTTTATATATTTTTTCTATTTCCTTATCCTTCCCTGCTACCTTCTAAGAAAGTTCCTCAATTTTATCTTGAACTCACTAACTTGTTTTTTAGCTACATTTATCCAACTATTGATTCTACCAATTATATTTTTTTAGAGACAGGGTCTTGCTCTGTCACCCAGGCTGGAATGCAGTGGCATGATTATGACTCGCTGCAGCCCCAACCTCCCAAGCTCAAGTTATTCTCCCACCTAAGCCTCCAGAGTAGCTGGGATTATAGGCGCACAACACCACACTTGATTAAAAAAAAAAAAAACTTCTCATTTTTTTGTAGAGATGGGGTCTCCCTATGTTGCTCAGGCTGGTCTCAAACTCCTGGCCTCAAGAAATCCTCCTGCCTTGGCCTCTCAAAGTGCTGGGATTGCAGGCATGAGCCACTGTGCCTGGACCCCAGTTGTATTTTTTATTTCAATTATTATATTTTTTAAGACTGGAATTTCCACTTCTACGCATGACTGAAAAACTAGCACTGGACCTGCCCTCCTACCATAAGTAACTAGAAAACTGGACAAAATATAGGAAACAATTGCTTTCAGACAGTAGACAAAAGGGAGTGCAGAACTATGATCTTCGAGATAAAGGAAATAAATTATGTAATCTCTGTTATTGCCTAGCTTGCTGCTTGGAGGCAATTTCTGGACCACAGCATAAGGATGGAAAACCCAAGCAGAGCACAGTGATCTTGCTGATTTAGGAGACAGAGATCTGAGTCCAGGTAGGCCAAGACAGCTATAATTTGCGGGGCAGGGTATAAGAGAGGAGGGAGTTATGCAAAGAAAGAACTCCAAAATTTGGCATGGGGCTCCCTTGAGTCTTTGCTGAATACTGAGTTGTGCATACATAGAGTGAAACTCCCATGAGGATAGGCAAAGAACAACTGCTGAAGAGCTGTAAGCTGAACAATTCCCAGAGCTCAACCAGGACAGGGAAATGTTTGATTTCCAATCAGCCAGAGTGAAGAAATGTTGAGTACCCAGGAATTTGAGTTGAGACCCCAAAATGATCACGCATTCGTAGTAGGGCTATCCTAGTCCTAGACTAGAGTGAAAGCTACCCTAGACCTACTGTAACAAAGCTTATAAACAAGCCTTAAAAGTTTGAACCTGACATGAAAATGACTTAAATGCCTGCTAAACAAAACTCAACATTCTTTAATGTAAGACAACAAAATTCAGGCACTCAACAACAAAACATTCACAATATCCAGCATCTAATTAAAACTACTAGACAAGCAAAGAAACAGGAAAATATGACCTATAAACAGAAAAAAAAAATTAGATGACAGAAAAAAACAGAATGTGTAGAATTAACAGACAAAAATTTAGAAAAGCTATTAAAATATGTTCAAGGTTTCAAAATAAAACATAAACATAATGAGGAAAGAAATGGAAATAATTTTAAAAGAACCAAATAAAACTACTAGAGCTAAAAATGTATTTGAAATAGAGACTTTACTGATTAGGATTAACAACAGATTAGACACTGCAGAAAATGAGTAAACTTGAAGACATAGCAATAGAAAGTATCCAAATTGAAACACAAAAAGAAAAAAAGTATGAAAAAATGAGAACTAGAGCCTCAGTGATATGTGGGACAATATCAAGTGGTCTCACTCATATATAATTGAAGGCCCAGAATGGGGATTTAGAGAAAACATTTGAAGAAATAATGACTAAAATTTTCAAAATTTGATGATAACTATAAATCCATAGATTCAAAAAGTTCAACCAACTCCAAACAGTATAAACACAAAGAGAACCACACCGAGGCACATCATAATCAAGCTGCTAAAAACTAATGACAAAGAAAGAATCTTGGCTGGGCGTGGTGGCTCATGCCTGTAATCCCAGCACTTTGGGAGGCTGAGGCGGGCGGATCACCTAAGGTCGGGGGTTGGAGACCAGCCTGACCAACATGCAGAAACCCCATCTCTACCAAAAATACAATATTAGCTGGGCGTGGTGGTGCATGCCTGTAATCCCAGCTACTCGGGAGGCTGAGTCAGGAGAATCGCTTGAACCCGGGAGGCAGAAGTTGCAGTGATCCGATTTCACGCCATTGCACTCCAGCCTGGGCAACAAGAGCGAAACTCTGTCTCAAAATAAAAAGTCTTAAATGCAGCCAAAGGAAAACAAAGAACAGTTTAGGTATAAGGGAACAAAGACAAGGATTAACCCTGACTTATCAGAAACAATGTAAACTGGAAAGCAATGGAGAGACATCAAAGTAGTGTGATGGTTAATACTGAGTGTCAACTTGCTTGGATTGAAGGATGCAAAGTATTGATCCTGGGTGTGTCTGTGAGGGTGTTGCCAAAGAAGATTGACATTTGAGTCAGTGGGCTGAGAAAGGCAGACCCACCCTTAATCTGGGTAGGCACCATCTAATCAGCTGCCAGCATGGCTAGAATATAAACCAGGCAGAAAAATGTGAAAAGATTATACTGGCCTAGCCTCCCAGCCTACATCTTTCTCCTGTGATGGATGCTTCCTGCCCTTGAACATTGGACTCCAAGTTCCTCAGTTTTGGGACTCTGACTGGTTCTCCTTGCTCCTCAGCTTGCAGATGGCCTATTGTGGGACCTTGTGATCATGTGAGTTAATACTTAATAAACTCCCCTTTATATACACACACATATATACACACACACACACACACACACATATATATATATGTCCTATTACTTCTGTCCCTCTAGAGAACCCTGACTAATACAAGTAGTGAAAGGAAAAAAAAAAAAAAACTGTTAACCTAGAATGCTATATCAAAGGAGGAAAAAACCTTCCAAAATAAAAGCTAATTACATACCTTGTCAGGCAAACCAAATCAAACCTGAGAGAATTTTTTGCCAGCAAACCTGCACAAAAAGAAATGTTATACCCAATGCCCAGATATTGGTTTCTAATTTCATTCTGCAACACAAGGGACCAGGGCTCCTCGGAGAAATGGCTGACTCTAGGACTGGGGCTATGAATATACAAGATGAGCCTGGAGCATTGCATAGTACCAGAAAGTAAGAAAATGCTAAAAAATAAAAATGATAGGGGTATGCCAAAGGGACACAGCAATCAACTGAAAGAGCTCCCAAAGACCAAAATTGGAACAATTTGAATAAGAAAATAAATAAAACTGTGTGGGATTATAACTAAAATATAAAATAAATATTCATGAGTCCTTACTGATGTAAACAAATAATTTAGTAAACAAATAAATGAGGGAGAATAGAGAAACCTCCCATACAAAAGAATCATAAATAATTTATGTGGATACTTCCCTCTCAAGGAGGTAGAGCATAACTCCCCACTCCTGAAATGTGGTCTGTACATAATGACTTCCTTCCAAAGAGTACAGTATGAAAAAGAGAGGAAAAGAGCAACTTTATGGTGGAAAAACTTGAAAACTACTACCTCAGCCAAGGGATCAAGGTTGACATCACTAATAAGCAGTCATGCTGATATCATGTGCCACTGATATAATATGATGAGAATGGCACTTTACCTCTGTGGTCTTTTTTCCAAGAACATACAACCCCAGTCTAATCCTGAGGAAAACATCACACAAACCCAAATAGAGGACGTTTTACAAAATACCTAACCAGTAATCCTCAAAGCTGTCAACGTCATTAAAAACAAAGAAAGTCTGAGAAACTGCCACAGTCAAGAGGCGCCTAAGAAGACATGACAACTAAATGTAATGTGGTATCTTAGATATGACTCTGGGACAAAGAAAAAAGCAAACAAAAATACAGTATGGACTTTAGTTAATAAGAATGTAGCAATATTGTGGCCGGGCACAGTGGCTCACGCCTGTAATGTCAGCACTTTGGGAGGCCGAGGCGGGCAGATCACGAGGTCAGGAGATCAAGACCATCCTGGTTAACACGGTGAAACCCCGTCTCTACTAAAAAATACAAAATGTTAGCCGGGCATGGTGGCGGGCGCCTGTAGTCCCAGCTACTCGGGAGGCTGAGGCAGGAGAATGGCGCGGACCCGGGAGGCGGAGCTTGCAGTGAGCTGAGATCGCGCCACTGTACTCCAGCCTGGGTGACAGAGCCAGACTCTGTCTCAAAAAAAAAATAAAAATAAAAATAAATTAAAAAAAGAATGTAGCAATATTGATTACTTAGTTGTATAAACGAAAAGGTATCTGAGACAGGTCTCAATTAATTTAGAAGTTTATTTAGCCAAGGTTAAGGTCACGTGCCTGGGATACAGGTCTGTGCCATTCTCCAAAGATGATTTTGAGGGCTTCAATATTTAAAGGTAGAAAGCAGCTTGGAGGAGAAAGAGGCAGGGTGTGGTTACATTACTGAATCCATATGTTACAAAAAGGGAGCAGGTAGGGGAATAGTAAATTATGTATTCATCTCACGCTCACTATAAGATAAGGTGAACATGGATTAGCTACCTATGGAGATATTTAACTTTTTATCTGTACCTATCTGTATAGGAATAAACGGAAAAGCAGCTTCTTGCATGACTCAGCCTTCAGCTTATTTCCTTTTCTTTTGGCTTAGTGAATTGGGGTCCCAAGTTTGTATTTTCCTTTCACATTTGTAACAAATGTACCATACTAATGTAAGATATTGACAATATGGGAAACAGGATGCAGGGTATAAGCTACTGTATCTAATTGTGTGTGTGTGTGTGTGTGTGTGTGTGTGTGTGTGTGTGTGTGTGTATATATATATATATTTTTTTTTTTTTTTTTTTGAGACGGAGTCTCGCTCTGTCGCCCAGGCTGGAGTGCAGTGGAGCGATCTCGGCTCACTGCAAGCTCCGCCTCCCGGGTTTACGCCATTCTCCTGCCTCAGCTTCCGGAGTAGCTGGGACTACGGGTGCCCACCACCATGCCCGGCTAATTTTTTTTGTATTTTTAGTAGAGACGCTGTTTCACTGTGTTAGCCAGGATGGTCTTGATCTCCTGACCTCGTGATCCGCCCACCTCGGCCTCCCGAAGTGCTGGGATTACAGGCGTAAGCCAACGCGCCCGGCCTAATAATGTATATTGTAAAAGGACTAATGGCCATGCCCTAGTCTAGTCCTAATAAAGAGTTCCAGACATCACAGAACCACTGTTAGTCCTATTTCCTGGCACCTTAGGAAGCAACTCCTCTGGTCAGTCACTCCTCTGGTCAAGCAATTCATCAGACCTAGGAGTACGGGTGGGGTGAAGGAATCAACGCCACAGTAGTTGGTTATCTATCCCCATGCTCATCAACTCCTTACCCCAGCAGGACTTTGGGGTGGCCCACATACACAGGCATTCTGGACTACTGCAATTGATTATTGCAGTGATTGAAGCAAGCAGTAATCATTTCAAGGCCACACAGGAATGAGAGGCAGGAATGAGGAGAAGCAGGAATAGAGTTCAGAAAGTTTTCCTCTGTCCTATCTTATCACTGCTGCCTCTGGATCCTCTGCACCAAGCGACAGTCACCCAACTTTCTACACACACCAGGTCAAGGCAGCATGAAGTATCCCCAGAGGTTTCTCACAGTGTTATTGCTTTTGCTGCTGATACTGCTGTTTCTAGAATCTATGTTTCTCTCCAGCTTCTACAGTTTCTTCAGAGTTCATTTTGGGGAGGGAAACAGCAACTCCTTTATCAGGAATTGTAAATATCACTCTTATTAGATGATGCTTACTCTGTGCACAGAACTTTACTTGCCTTATGTCATTTGATCCTTTCAACAACTCTATGAAGTACATGCTATTGTTATACCATGTACATATGAGGAAACTGCAGCACAAAAACGTTAAGCAACATGCACGAGATCACACAGCTGTAAGAGATGGAAATAAAATTTAAACCCATTCAGTCTTAATTTAGAGAACACGATCTTTGTTCATCATCAGATACCCAGTGATTAGCAGATTGTGAGTACTCAAAAAGATTTGTTGAATATTTGCCCAATAATGAACGAATGGATGGATGGTAAAAAATTACACTATCAGACCGGGCACGGTGGCTCACACCTGTAATCTCAGCACTTTGGGAGGCTGAGGTGGGTGGATCACTAAGTCAACATATAGAGACCATCCTGGCCAACATGGTGAAACCCCGTCTTTACTAAAAATACAAAAAATTAGCTGAGCGTGGTGGCATGCACCTCTAGTCCCAGCTACTCTGAAGGCTGAGGCAGGAGAATCACTTGAACCCAGGAGGCGGAGGTTGCAGTGAGCCAAGATCATGCCACTGCACTCCAGCCTGGCAACAGAGCAAGACTCCATCTCAAAAAAAAAGAAAAAATACACTACTAGCTTCACCAGCAATCTTATTCCTCATGTTTTCCTCTGTTTGATTGCCTTAGTATCTCAAAAATATACTATGAGGCCAGTCTATGTATCTGCGTAGTGCATTCTACTTTCAGTTTTTACCATTTAAAGAAACACATTTGCATTTCTAATAAATAGAAACACTTGCCTTTTGATTTTTCTGAGGCAACAGAGGTGACAAATTCTCATTACCAGAGCTCTATCTCAAAAGCTGGCTTGTTTGCTCACTTTGATTCCTCATGGAAGTAGATTCTTCAAAAGAAAGAATGTAAATGGCCATCAAACATACAGGAAAGATGCTCAGACTCAACAATTATGAATGAAATATATATTAAAAGAATGCCAAAATACCATTATTCAAACTGGCAAAAATTAAAGCACTGAAATACCCAGTATAGGTAAGGGTTCTAGGAAACAGACTTTCTTATACATTGATTTGTTCTTTGGAGTTTAAGTTGGTACAGCCTTTTTAAAAGAAAATTTGACAAATTCTAACATTGAAATGTGCAGACATGTTGACTCAAGATTTTCATTTCTAGAAAATTTATGCTACACAAAAGCTTCTGTTGTACAAACATATCTGTTGTAGCATAATGTGTATAAAAACTGGAATAAGTGAAATTTCTGTTAATGAGAGAATGGTTACATAGATTAAGACAATGGAATACTATGGGGTCATAGAATGAGAGAAACCTATATGTATTTACATGGAAAAGCATCCATGATATTGACCAATGAAAAGTACAGAAGAGCCTATAAAATATTATTCAATGTTTATAAGCCAAAACTAATTTATATATATCTGAATATATACATTTTTGATATGCATATGAAAATTCTGAAGTTATTCCAATCTATCAATAATAGTTACCTCTGGGGAGTAAGATTAATGGCATGGTGGATCCTCATTTCTGTGACACTGAAATTTCTTCACAACCTAATAGCTCTTTTGTAATTTTTAAACATGTATATCTGGAAGCAAAGAAAGAAAAAAGGAAGGAAGGAGGACTAACATTTGCTTAGAATCCTCACTAAGATCAAAAAGAACTACATTTGAAAAATAGCCAGGAATCATAAGGCCTTTGTTTTATTTGATGTCTTCTAGACTTGAGCTTATAGGGAAAGCTCTCTAGGCCATTGAGCACAAAGGTTCTTGTAAAGAGCTCAATCCCTCCTAACAGAAAACTCGTGTGGTTTTATGTTGTCATGCTAGTGATTAGGGCATCCCACACCCCTTGGGGAGAGAAGAAAGTGTGACAATTGCTTTAGCCCTTGAAAGAAAAATGGATTTAAATGCAAAAGGAAAATTTTCTCATTTTTTCTTATGTTAATTATTTGAATATATACATATACATGTACATATACATGTATGTATGTATCAGCAGGAACTATCTTCCCTCAGCCACACATGAGAATGTATCCCCAGTTGTCAGAGGTTGCTGGCCAGATCCTTGCTATTCCCAGTGTC
This sequence comes from Pan troglodytes, assembly GCF_028858775.2. NCBI lineage: Eukaryota > Metazoa > Chordata > Mammalia > Primates > Hominidae > Pan > Pan troglodytes. Next base: position 98,101,362 of record NC_072421.2, read on the forward strand.
TAAAGTTAGGCAGATAAGGGGCCGTGCAAAGTTATACTGAGAATCTGAACAGATGAATGATCCAAACACTGAAAGAAGAGAAAAGGCCAGGGTTCTGGTGGAGGGTTGAAGAGGCAGCCTCTTTTTGCCTCCAACTCCAGACTATGTGACCATCTCATTGTTAGACCTATGTTTCTCATAATATGTCTTGAGGGAAAAAAGTCTAATCTCATCTTAAAGACGAGTATCCTTCTTGGTAAGACTATAATAGTGTATTCAGTCAGCACCCTGACCTTTCTTGCCTTCACCTAGCTGAAATGTGTAGTTGTATAATTAACCAGAAACCAATTAATTTATGCAACTCTTTACCATCACTTTCATTTTCATAATGAAGACCATTCCTACCAATTCTGACCCTCACAACGGCAATAATCAATATTAAAATTACACGGCTTAGCCTGAACAAAGGAGAAAAATAATGAAATAAATAAAAGTTAACAAACACCAAAAAGCACAACTTATGTTGTTACAGCCATATTTCTTTATATAACAAGAATCATTTTCAGAATAGCAGAGACTACAGTTTGACAACCCCTTGTGTGAGCTGTTGATCTGAAAAACACAGCCTTGTAATTATTTAAGGGAAAATGGGCATGGAATTTAGACAGAAGGAATGTCCAGATAAGTCCATATTTGGAGAATAAAAACAAAATACTAGATTACACTGTGTAGGTATGATAGACCCGTACTTACCTGGGAAAGGTAATAAAAAGTTGGCACAAATAGGATGCCAGCAGCGTAGTGTAGCTCAACAATTCTGGAGGCAGGAAATCTTCACAAGGTAATATATTTGATTTGAGCTTTTTCATCAGCTGTACCAAGTGAAGAATCATTACTTGTGCCCAATCATTTAGGAGTCTGGAGTCTTCAAAGCTCAACGAGTAGGGGTTGGAGGCCCTTTAAATTCTTGCTAATGTGTGATCCCCAGACTAGTAATATAAGCATCACCTGGGAGGTCATTAGAAATGCAGAATCACAGCCCCCATTGCAGACATAAATCAGAATCTGCATGTTAACAAGGTGCCCAGGTGATCTGAGATGTGCTGCTCTGGATGTTAGCTGGGAGTTGCACTTGCCTGATTTCAAGCACCAGAGCCATGTCTCCAGTAGCTAAATCCCAGCATCTACCTCTATTCCTAGTCTGACAGCCAAACTCTTAGGAGATAGAAGTGCACAATGGTATTAGCTGATGGTCTGATCAACCAACATTTATTAAACTTCTACTGTGTACCCAGCCAAGGGTTAGGCCCTTAGAGAGACAAAAGATGAAGCCCCCTATTTTCAAGAACTGAATCTTCTTGCTGGGGGAAGAGAAGAGAGGCATATCCATATGCCAATCCACTTCCTCACCTTCTCTCCCTTTCTTTCTCCTATTCTAGCCACAACAGAACTGATCCCTGTTCTCCAAACGTGCCCTGTGCTTTTCTGCCTTCGTACTCAATATTCTGTCCACCTGCAACTTTTCCTGTCCACCCCATCTTCAACTACATACACCTCAAAATCCAGCTCCTGCCTACCCTAAATTACTCTGCCTACCATCCCCCGAGAGTGCATTTCTATATGCACCTTCACCATTATCCGGTTAACACTTGGCTTCAAGCTAGCTGAAAAGATTGACGTTTTTTGAAGCTAAAAAGAAACTTCAGGTGGAATTTCCCATTCTCCCAGCTAAACATAATAACCCTCTTAATGCTTGTACTTAGGGTGATCCTAGAACTGTCTCTTCTTCCAAAATGTTTCAGTTCATTGCCAAAGCACTGTTGAGGTTAAAGATTGTTAAAATGTCTCACCTAGCTTAAAATCAAATTTTAGGACTTCATCAAAATTTGAAATGTTTTATTCAGGGATCAAAATATTGGTCCCCAAACACTGGGCTTCTCCCAAAATATTTCTCACTCCCCTACATGGCTTACACAAAGAAACAAACACACGAACACACACAAACTCAGAGGCCCAAAGCAAGTCACCTGCATTGTCAAACACTGGGTGTAATTCTCAGTGAATACTCTAGATGGTAGCATTGTGCATTTTATTCTCCTATTCTTTTCATTGATTTTTCTAATTCATCATTTTATATATCAGGAAAGACGTGTGTGGAGGGGGAGAAAGGTCAAATATTAATTTTATATTAATATGAATCTATAATTAGTTGAAAATTAATAACAATATTAAAAACTTTTCCAACATTTTGTTGCCTCTTAGGCCAATTTCCTGACTCCCTTTTCCCTATTGCTCAAATTCTTGGTTGACACCATTGACTGACTCCACTATCTCATATCGCACTCACTTTCCAACCCTTTGCCATCTTCCCTACCCAACCCTTCTAAAATTATTATTTCATTAACCTCCCCGGTGATTTCCTACTAGCTAAACCCAACTGCCTCTTCTTAGGGCTCATCCTAATTCATTTCTCTGAAACATTTGCGAGGTAATTAACTTTCTCCTTTTTTGCCTCGCAATTTTCCCAACTTCTTTATTTTGAAATGTTTCAAACCTACAAAAAGTTGAAAGAATACCACAAAGAGCAGCCCCATACTTTCACTTAGATTGACTATTTAACCTGTTACCATACTTCCTCCATCCTTCTTTCATTCTCCCTTGCTCCCTCTCCCTCCCTTTCCAACTTCCCCTCTCTCTTTCCAGATATCATGGCACTCTAGATACTTCAGCATACGTTTCCTAAGTTGCAGATATTATTATACTTGAACCTTAAGTTCCTCAACATGCATCTCGGGAATAAGTACATCCTCCTACGACACCTCCTTCTTGAAATTCTTTACTTTCCTTTCCTACCATTGATTCTTCTTCTACCTCTGACAACACTTTTCTAGAGGCCTAAGGTAGAGAGGGTGGAGCAGGGCAATGAGTCTGGCCCTGGTTTAGCCAAAAATCAACTCTGTGATTTGAAAGAAAAAAAAATTTGCTTAATTATAAAAATAACACATGTCCGTTGTAGAAAACAGGGGAAATACAAAGTTTAAAGAACATAAAAACCATCTAAACCTACTATCTAAAGATGATTACTCGAAAAACATTTTTTTAGTCTTTCCCAAAGCATAATCTATTTTATACAGTTGAGCTGGTATGATAAATACAATTTTCTATCCTGTTTTTTCACTTAACATTGAAAATAAGCATTAAAAACTTTCCATAAAACATTTTTATTGGCTGAATATTATTCTATTATTTTGTTCAATGTAATCTTGAAGAAAAGATGAAACTTCCATTTTAAAAATGAGCAAAAGGCTTAAAGAGCAATTCATAAATGAATACAAATGGCCAAAAGTTTATGAAAAAAGTATTTAACTAGTAATAAAAGATAATTTCAAGCTAAAATGACACCATTTTTATCTATCAAACTGACAAAAAATGTTTTTAAAAAAGAAATAATAACCATGGTTGGAAAAAATGAGAGGAAACAGACAAATACTACTGATTAGAATACAAATTAGTATTTTTTTGGATAAAATTTGCAGTGCATAATTTTGAAAACCTTAAAAATATACATACACTTTAGCAAATATGTTTGTAGGAATTCATTCTAACTATATAATTGGGCCATTGCACCACAATACATGCACAAAGATGTTCATAACTGTGATTTATTACAGATTGTTTCCAATCTATTGCTAAATAAAAATAATATGAAATTAACTAAGTAGATTATCGCACAACCATACAACATAATACTAAGCAGCCACTAAGCATATTGTTGAATAATAAAATTACAAGAAAACTATGGGCTGGGATCGGTGGCTCACGCCTGTAATCCCAGCACTTTGAGAGGCCAAGGTGGGCAGATCACGAGGTCAGGAGATCGAGACCATCCTGGCTAACACGGTGAAACCCCGTCTCTACTAAAAAATACAAAAAATTAGCCAGGCGTGGTGGTGGGCTCCTGTAGTCCCAGCTACTCGGGAGGCTGAGGCAGCAGAATGGCGTGAACCCGGGAGGCAGAGCTTGCAGTGAGCCGAGATCGTGACACTGCACTCCAGCCTAGACGACAGAACAAGACTCTGTCTCAAAAAAAAAAAAAAGAAAGAAAACTATGATTTTTCTGTTACATATTTCTATATTCCTTGAGGTTTTTCCAACAAACATGCATTGCTTCTGTAATGAGTAGAAAACAAAGATTTTTAAATATTGTAGAAATATTTATTAGCATGAAATATATTAACAATAAATTGATGATTGAATAAAACCATTTATAGAAAACATGCATTGTATGATGCTATTTTAATAGCTTTAATAATATAATTTACACACCATAAAGTTCATCCATTTAAAGTGAACAATTCCATGGTTATTAGTATATTTACGGAGCTGTGCAACCATCACCATGATCTAATTTTAAAACATTTTCATCATCGCAAAGAAAGTCCTCTCCCATCCTCCCATCCCCATCTTCAGCCCTAGACTACCACTAGACTACTTTTCATCTGTATGGATTTGCCATTGTAGAAATTTCATATACATGAGATCATACCATATGCAGTCTTTTGTGATTTCTTTCATTTAACAGTATTTTCAAGTTTCATCCATGTAGTATGTATCCGTAATTTAATTTTTTATGAATGAATGATATTCCATTGTGTGGATATAACACATTTTATTTACCCATTCATCAGTTGATGGACATTTTGGCTTCTTTTCATTTATCAGCTATTATGGATAATGCTGCGAGTTTTTGTGTGAACATGTTTTACTTTTTTGATAACTAGGAGTGGAATTACTAGGTCATATGTTTATACTAGGTTTAACTTTTGGAGAAACTGTCAAACTGTTTTCCACAGAGACTGCACCATTTTACATACATACCAGCAATGTATGAGGGTCACAATTTCTCCACATTCTCACCAACACTTGTTGTTATCTATCATTTATTATTGCCATTCTAGTATGTATGAAGTGGTATCACTTTATGATTTTGATTTTCATTTTCTTAATGACTAATGATATTGAGCATCTTTTCACATGCTATTGGCCATTTGTATATCTTCTTTGGAGAAAAATGTCTATTCAAACCTTTGCCTGTTTTTGTTTTTAAAAATTGAGTTGTCTTTTTATTATTGAGTTCTTTATATGTTCTGGATACCAGTTCCAAGTCTTATATATGACTTTACAAATATTTTCTCCCAGTCTGGGAGCTATCTTTTCACCTTTTCAATATCATTTAAAAGACAAAAATTGTAACTTTAATGAAATTCAGTTATCTTTTTTTTTAATGGCTGCTGTTATTCGTATCATATCTAAGAAAATGCTGCTTAACCCAAGGTCACAAAAAATTTACTCCTATGTCTCCTTGTAAGAGTTCCATACTTTTACATCTTACATGTAGGTCTATGATCCCTTTTGAGTTAATTTTTGTGTATGGTGTACTGTGGGGTTTCAAATTTACTCTTTTGTATATGGGTATCCATTGTCTCAGCACTATCTGTTGAAAATGCTATTCTGTGTTCAGTGAATTGTCATGGACCCTTTGTAAAAAATCAATTGATCATAAATATTAAAGCATATTTCAGCACTTTCAATTTTATTTCATTGATCTATATCTCTATACTATGCCAGCATCACATCTTGTTATCTTTAAGCTATATTAATGAAGAGAAAAAGACTGAAAATAAATGGATTAAATCATCAAAAATAAAATATTTTATTGCATGTATGTACCATATGTATTTAACTACTTTCCTCTTTGGGGGCATTTTAAGCTACTTACAGACTTTCACTCTGGTAAGTAACACTGTGATGAGCATCCTTCCACAAACCTGCTGTATTTCAAGTTACTTTCTTAAGATAGATTCCAATCAATGCACCCATTCAGTCAAGAGTAAGAGTATTTTTAAGATTCTTTAGATATATAGATGAGAGAGAGAAAATGAGAGAAAGAACAAGAGGAAAGAAGGAAAGAAACGTGTGTGTTTGTATGTATACATACATGTCAAAATTAATTTACATATAATCTGTACCAGTTTACACCCCCAACAAGATGTATTACTTAGAGAAAGTCACCCATATTCTCTGTGTCTCAGATTTTTCATCTATCCAGTGAAAATTTGTTTACAAGAATGTTAGAAGCATCAAATAAAATCCTTGTTACAGTGGAGCTATAACAAGTTTTTAAAGTTCTGTAGACATATAGGGTATTGTTATTTCCATTTATTTTGTCCAATTATGATCAATATGCATTTAGTGAGCATCTACTTCCTGCAGAGAACTATGAGTGGCACAAAAATAAAGCAAAAATTAATTAAAAATTAATTTATTCACAAGATGGTGAGCTACTTGGAGACAGAAACCATATCTCATAGAGGATATAAGAAAAGCATTATAGTACAAAAGAATATGATAGCTGTTACAACAGATGTTACAAACACAATCATTTGGATTCACAGAAGATGAGGAGATTAATTTCAGCCAGGGAAATGAGAAAGACTTCCCAAAAGAGGTAGTATTTAGGGTAGGAGTGGAAATTTGATGGAGGTTGTCATGTTGGGTTGTCACGTTTCATTAAGAAGAACATTTCTGTAAAGAGCTATTTCTTATGTTTATTCTATTTTTTATTCCATTTCTGATTGGTTTTTCTTATTCTTATCTTTTCCCAAGGTTAAGATTTTATTTACCTAACTATAAAGTTAGGATTATCATGCCATACCTGGAGTGGTTAAAGATACCTCCTGATGATCAAATACTCAGAATACAGAGACTTCGTTGTGCCTTCCCCAGCAAGTGGACCCTAGGTTTTTATGCAATTGAAAAGGCCCATTTTTATAGTTTGATCTCATCCACCATATAAGGAACTGTCGAAATTATTGGCTCAGACTGATCAGATATGTTTTCATTTGTTGTGACCCTAGTCTTATTACTGTCATAATCAAAATATATCTGTTCTTCAATAATATTGACATTATCTTGGGAAATAATTATCTATGGGTCTCACACATTTCTGTATCGCTTGCAAGCAGAGACAATGATTATTTTCAAAGATTTTTGTATAGCAAAGAGCCATGAAAGATGAGATAGTGTCTCTCTCTAGGACAAAGGGCAAATTTGCTTATTGTTCAGTAAAATATAAGTTTCCCTCCCACTCTGCTCCTGTAGATAAGGTCCCCTAGCCAAACAGTCTTCCGTATTGAGGGGATAAAACACACAGTTTTTGCTTATCCCTGAGTGATTGGTTTCAGTTTCCTGCCATCTTTCAGAATTATTGAAACAAGGCAATCACTTCCCCCACGAGAACTGGGGGGCACCTTATCCTCTTGATACTACAAAGCTTACTTTCTAAAGCCTCTGGCTGTTAACTCTATTCCCACATGTCATCCCATGTGGCCCTGCATGTCATGTGGTGTCCTTCTCCACTAGGCTGTGAGTATATATGACTAACGAACTGTGGTGGACCTTACCTGTCCAGTGTTGAGTGTTAAGTGTTTGGTCATCTTCGTAACCCTGGAGCAGGAATCCGCCTTTATCAATGGGTTAAACAGGAGGTGGTCAAGACATCCAGAATAATAAAGATAATGTTTCCTTTTAGAGTAAATGTTGAGCATATTTATATGCAGCCAGTTTTAAAAGATTTGGTTCCCTATGTTCAGGATCCCTGGGCTGTGATGCCACTGTGTTCACAGCCTCTACCTAGCCCCCTCTGCATCACCCTGTGGGAGTTAGAGGGGAAGGGCAAGGGGTGCTGACATGAACACAAAGCTCCTGCTGTTTGCTGTGCAATGAGTAATGAAATCCTTTGCCTCTGACCCAGAAGTTTCATATTTTCTCCGAGCATCCATAAAACTGGCATGCAAGTAGAGTAAAATCTCAGACCCTTCATAGTTCTTGACAAATTGTACAGCCTGATAAAATTACCTTGCAATTTTCTTGAGTGTCTCTTCTTTATTAATCAACCAATGTGTAAGTGCATCTTGCAGTGATTCTGAGTGGTGTTTGGTCTGTTTCAGTTTAAGTTAAAGCCTTTGGTCAATCTGGTTCACTGATATTACAAGTGTTCTTTCTTATGGATTATTAAGACCCACAATATTGACATCCACTGGTTTAAAAATATCATTGCTACCACTGGGACACCAGTGAATGAACGAATGGATGAATGAATGAACAAGTCACTGAAATCATTGAATCGTTGACTGTTTCCTGTAGTAAAAGAGTCTTAATTAAATAAAGATGGAATTTTGGGGAATGTACACAGGAGTTCTTATTATTCAAAAGTTCATTATCAAAGTCTACACAGTATGTTCCTGCAAAGAGCAAAAGTTTCCATAACATAAAAAGTGTTTATTAATGAACTAGCCATAGTAAAATTACAGCCCATTTAAACATCCCTCTTTGACTAACAGTAGTGTCTATCCCTTGCCATTGCAGCAATGATCTTTTCTTCCTGTAAATATCCAACATCGTGCAGTGAAAATTTGCAAAGTGAAACTGAAAATTTTGTAAAAGATGCAGAAGTATAAAGAAGATAAAAGATGTTGGAGAACTGCTCAAATAACTTACAAAGTCAATGACAAATGATCACTCGGCAAAGTTAGATAAGTTAACAATTGAAGAAGAGAAAATGAACAAGGATGATGACAGCACTGACATTTCAAAAGAGGACTATTTGAATAATAAAAGCTTAAGAAAGGTCCTTGGAAAAAATGATGCAGCTCTCAAACATTTTTGTAAAAATGACCCTCTAATAAAAGTCAAAAGTGAAGTGAAGGATATTGTTACCATGCTATCACATAAGTTTGCCAGAAAATTATACCCTTAAAAACAACAATTCATTCTTCATTTTAAGAATTAGAAAATAGCTGAATTAGAACCTATATCAAATGTAAGATAAAATCTCTTTTCATAATTGTTTCACTTTTGAACTAAAATCTCAACCAAATCTTTTATTTTTTCACTGTTTATTATGAAACACTCCCTGTTTCACATACATTCTCTTTAAGTGTCTTTTTTCAGTACTAGTTTGTCCTGCATAATGAGGACTCCCTGTGATTACTTTGCTATATCAGGCTTCCTTTAATCCTGGAGTATATATTCCACTAGCACAGTAATTCCTAAGGGTGGTATTCATACCACTGATAGTACACTAAATGATTTTAAGTAATTTGCAGATAGTCTTTTTTATTTTAATACTTATGCATTTATTTTAATATGTATTACCAAAAATATAATGTATTAATTAACCCAACTTCTCACAAACTATTATGGCTTAAGACAAAGTTAAATTTTAAAAGGCGAATAGATTTAAAATAAAAAATAAAATGTTAATTATCTTTTTTATGCAAATGGTAGGCATATGTGGCAAAAGTTATAACTCATAAATGACTCCAGTTTAGGAAGCACTGCACTAGCATAAAGGTACCAGGCACAAATCTCAAGCACTTTCAAAAGATGACATTTGGTGGCCAAGAATGTGTTCAGCAGGACAACAAAGCCTCACATTAGTGATAGGACAGGCCCCTTCACATCATAATTGTGGAACAAGTCCCTACTATTCAGATACACTTAAAATTCTCCAGGAACAATTAGTTTAAAATAATTAGGGACAAGTTTTGTCATCCCCCATCTCCTCCCTCTATGTGTCACTGCATCTTCCTCTACTTTCTGAACACCCTACCTGTCATCCATTTTTACCAATTTTTTTTTTTTTGAGACGGAGTTTCGCTCTTGTTGCCCAGGCTGGAGTGCAATGGCACGATCTTGGCTCACTGCAACCTCTGCCTCCCAGGTTCAAGCGATTCTCCTGCCTCAGCTTTCCCGAGTAGCTGGGATTATAGGCATGCGCCACCACACCCGGATAATTTTGTATTTTTAGTAGACACGGGGTTTCTCCATGTTGATCAGGCTGGTCTCGAACTCTTGACCTCAGGTGATCTGCCCACTTCAGCCTCTCAGAGTGCTGGGATTACAGGCGTGAGCCACCGCGCCCAGCCTATTTTTACCAATTGTTACCTGAAGGCTTGGCCCTATCCCACTTTCTATAGTAATCCAGGCTGGAGGCCAGAGTACTTCAAAAGCCTCAACATTGACCACCTCCAACACCAGGGAAGCATAATCCATTTCCCTTTCAGTGAAAGCATATGTGTGTGCACACACATTTGTGTGTGCGTTTGTGTGTGTGTGTTGTGGAGGGTATTATGGAGGTAATCATAGTAATGGCCTTCTATTTGTTGTCTCAATTCAAATATCTTTTTTAGTAAATAGTTTTTATTTTAATTGATGGAAGAAAGGGAAGCAGCATCTCAAACAGATATTCGTACACCCATGTTCATGTTCATGTTCATGGCAGTATTATTCACAATACTCAAAAAGTGGAAACAATCCAAATGTTCACTGATAAATGAATGGACTAAAAAATGTGCTGTACACATACAGGGAAATGGTATTCAGCCTTTAAAAAGACAGAAAGTCTGACACATGCTACAACGTGAATGAACCTTGAAGACATTATGCTAAGTGAAATGCAGTTGTCAGGGACTGAGGGAAGGGGAGAATGGGGAGTTACTATTTAATGGGTACAGTTTTATCTTGTGAAGATGAACAATTTCTGGAAATGGATTGCGGTGATGATCGCACAACAGAGTGAGTGTATAAAATGATTCTGAACTATACACCTAAAATGGTTAAAATTGTTATGTTACATATATTTTGCCACAGTGATGAATAAATAAGAAGGAGAAAGAGAAGAAGAGGGGGAGTGAGGGAGGGAGAGGAGGAGGAGAAGGAGGAGAAAAAAAGAAGAAAGTTGATTTACACTGGAGAACTCACAGGACCAGGACATACAGATACCAGAGTCCTCAGAAAACTAGGGTGAGACATGGGGCTAATATAGGGTGATAAGTTGTTGAAAGTCCATATATAAAGTGGTTGAATGACCACCGGAGATTCCAGGCAATTCACCCACAAACAAAGGTTTACTCTGTGGAGAAACTGAACCAAAACAGACCTAGGGTAAGGCAGGAATAGATGTGGAGTTGGAAACAGGTGGATAAAGTGGAAGTCTACACACTAAATGTGGAACCCCTCAACTCCTGTCCCCTCTCCCCTGCTCCCAGAATGCAAGACACCAAACATCTGCTCCCAAGAAGATTAATTTTCCTCTTGAGAAATGGAATGGCCTATAGAATACAGCCTTCAGATTTTGGCATTTCGGAATCACACAACAATAACATCAGCATACCAAAAGATTAAAGAAGGAAACAATAAAAGGAAACAGGGAGAAATAGAGATAATGCAAGTAAAAGACTTTTTATCTTTATCATTATTTTTTCAATCAATAATATATTTATATGGTTCAAGGTCAAATAAATATAAATAGGGACACAAGATTGGTCTCATTCCTATCCCTTCTTCCTCATCCACCTTCTTTCCACCCCCCACTCCCCTACAGGTAATCATTTTATGAGTTTATTTTTGCCATTTTAATATTTATTTATGTAAATACAGGAAAATATGAATATATATTTATTTTCCTTTATATTACAAAAGATAGTATACTATATATTGGTTTTCATCTTAAACATTTTTTTCACTAAAAAGCTATCCTGGTGATGTCTCCATATCGTACGTAATAGTCTTCATTTTTGTTGTTGTTTTAATTTTGGCTTTTTTGCTTTTAGGTTTTTGTTTGATTTTTGTTTGTTTTTTGCCTGACAGGGCACACTATGTATGCATGTCATGGTACATATGTAATTTTGTACATATCTATCCATAGGATATCTCTGGAAAGATTCCTCAAAATTGAACTGTTACGTCAAAGGGAAAATAGATCCGTAATTATGGTATATATTCCCAGATTCCACTTCATAGTAGTTGTACACTTTTTCCCCAAGGCCTTGTAAGTAGAGTATAAATTTTGGATTTTTTCCAAGGTGGTACATAAGAATTGGTATTTCACAGAAGTTTTAATTTGAGTGTTTCTTATTGTGAATGAGGTTGGGCATCTTTTCATATTTTTAAGAGATCTTTCCCTTTCTTTAAATCGTTAATGTCCCATGTCGATTTTTCTATTGGGTTGTTGGCCTTTTTCTTGACATTTTCTATGAGAGAGCAGCTCTTTGTGACACAAATTGCAAATATTTTATCAGTTTGTCTTTCTTTTTTTGCATTGCTTATGTTGCTTTTTGTCACAAAGACTTTTTTAAAATGTAGTCAAATGCCCTAATCTTTTCCCTTAATGGCTTCCGGATTTTGAATCATAGTTAAAAAGGCCTTCTCCCACTCTAAGACTGTAAAGGAATTGACCTATGTTTTCTTCCAGTTCTTTTGTGGCTTAATTTCTCTTTAAATTTACAACATCAATCTACTTAGAGTTTAGCCTGGTATATGGCATGAGATGTGGATCCAACTTTATCTTTTTCCAGTACCAATTTTTTTTTTTTTTTGAGACGGAGTTTCACTCTTGTTGCCCAGGCTGGAGTGCAATGGCACGATCTTGGCTCACTACAACCTCCGCCTCCTGGGTTCAAGCGATTCTCCTGCCTTAGCCTCCTGAGTAGCTGGGACTACAGGTGCACGCCACCACGCCCAGCTAATTTTGGAATTTTTAGTAGAGACGGAGTTTCTCCATATTGGTCAGGCTGGTCTCTATCTCCTGACCTCAGGTGATCCACCCGCCTTGGCCTCCCAAAGTGCTGGGATTACAGGCGTGAGCCACCGTGCCCCGCCTCCAGTAACATTTATCAAAAATTCCTTTTTACCACATTGATTCGAAATGCCCTATACTAAATTCCCATATCTATTTACGTCTATTTCAGGACTTTCTGTCCTGTTCCCCCGTCTCTTCATTCACCAGTACCATACTCTTAACTTTTGAGGCTTTACATTTTAATATATTATTTTTCATTTTTAATATATGATTTTTCTATTGCAAAGATTCCTGGCTATTTTTGCTTGCTTATTTTCCATATGAGCTTTAGAATTTCCTTTCAGAAAAGAAAAGATGGTAGTTTATTGGAAGTGCATTAAATTTATAAATTAATTTAGAGAAAACTAACATCTTTATAATGTGAGTCTTCCCTACTCAAGAATAGAGTACATCTTTCCATTTGTTCAAGTATACTTTTGGCTTTCAGTAGTGTTTTCCTCAAATTTTTTGCACATTTCTTCCTAAATGATTTATCTTTTTTTTGTGGCTATTGCAAATAAGGTCTTCTCTTTCATTGTACCATCTAATAGATTGTTTATACGTGGTAAAAAAATATTGATTCTTGTACATTAACTTTATATTCTACCATCCTACTGAATTATCTCTCACTCTCTCTCAATATACAAATGTGTGTGTATATTGGTGGGGGCAGAGAGAGAAAGAAAGATAATTTTTCAAAAAGAGTCTTTTTAAAAGCTATAATTAATATCTTCCGAGAGTTAAGAAATTATTGAATCCATAAAACAAGAGCAAGAGTTTATGGAAAAGGGACAAAGAACAAGAACACACTTTTTTTCAGATAAAAACACGTTTTCTTTTTGTAATGCCACATCATCTATCTGCTCATGTGTGCAAATCTATATATTATATATTTTCGTGAAATAATACATGTTGAGTTTTGCTATAGAAGAGGTGGAAAACTAGCTTAGAAAACTAATTCTAGGCCTGCTTCTGTTATTTATTACCTTTGTCATATTAGGCAAATGAATTATCACCTTTGGATCTTGTTCCCCCAACTGTAAAGTTGTACTCAATTATCTAATTCTATATGGTCTTTCTAAGGTCAATATATCTATGAATAAATTAATCAGTAAATGATTTGTTTCTTTTAATTTTCATATGATTTTTCTCACTGAGAGTTGTAACAAATTTGTGACAATAACCTGCTACTTTCACTATAATTTAAACACAGCCAGAGGTTTGAGGAAGTTTTTGGCCTTTGAAGTTTGTGAACTGGAAACCGTTACAGAGTGTTTTGAATTCTCTACAACCTGCAATCCTACTCAACAGTACAGGCCACTTATAGTTTCACTTCTTTTTAAAATTTATTTTTATTGTATACATTTAAGGTGTACAACATGATGTTTTGATATATACATACACGTAATGAAATGATTACTACAAGTAATTGAGTTAACATATCCATCACCTTCCTTAGTTACCTCTTTTTTTGTGTTTGTGGTAAGAGCACCTAAAATCTACTCTCTTAGCAAATTTTTAATAAATAACACAATATTATTAACTATAGTCCTCCGGCTGTACATTAGATCTCTAGATTTATATATCCTACATAACTTCAAGTTTGTACCCTTTGAACTACATCTTCCCATTTCCTCACCCTTCCAGCCCCTGGTAACCACAGTCCTGTGTCTGTTTCAATGTATTTGACTTTTTAAAAATATTTTACATACAAGTGAGATCATGTAGTATTTTTATTTGTGTGTCTGGCTTATTTTACTTAGTTTAATGTCTTTCAGTTTCATCCATATTATTGCAAATGACAGCCTCTCCTTCCTTTTGTTTTTTTTTTTAATTTCAGCTTTTATTTTAGATACAAGTACGTACATGTGTAGGATTGTTACATGGGTATATCAGACCCAGGTAGTGAGCATAGTACCCAATAGCTAATTTTTCAACCCATTCTCCCTTCCCTCCCTGCCCCCTGTAGTAGTCTGCAGTGTCTGTTGTTCCCATGTTTATGTCCATGTGAGCTCAATGTTTAGCTCCCACTTATAGGTAAGAACATGTGGTACTTGGTTTTCTGTTCCTGCATTAATTCACTTAGGATTATGGCCTCCAGCTCCACCTATGTTGCTACAAAGAACATGATTTCATTCTTTTTATGGCTGCATATTATTCCATAGTGAATATGTACCACATTCTCTTTATCCAGTCCACCATTGATAAGCATCTAGGCTGATTCCATGTCTTTGTTATTTTGAATAGTGCAGCAACTAACATATAAGTGCATGTGTCTTTTTGCTAGAACAGTGTACTTTCCTTTGGGTATATATCTAGAAATGGGATTGCCGCATCAAATGATAGTTCTGTTTTCAATCCTTTAAGAAATCTCTAAACTGATTACCTCAGTGGCTGAACTAATTTACATTCCCTCCAACAGTGTATAAGCATTCCCTTTTCTCCACTGTCTTGCCAGCATCTGTTGTTTTTGACGTTTTAGTAATAGCCATTCTGACTGGTGTAATATGGTATCTCATTGTAGTTTTGATTTGCATTTCTCTGATGATTAATGATCATAAAAATTTTCTCACAGTTCTTGGCCACTTGTATGTCTTCTTTTGAAAAATGTCTCTTCATATCCTTTGTCCATTTTTAATGGGGTTGTTTGTTTTTTGCTTGTTGATTTATTTAAGTCCTTATAGATTCTGTATATCAGACCTTTGTCAGATGCATAGTTTGTGAATATCTTCTCCCATTCTGTAAGTCGTCTATTTACTCTGTTGATGGTTTCTTTTGCCGCACAGAAGCTCTTTAGTTTAATTAGATCCCACTTGTTAACTTATGTTTCTGTTACAATTGCTTTTGGGGACCTAGCCAAAAATTCTTCACCAAAACTGATATTAAGATGGGTATTTTCTAGGTTTTCTTTTAGGATTTCTATAGTTTGAGGTCTCATATTTAAATATTTAATTCATCTTGAGTCACTTTTTGTATAAGGTGAAAGTTAAGGGTCCAGTTTCATTCTTCCGCATGAATGAATGGGTAGCCAGTTATCTCGACACCATTTATTGAATAGGGAGTCCATCCTCTATCGCTTGTTTTGTTGGCCTTATCAAAGATCGAATGATTGCAGGTGTGCGGCTTTATTTCTGAGTTTTCTATTCTGTTCCATTGGTATATGTGTCTGTTTTTATACCAGTACCATGCTATTTTGGTTACTGTGGCCTTACTATAGTTTGAAGTCATGTAGGGTGACAGTATCTCCTTCCTTTTCCATTCATCCACTGATGGAAACTTAGGTTGTTTCCATATCTTAGTTATTGTGAATAATGCTACAATAGGCATGAGAGTGCAGATATCTCTACAAGGTGCTGATTTCATTTTCTTTAGTATATACCTAGCAAAGGAATTGCTGGGTCACATAATAGTTCCATTTTTAATCTTTTTGAGAACTTCCATACTGTTTTTTATAATGGCTGTACCAATTTACCCTCCTACCAACAGTGTGCGAGGGTTCCCTTTTTCCACACCCTTGCCAACACTCATTATGTCTTGTCTTTTGGATAACAGTCAACCTAAACAAGACAGTATGGTACTGGCATAAAGACAGACATGTAGACCGACATAATAGAAAAGAAAGCCCAGAAATCAATCCACACATATATAGTCAAGTGATCTTCCACAAGGGTACCAAGACTACACAATGGGGAAAGGACAGTCTCTTCAATAAAGGTGTTAAGAAAACTGGGTATCCACATAAAAGAATGAAACTGGACCCTATCTTATGTCATACACAAAAATCAATGCAAAATGGAATCAATTCAAAAAAGCACATGTACTCACATGTTCATCGCTGCACTATCCACCACAGCAAACCACACTAAAGACCTAAGCATAAGACTTGAAACCATAAAACTTATAAAAGAAAACATAAGAACAAGCTCTTTGACATTGGCCTTAGCAAAGTTTTTTTTTTATGACACCAAAAGCTCAGCAACTAAAGCAAAAACAAACAAATGGGACTACATCAAACTAAAAAGCTTCTGCAAAGGAAGCAAGCAACAAAAAGCCTATGGATTGGGAGAAAATACTTGCAAATCATATATCTGATAGGGAGTTAATTTCCAAAATTAACCAAGAAACTCACATAATAGGAAAAAATCATAACTTATTAAAAGATGGGCAAAGGACCAGAATAGACATTTCTCCAAAAAAGACAATAGGTATTTTTGAAAAATGTTCAACATCACTAATCATCAGGGAAATGTAAATCAAAACCACAATGGGATATCTTCTCACACAGTATCATCTCTTTACGCTTCTAATATACTTTGGATATTTGTCTCTGCCCAAATCTGATGTTGAAATGTAATCCCCAATGTTGGAGGTGGGGTCTGGTAGGAGGTATTTGGGTCATGGAGGCTGATCCCTTCCTCATGGTCTGCCGTTGTTCTCACAATAGTCAGTGAATTCTTACAAGATCTGGTTGTCGTAAAATGTGACACCACCCCCAACCCTCTCTCTCTCTTACTCCTGCTTTCACCAAGTGACCTTATTGTTCCTCCTTCGGATTCTGCCATGAGTAAAAGCTCCCTCAGGCATCCCCAGAAGCTGAGCAGATGCCTCACTGTGCTTCCTGTACAGTCTGCAGAACCATGAGCCAATAAAGTGTCTTTTCTTTATGCATTACCCAGTCTCCAGTATTTCTTTCTAGCAATGCAAGAACAGCCTCATACAGCTTCCTAAAATGAGATAATTTAAGACATAATTATACCTTAAGCATGATTACCACAGGTTAAAACGTGGAAGAGAGGTCAGATTTTTGTTTTGGAATGCAATCAGAAATATTTATTTTAGAAAATAGTTTTAGCAGTTATACAACATTATGATTTTATTTATCCAAGATGCATTAAAATAATCTTTTTCTTAGTCCTCCTTCCCCATTTTGATTCTAAATCAGACTTACTTATCATGATGACAACTAATATTTATTAAATGTGTATATGTACCAGGCACTAGTCTAAGTAATCTCCATGCAATATTTTTTTGCTTTTATATCAACCCTACAAAGCACAAAATTTTTCTTTAATCTCTATTTCACAGAAACGATAGCAGAGATTTAGAAAGCTAAAGTGATTTGCTCAAAGTCATACAGCTAGTAAAATATAGGCATATAAACTTGTCAGTCTGTCTCTAAAGCCCATGCTCTGAACCACTACGTTTAATTTCCTTTAAAAGAAAAAAGGAAATGAAAAAAAATGTACCTTAAGCGGTACAGCCTGATGAATCAGACTTCCTCAACTTTTAAGTCATTTCATAATGTCCAGATTCACAATCATGACCCGTTACAGACAATAAAAAGTGTGATGTTGGGAACAAAAAGGTAATGGGATATTTTTCTTAACGTAAGGCATGAAACTTGAACTACAATAATGTTATCCAGAATTGAGTGAAATTCTTGTGGCAAATGGGTTAGAATTTGGATTCGTTTTAATTTCAGAAACATAATAAAGCATGCATAATATTTACTATATAGCACCATAATGTTTCATCAGCATAAATTGTGAATATTCACATTAAGTGGCATAAACAAAGACTCTAAATAGCATTGTGTTGGTTCAGGTCAGGATTTACAATAAAATTAGTTATAAAGGAGTTTTCCTTTATAGAGCTCTATATATTTTGGAATTGTGGATAAGAACTCATGGACCTACACTTCTCTAATTTTTTTTCTTTTTTAAAAATTTTAATGTATTGTGGTAAGAGTACTTACCAAGAGATCTACCCTCTTAACAAGTTTTAGTTGTACAATACAGTTTGTTAACTATGGGGACAATGTTGTACAGATCTCTAGAACTTACTCATCTTGCATAATTGAAACTTTATGTCCATTTGACTATTTTTGATATATCATATAAGTGGAATTATGCAGTTTTTTCCTCCTGTAACTGGCTTATTTCACTTGGCATGTTTTCAAAGCTTTCTCCATTTTGTCACATAAGGCAGAATTTTCTTCTTTTTATAAGGCTGAATAATATTCTATTGTATGTATATAGCACATTTTCTTTATCCATTCATGTCAATGGACATAAGATTGTTTCCACATCTTGGACATTGTGAGTAATGCTGCAGTAAACATTGAAGTGCTAATATCTCTTCAAGATCCTAATTTCAATTCTTCTGGAAAAATACCCAGAGGTAGGATTGCTAGATTATACAGTACAATTTTTTTTAGGCACCTCCATACTGCACAAAGCTTCCAATTTCTCGATCTTTGCCAACACTTTTCTTTTTGTTTTTTTGTTTGTTTGTTTGTTTCAGTTTTTCTGTTTTTATAATAGCCATCCTAACAGATGTGAGGTGATAGTTCATTGTGATTTTTAGTTGCATTTCTCTGATGATTAGTGGCATTGAGCACATTTTCATATACCTGTTGACCATTTGTTTGTCTTCTTTGGGTAAATTTATATTCAAGTATTTAGCCCATTAAAGGCTTTTTAAATTATTATGGATACATAATACTTGTACATATTTAGGGGTCATGTGTTATTTTGATACAAGCATATAATGTGTGATGATCAAACCAGGGTAACTGGGATATCCATCACACCCCAAGCATTTATCATTTATTTGTGTTAGGAACCTGCCAATTCCACTCCTTTGATTATTTTGAAATCTACAATAAATTATTTTTAACCTTGTCACCCTATTGTGCTACCAAACACTAGGTCTTATTCCTTCTAACTGTATTTTTGTACCCATCCACCATCTCCTCTTTCCCCCATACCCCTACGCCACCCCCACTATTCTTTTCAGCCTCTGATAACCATCAATATATTCTCTATCTCCATGAGTTCATTTTTTTATCTCCCACATATGAATGAGAACATATAATAATTATCTTTCTGTGCCTGGTTTATTTCACATAACATAAGGTCCTCCAGTTCCAACCATGCTGTTGCAAATGACAAGATTTCATTCTTTTTTGCTTAATAATATTCCATTGTGCATATGTACCACATTTTCTTTATCCATAAATTCATCGATAGTCACTTAGGTAGATTCTACATCTTGGCTTATTAGTTTTGGGGTGTGTTTTTTGTTATTGCGTTATAGAAGTTCCTTATATATTTTGGAAATTAATCCCTTATCAAATATGTGGTTTGCAAATAATTTCTCCCATTTCTAGTTTTCCTTTTTCACTCTATCAAGTTTTTTTCCTCTGCCGTGCAGAAGCTTTTTACTTTGACCTGGGCTCACTTGTCTATTTTTGCTTTTGTTGCATATGTTTTTGGTGTAGTACCCATGAAATCATTGCCAAGACCAGTATCAAGAAGTCTTTTCCCTATGTTTTCTTCTAGGAGTTTTACAGTTTCTGGTATTATGTTTAAGTCTTCAATCCATTTTGAGTTGGTTTTTGTGTATGGTGTAAAACAAGGGTCCAATTTCATTCTTTTTTATGTGCATATCCACTCTTCCCAGCACCATTTGTTGAATCTTTTTCCCATTGTGCATTCCTGGAATGCTTGTTGAAGATCTGTTGACTTTATACAGGTAGATTTATTTCTTGGCTCTCTTTCCTGTCCCATTAATCTGTATGTCTGTCTTTATGCCAGTATCAAATTATTTCATTTACTGAAGCTTTGTAACATATTTTGAAATCAGAAAATGTGATGGCTGCAACTTTGTTCTCCTTTTTGAAGATTATTTTGGTTATTTGGATCTTTTATGGCTCCATATGAATTTTAGTATTATTTTTTCTGTTTCTATAAAAAGACTGCCATGAGAATTCTGATAGGAATTATATTGAATCTGTGGATCAGCTTGGGTAGTATGACATTTTAACAGTATTAAATTTTAATAAGATTGTTTTCCTAACTTCCTTTTTAGATAGTTCCTTGTGTGTTTTTTTCTTCAACTTTTATTTTAAGTTCCAGGGTACATGTGCAGGATGTGCAGGTTTGTTACATAAGTAAAGGTGTGCCATGGTGGATTGCTGCACAGATCAACTTATCACCTAGGTATTAAGCCCAGTATCCATTAGCTATTCTTGATGCTCTCCCTCCCGCTACCCTTCCAACAGGCCCCAGTGTATTTTGTTCCCCTCCATCTGTCCAAGTGTTCTTACTGTTCAGCTCCCACTTATAAGTGAGAACACGCAGTATTTGGTTTTCTGTTCCTGTGTAGTTTGCTGAGGATAATGGCTTCCAGCTCCATCCATGTCCCTGCAAAGGACCTAATCTTGTTCCTTTTTATGGGTGCATAGTATTCCATGGTGTATCTTTTTAGATAGTTCATTGTTAGTGCATGCAAATTCAACTGTGTTTTTTATGTTAATTTTGTAACCTGTAACTTTGCTGAATTAGTTTATTAGTTATAACAGTATTTTGGAGTGTGGAATGTGTAGGGTTTTCTATATGTAATAACCTATAATCTGCAAACAGGGACAGTTTTACTTCTTACTTTCTGATTTAGATGTATTTTATTTCTTTTTCTTGCCCAATTGCACTGGCTACGACTTCCAGTACTATGTTAAATAAAACTGGCAAGAGTATTCATCCACTTGACATGTTCCTGATCTTAGAAGAAAAGCTTTCAGTTTTTCACTGTTGAATTTGTTATTAGTTGTAGATTTTCGTATATGGCCTCTATTATGTTCAGGTAACTTCTTTCTATTCATAGTTTGTTAAGAGTTTTTATAATAAAAAGGTGTTAAATTTTGTCAAATACTTTTTCTGCATCTATTGAGATAATCATGTGATTATATTCATTATGTTAATGTAGTGTATTACAGTCATTGGTTTGTGTATGTTGAACCATCCCTGCATCCCAGTGATAAATCCCATTAGGTAATGGTGTATGATTCTTTTAATATGCTGTTGAATTCAGCTTGCTAGTATGTTGTCAACGATTTTTGGGTCTACACTCTTCAGTAATATTTTCTAGTAGTTTTCTTTTCTTATGGTGTCTTTGTCTGACTTTGGTATTAGGGTAATGTTGGCCTCATAAAATGAGTTTGGAAGTGTTCACTGTTTAATTTTTTGGAAGAGTTTGAGAAGAATTGGCATTAATTCTTCCTTAAATGTTTGGCAGAATTTATCAGTGAAGTCACCTGGTTCTGGGCTTTTCTTTGTTGAGAGGTTTTTTATTACTGATTCAATCTCCTTACTAGTTATAGGTCTGTTCAGACTTTCTATTTCTTCAGGATTCAATCTTGATAAATTGTATGTTTTTAGGAAATTATCCACTTCTTCTAGGTTATCCATTTCCCCTAGTTTGTTGACATATAATTGTCCATAGTAGCATCCCATGATCCTTTTTATTTCTGTAGCATCAGTTACAATATCTCCTCTTTCATTTATGAATCTATTGGTTTGAGTATTTTCTCTTTTTTCCTTACCTCCATACCAAAAAAAATTTGGTATGATTTCAATCTTAAGTTTATTAAGTCGTGTTTAGTGACCTATCATGTGATCCATCCTAGAGAATGTTCCATGTGTGCTTGAGAACTTAGTGTGCTCCTTACTTAGTCTAGCTAAATGTTTATCAAATTTTATTGTTTCAAAAAACCAATTCTTAGTTTTAATTTTTTCTAGTTTTTATATGTTCTATTTTTTTCTTCTCAAATGATTATCATTTTCTTCTTTCTGTCAACTTTGGGCTTAGTTGTTCATCCTTTTCTATTTCTTAAGGTGTATAGTTCGATTATTCATTTGAGATCTTCCTTGTTTTTAAAAATGAGTGTTAAGCACCTGTAGTTCCAGCTACTTGGAAGGCTGAGGCAGGAGGATTGCTTGAACACAGTAGTTAAAGGCTGCAGTGAGCTACAATCACACCACTCCATTCCAACATGCAGAGTGACAGAGTGAAACCCTGTTTAAAAAAATGTTAAAAACAGGCATTTGTCACTACAAACTTCCCTCTTAGGACTGCTTTTCCTGCATCACATGGTTTTGGAATGTTGCATTTTCACATTTATTTGTCTTACTCCCTAATTTCCTTATTGAATTCTTCCTTGACTCGTTGGTGTTCAAAGGTGTGTTGTTTAATTTCCACATACTTGTTAATTTTAGTTTTCCTTTTGTTATTAATTTCTAGTTTCATTGTGTTTTGGTCAGAAAAAATATTTGGTATGGTTTCAATCTTAAGTTTATTGGGTCCTGTTTTGTGATCTATCATGTGATCCATCCTAAAGAATGTTCCATGTGTGCTTGAGAAGAATGTATCTTCTCCTGATGTTGGGTGAAATGTTCTGCATATGTTTGTTAGGTTTGTTTCACCTACAGTGTTGTTCAAGTCTGCTGTTTCCTTATTGATTTTCTGTCTGAATGTTCTATCCATTATTGAAAGTGGGGTATTGAAGTCTCTTATTATTATTGTATTGCTGTCTATTTCTCCCTTCAGTTCTGCCAATGTTTGCCTTATATATTTAGGTGCTCTGATACTGGGTGCATATATACGTATAATTGTTATGTAATTTTCATAACTTCCTGGAGAATTGACCCTTTTAACATTATGTAATGTCCTTCTTTGCTTCTTGTGACTGTTTTTGACTTTAACTCTATTTCGTCTCATGTAAATATAGCAAACCTCTGCTTTCTTTTGGTTGTCATTGACATAGATTATCTTTTTTTTAATTCCTTCACTCTCAGCTTATGTGTATCCTTAAATTAAAAGTGAGTTTCCAATAAGATACCATCTCATGCCAGTTGGAATGGCGATCATTAAAAAGTCAGGAAACAGATGCTGGAGAGGATGTGGAGAAATAGGGATGCTTTTACACTGTTAATGGGAGTGGAAATTAGTTCAACCATTGTGGAAGACAGTCTGGGGATTCCTCAAGGATCTGGAACTAGAAATACCATTTGACCCAGCAATCCCATTACTGGGTATATACCCAAAGGATTATAAATCATGCTACTATAAAGACACATGCACACGTATGTTTATTGCGGCACTATTCACAATAGCAAAGACTTGGAACCAACCCAACTGCCCATCAATGATAGACTGTATAAAGAAAATGTGGCACATATACACCATGGAATACTATGCAGTCATAAAAAAGGATTAGTGCATGTCCTTTGCAGGGACATGGATGAAGCTGGAAACCATCATTCTCAGCAAACTATCACAAGGGCAGAAAACCAAACACCGCATATTCTTACTCATAGGTGGGAATTGAACAATGAGAACACTTGGACAAAGGGCAGGGAACATCACACACTGGGGCCTGTTGGGGGGTGGGGGGCTGGGGGAGGGATAGCATTAGGAGAAATACCTATTGTAAATGATAAGTTGATGGGTGCAGCAAACCAACATGGCACATGTATACCTATGTGAAAATCCTGCACATTGTGCACATGTACCCTAGAACTTAAAGTAGAATAAATAAAAAAAATTAAAAGTGAGTTTGTTGGAGACAGCATATGGTTGAATTCTTGTTTTTTATCCATTTAGCCACTCTATATATTTTGATTGGGGGATTTAATTCAGTTACATTTAAAGTAATAATTGATGGGAAAGGATTTACCATTGCCATTTTGTTAATTGTTACCTGTTTGGTAGCTCTTTTCTTCCCATTTTTGCCTCTTGCTGTCTTCTTTTATGTTTCATTGACTTGCATTGTTGTTACTGATATGCTTAGATTCCCTTCTCTTCTTTGTATAATTCCCATAGATATTTTTTGTGTGGTTACCATGGGACTTACATAAAGTATTTCATAACAGTCTATTTTAAGCTGATAACAACTTAATTTCAATCACATACCAAAACTCTGCATTTTTACTCTTTCTACACTCACACACACACACACACAGACACACACACACACAGACACACACACACACTTTGTTATTACTGTCACAATGTACATTCATTTATATTTTGTATCCTAACATATGTTTAGTTATAGTTACTTTTAATACTTTTATATTTTTGTACTACCATTAAAAGTAACTTTGCCCATCACCATTAAAACAGTAAGTTGTTCTATAGCTGTCTATATATTTACCTATACTAATGAGTTTTATACTTTCTTAAGTTGTTGTGTTACTTTTTAGTGTCCTTTCATTTCAACTGAAAGAACTACCTTTCTCATTTCTTGTAAGGCAAGACTACTATTGAACTCCTTCAGCTTTTTTTTCTCAGGGAAATTCTTTACCTCCCCTTCATTTTTGAAGAGTATTTTGCCAGGTATAGTATTCTTGGTTGACAGTTATTTCTTTTGGCATTTTGAATATATAATTTCGTCCCCTTCTGGCCAGAAAGGTTTCTGTTGAAAAATCCACTGAGATGGGGAAATCCGTTATATAAGACAAGTGGCTTTTCTCTTGTTGCTTCCAATATTCTCGTTGTCTTTTACTTTGATGATTATAATGTATTTTAGTGTGGGCATCTTTGAGTTTATTTTACCTGAAATCTTTTGGGCTTTCTGCATCCGGATGTCTATTTCCTTCCCCAGATTTGGGAAGTGTTCGTCCACTATTTCCTTGAGTGTGCTTTTTCATGATTGTTTGGGGGTTTTGCTCTTTCTTCTCCTTCCAAGACTCCTATTTTGGTTGGCTTAATGGTGTCCCACAAGTCCATTAAGCTTTCTTCATTCTTTTTCATTCTTTTTTCTTTTTGCTCCTCTGACTCAGTAGTTTCCAGTGAGCTGTCCCTGAGTTCACTAATCCTTTCTTCTATTTGATCTAGTCTGTTGTTGAACCCTCTAGTAAGTTCTTCAGTTCGGATATTGCATTGTTCAATTCCATGGTTTTTGTTTGGTACTTTTTAAATATACATTTTCTATTTCATGGTTGAATATGTTGAGAATATTTTTGAAATTCTCACTTTGTTCATGCATTTTTTCTCCTGATCTTGGTGAGCATCTTTATCATGTTATCCATGAAGAATAAAGAATTTTCCATGAGGTAAATTCTATAACTCAAATTTATTACAGTTATTTTCTGAATATTTACCGGTTCCTTTGTTTAAAACGTATTTCTCTGTTTCTTCATTTTCCTTGAATCTATGCCTTGGTGTCCATGCATTATACAAAATATCCACCTCTTTCAGTCTTCACAGATTGGCCTTATGCAGGAGAAGAACCTCAATGATAAGCCCAGTCAGAGATTTGAGGGCCCTTTTCAACCTTCATACTATCCAATCTATGTTCTTTGTTCTTAACAGCCACCAGGCATCTAGCTAGAGTATGCTAATTCTCATTAGCATGTCAAGACAAATTGATCAAAAGGCAGTTTCTCAGGCAGCCTCCCCAAAACTTGGATCACCAAATGTTCTCTTCAACTTTTTTCCTCCTCAGAGAGATGGGATCTGGGGGTTTTCACCTATTTTTTCTGTACTGAGTCAGGGGTGTGGGGGTGGATGTGGCAACTAGTAGTGTGCTAGATCAAATCACCATCCCTGTTTTCACCAGCCCCCAGGCATCTAGATTATGCCAGGTCCCATCAGAGCTCTGAGATATGCTAGACAGAAGGCAGTCCTCTGGGTAGCCTCCAGAAAAGTTTAGGCATTTGACATGTGGCCCACCTCTTTCCCTCACCAGGGAGAAGCTGAAAGCTGGGGGTTTTGATCGTCTGCTTGCTCTGTGCTGAGCTGGGGGGAAGGACTGTGGGTCGATGGTGACTACCATCCCAAACTGCCATCTCTGTTCTCATTAGCCCCAGATAGCTAGGTCATGCCAGGTCCTGTCAGTGCTCCAAGATGAGAAAAACAGAAGCCAGTCCTCTGAGTAGGACATGGAGAATTTGGGGTATTAGATGTGTAGTCCATCTCTTTCCCTTTCCATAGAGAAGCTGAGCGCTGGAGGTTTTTTCTCAATCATATAGCACTATGACAGAGGTAGGTATTATGGAAACAGGGTTTTATTATTATTATTATTATACTGTAAGTTCTAGGGTACATGTGCACAACGTGCAGGTTTGATACATAGGTATAATGTGCCATGTTGGTTTGCTGCACCCATAAACTCATGATTTACATTAGGTATTTCTCCTAATGCCCAGCCCCCCACCCCCCAACAGGCCCCAGTGTGTGATGTTCCCCACCCTGTGTCCAAGTGATCTCATTGTTCAATTCCCACCTAAGAGTGAGAACATGCGGTGTTTGGTTTTCTGTTCCTGTGTTAGTTTGCTGAGAATGATGGTTTCCAGCTTCATCCATGTCCCTGCAAAGGACATGCACTCATCCTTTTTTATGGCTGCATAGTATTCCATGGTGTATATGTGCCATATTTTCTTTATCCAGTCTATCATTGATGGGCATTTGGGTTGGAACCAAGTCTTTGCTATTGTGAATAGTGCCACAATAAACATACATGTGCATGTGTCTTTATAGTAGCAAGATTTATAATCCTTTGGGTATATACCCAGTAAGGGGATTGCTGGGTCAAATGGCAATTCTAGTTCTAGATCCTTGAGGAATCACCAGACTGTCTTCCACAAAGGTTGAACTAATTTACACTTCCACCAACAGTGTAAAAGTGGGAAACAGCGTGTTTTAAATCTTCTTACTGGCTTTGATATAGGTACTTTTGTGCTCACCTGGGGTCCAGGAGCTTCTCAACTGTTTCTGCATTTCTCACAAAGGTAAGTTTCCCATGAACTACAGTGTATGTGAAGAGAAGAAAGGTCCAAGGCTTCCTATTATGCCATCTTGCTGATGTCACTAAAGAGTACACTTTTGAAAATTTTTTTAATAGTGATAAATAACATTCATTTTTAGTATCTTTTTTTTATACTTTAAGTTCTGGAATACCATGTGCAGAACGTGCAGCTTTGTTACATAGGTATACATGTGTCATGGTGGTTTGCTGCACCTATCAACCTGTCATCTACATTAGGTATTTCTCCTAATGCTATCCCTCCCCTAGTGCCCCACCCCTCAACAGGCCCCGGTGTGTGATGGTCCCCCCCGCCGTGTCTATGTGTTCTCATTGTTCAACTCCCACTTATGAGTGAGAACATGCCGTGTTTGGTTTTCTGTTCCTGTGTTAGTTTGCTGAGAATGATGGTTTCCAGCTTCATCCATGTCCCTGCAAAGGACATGCACTCATCCTTTTTTATAGCTGCATAGTATTCCATGGTGTATATGTGCCACATTTTCTTTATGCAGTCTATCATTGATGGGCATTTGGGTTGGAACCAAGTATTTGCTACTGTGTATAGTGCTGCAATAAACATACATGTTCATGAGTCTTTATAGTAGAATGATTCCTAATCCTTTGGGTATATACCCAGTAATGAAATTGCTGGGTCAAATGGTATTTCTGTTTCTAGATCCTTGAGGAATCACCACACTGTCTTCCACAATGGTTGAACTAATTTACACTCCCACCAACAGTGTAAAAGCGTTCCCATTTCTCTACATCCTCGCCAGCATCTGTTGTTTCCTGACTTTTTAATGATCACCATTCTAACTGGAGTGAGATGGTATCTCTTTGTGGTTTTGATTTGCATTTCTCTAATGACCAGTAATGATAACAGGTAACATGGCTGCCTGTGTAAAAAATTAAAAGAAGGGCAAAAAATCTCCTGTCATGTGACATGATGGCACCCCTTTGCCTTTGGCAATGATCAAAAGATTTCTGAGGTCCTCACCTAAAGCAGATGACAGCACCATGCTTCCTGTAAAGCTTGCAGAAATGTGAGCTAAATTAAACCTCTTTTCTTTATAAATTAGCCAATCTTAGGTATTTCCTTAAAGCAATTCAGGAACAGACTAATACAATGTGCATGAACAGGAAGGCTTGATATTGTCAAGATGTCACTTCTTCCTAATCTCTTCTATAGATTTAATGCAATCGCAAACAAAATCCCTGCAACTTATTTTATACATATTGACAAACTGATTTTACAGTTTATATGGAGAAGCAAAAGACCCAGAATAGCCAACACTTTTTTTTTTAACCTTTATTTTAAGTTCAGAGGTACATGTGCAGGTTTGTTACATAGGTAAACTTATGAGGGTTTGTTGTACAGGTTATTTCATCACCCAGCTATTAAGAGGGTATTCATTGGTCATTTTTCTTGATCCTCTCACTCCTTCTCCCACCGTCCAACCTACAATAGGCCCCAGTGTGTGTTGTTTCTTCCCATGTGCCCACGTGTTCTCATTGTTCAGCTCCCACTTATGAGTGAGAACATGCAGTATTTGGTTCTCTGTTCCCGCATTAGTTTGCTAAGGATAATGGCCACCAGCTCCATCAATGTTCCTGCAAAGAACATGATTTTTTTTAAATTTAAATTTATTTATTTATTATTATTTTTTAAATTTTACTTTAAGTTCTGGGATACATGTGCAGAATGTGCAGGTTTGTTACATGGGTATACACGTGCCATGGTGGTTTGTTGCACCTATCAACCCATCATCTAGGTTTTAAGCCCCACATGTGTTAGATATTTGTCCTAATGCTCTCCCTCCCCTTGTCCCCCAACCTCCAACAGGCCCCGGTGTGTGATGTTCCCCTCCCTGTGTCCTTGTGTTCTCATTGTTCAACTCCCACTTATGAGTGAGAAAATGCCGTGTTTGGTTTTCTGTTCCTGTGTTAGTTTGTTGAGGATGATGGTTTCCAGCTTCATCCATGTCCCTGCAAAGGACATGCACTCATCCTTTTTTATGGCTGCATAGTATTCCATGGTGTATATGTGCCACATTTTCTTTATGCGGCCTATCATTGATGGGCATTTGGGTTGGTTCCAAGTCTTTGCTTTTGTAAATAGTGCTGCAATAAACATACATGTGCATGTGTCTTTATAGTAGAATCATTTCTAACCCTTTGGGTACATACCCAGTAATGGGATTACTGGGTCAAATGGTATTTCTGGTTCTAGATCCTTGAGGAATCACCACACTGTCTTCCACAGTGGTCGAACTAATTTCCACTCCCATTAACAGTGTAAAAGCATTCCTATTTCTCCACAGCCTCGCCAGCATCTGTTGTTTCCTGACTTTTTAATGATCACCATTCTAACTGGAGTGAGATGGTATCTCATTGTGGTTGTGATTTGCATTTCTCTAATGACCAGTGATGATGAGCTTTCTTCCATATGTTTGTTGGCCTCGTAAATATCTTCTTTTGAGAAGTGTTTGTTCATATCCTTCGCCCACTTTCTGATGTTTTTTTTTTCTTTTTGTAAATTTGTATAAGTTCCTTGGAGATTCTGGATATTAGACCTTTACCCGATGGATAGATTGCAAAAATTTTCTCCCATTCTGTAGGTTGCCTAAGAACATGATTTTATTCTGTTTTATGGTTCCATAGTATTCCATGGTGCATGTGTACCACATTTCCTTTATCCAGTCTGTCATTGATGGGCATTTAGGCTGATTCCATACCTTTGCTGTTGTGAATAGTGCTGCAATGAACAAAGCATGCATGTGTCTTTATAATACAATTATTTATATTCCTCTGGACATATGCCTAGTAATGGGATTGCTGAGTCAAATGGTAGATCTGGCTTTTAACTCTTTCAGAAATCACCAAACTGCTTACCACAATGGTTGAACTAATTTATACACTTACCAACAGTGCATAGGTGTTCCCTTGTCTCCACAACCTGCCAGCATCTGCTATTTTATGACTTTTTAACAATAGTAATTCCCACTGGTGTGAGATGGTACCTTGTTGTAGTTTTTATTTGCATTTCTCTAATAATTAGTGATGTTGAGCTTTTTTCACATGATTTTTGGCCACATGTATATCTTCTTTAGAAAAGTTTCTGTTCGTGTCCTTTACCCACTTTTTAATGGTTTTTTTTTCTTGTAAATTTGTTTTAAGTTTCTTATAGAGGCTGGATATTACACCTTTGTCAGATACATAGTTTGCAAAAATTTTCTCCCATTCTGTACATTGTCTGTTTACTCTGTTGACAGTTTCTTTTGCTGTTCAGAGATCTTTAGTTTAATTAGATCTCATTTGTTGATTTTTGTTTTTGTTGCAATTGCTTTTGGCATCCTCATCATGAAATCTTTGCCCATGCCTATGACCTGAATGGCATTGCTCAGGTTGTCTTCTAGGATTTTTATAGTTTTGGATTTTACATTTAATTCTTCAAATGATCTTGAATGAATTTTTGTATATGGTTTAAGGAAGGGCTCCAGTTTCAATCTTCTGCATTTGGCTAGTCAGTTCTCCCAGCACCATTTATTGAATAGGGATTCCTTTTCACCATTGCTTGTTTTTGTTAGATTTATTGAAGATCAGATAGTTGTAGGTGTGTGGTGTTATTTCTGTGTTCTTTATTCTCCAACACAATATTGAAGAAGAATAAAGTCAGAAGACTGACACTACCTGAATTCTTGCTTGCTATAAAGCTACAATAATGCAGTAAGTGTGGTACTGGTGAAAGAATAGATAAATAAGCCAGGCGCAGTGGCTCACACCTGTAATCCCAGCACTTTGGGAGGCCGAGGCGGGTGAATCACGAGGTCGGGAGTTCAAGATCAGCCTGGCCAAGATGGTGAAACCCCGTCTCTACTAAAAATACAAAAAATTAGCCTGGCGTGGTGGCGGGCGCCTGTAATCCCATCCCAGCTACTCGGGAGGCTCAGGCAGAGAATTGCTTGAACCCGGGAGGTGGAGGTTGCAGTGAGCCGAGATTGCACCACTGCACTCCAGCCTGGGCGACAAAGTGACTCTGTCTCAAAAAAAAAAAAAAAAAAAAAGAATAGAAAAATAGATCAAGTGGGCAAAATACAAAGCCCAGCAAATAGACCACAAAAATATAGTCAGCTGATTCTTGACAAGGGAGCATAGGCAATACAATGGAGCAACGATAGTCTTCTCAACAAATGATGCTGGAACAACTAGACATCCACATGCAAAAGGAAAAATCTAGACAAAGACTTTATATCTCTCATAAAAATTAACTTAAAATGGATTATAGAGTTAAATGTAAAATATAAACTACACAACTCTGGATTATAACATAGGAGAGAACCTAAATGACCCTGGATATGGCAATGACATTTTTGATTTAGCACCAAAGGCATAATCCATGAAAAAAAAATTGATAAGCTGAAACCCATTGAAATTTAAAACTTCTGCTCTGCTTCAGACACTGTTGAGAGAATGAAAAACAAGCCAAAAACTGGGAGAAAATATTTGTAAAAGACATATCTGATAAAGGATTATTATCCAAAATATACAAAGAACACTTAACCTCAACAATAACAAAAAAACCCTGATTTTAAAATGAGCAAAAGACTCAGACATCTCATCAACGAATACATGCAGACAGAAAATAAACAAATGAAAAGATGCTCAACATCATATGTCATTAGGTAATTGCACATTAAAGAATATGGTGGGATAGAAGGCTCCACTGATTGTCCACCATCACCCCACCCAAAAGGACATCAATTTAATAACTATCTACACCAAAAAAGCACCTTCATAAGAACTGAAATTCAGGCGAGCATTCACAGTACCTGCCTTTAACTTCAAATTGCTGAAATTGACACTGAAGAGGTGGGAAAAACAGTCTTGAATTGCTGATGCCACCCCTCACTGACCTCCCCGCCAGGCAGCAGCTGTGTGGTGCAGAGAGCATTTCTCGCCACTGTGGGAGGGAGAGCACAGCAATTGTGCTACATTGAACTCAGTGCTGCCCTGTTATAGCAGAAAACAAAACTGGACCAATATTAGCTGACACCTGCCCACAGAGGGAGGATTTAAACCAGCCCTAGCCAGAGGGAAATTGCCAATTCCAGTGGTCTAAACTTGAGTTTGCTCAAGCCCCACCACCACTGCAGGCTAAAGTACTCTGGGGCTCTAAATAAACTTCAAAGGGAGTCTAGGCCACAAGGACTGCAACTCTTAGGTGAGTCTCAGTGTTGAACTGGTCCAGAGCCAGTGAACTGGGCAGCATGGGACCTACTGAGACACCAGCTGGGGTGGCTAAAGGCATGCTTGCATCACCCCTCCCCATTCCCAGGCTGCACAGTTCATTGCTCCAAAAGAGACCCCTTCCCTCCACCTGAGGAGAGAAGAGGGAAGAGTGGGAAGGACTTTGTCTTGCATCTTTGATACCAACTCAGCCACAGCAAGATAGGGTACTGGTCAGAGTCATAAGGCCCCCTTTCCAGGCCCTAGCTCCTAGACTGCATTTCTAGATACACCCTGGACTAGAAGGGAACCTGCAGCTTTGAAGGGAAGTACCCAGGCCTGTCTAGATTTATCACTTGCTAACTGAAGAGCCCTTGGGCCCTGAATAACCAGCAGCAATCCCCAGGTACCATGTTTAAGGCCTTGGGTGAGACTCTGAGACTTGCTGGCTTCAGGTAAGACTCAGGACATTCACAACTGTGGTGGTATGGGGCAAGACTCCTGCTTAAGAAAAGAGGGAAAAGTAGGCCGGGTGTGGTGGCTTATGCCTGTAATCCCAGCACTTTGGGAAGCCAAGGCGGGCAGATCGCAAGGTCAGCAGATTGAGACTATCCTGGCTAACATGGTGAAACCCCGTCTCTACTAAAAATACAAAAAAATTAGCCAGGCGTGGTGGCGGGTGCCTGTAGTCCCAGCTACTTGGGAGGCTGAGGCAGGAGAATGGCGTGAACCCAGGAGGAGGAGCTTGCAGTGAGCCGCGATCGTGCCACTGAACTCCAGCCTGGGTGACGGAGCGAGACTCTGTCTCAAAAAAAGAAGAAAAGAAAAAAGAAAAGAAGAAAAAGTAAAGGAGACTTTCTCTTGTACCTTAGACATCAGCTTGGCTACAGGGAGGTAGAGCACCAAGTGGACTCTTGGAATCCTAGATTCCAGGTCTTGGCTTTTGGATAGCAATTTTGGACCTGCCCTAGGCCAGAAGGGAATGCTGTGCCCTGAAGGGTGAGTCCTAGGCCAGGCAGCATTCACAAGCAGATTGAAAAGCCCTGTGGGCCTTAAGGTAACATGGGTAATCTGGCAGTACTCCCTGTGGGCTTGTGGTGGTGGTGGCCAAAAACTGAGATTCATCTGCCTTTGGAAAGGAGAGAGAAGAGTGGGAAGAACTGCATCTTGTGGTTTGAGTGCCAGCTCACTCTCAGTACAATAGATCACGAGGTACACTTCTCAGGTTTTTCACTCTTGTCCCTGGCTCTCAAATGGGAACTCTTGACCTGCCTGGGGCCTGGGGGAACTCACCACCCTGAAGGGAAGGCCACATGCTTGGCTGGCTTTGCCACAAGTTTATTGTAGAGAACCATGGCAATGAATGAACATAGGTGGTAGCCAGGGAGTGGTTACAGCAGGCCTTGAGTGAGACCCAGTGCTGTGCTGGCTTTAGGTCTGACCCAGCATAATCACAGTGGTGGTGGCCACAGGGGTGCTTGTGTCACACCACCCTTAGCTCCAGAGGAATCAGAACAGAGAGAGACTCAGTTCGTTTGGGTGAATGTAATGGAAGAGAACAAGAGTTTCTGCCTGTTAATCCAGAGAATTTTCCTGAATTTTGTCCAAGACCATCAAGGCAGTACCTCTACAAGTCTGCAAGAAGCACAGTGTTACTGGGCTTGGGGTGTCTTCTAAAGCAGATACAGCTTAGATCACAGCAACCAAGTCCTTTCTTTCTCTCTTTCTTTTTCTTTTTTTTTTTTTTTTTGAGATGGAGTTTTGCTCTTGTTGCCCAGGCTGGAGTGCAATGGCATGGTCTTGGCTCACCGCAACCTCTGCCTTCTGGGTTCAGGCAATTCTCCTGCCTCAGCCTCCCAAGTAGCCAGGATTACAGGCACGTGCCACCACGCCAGGCTAATTTTTGTATTTTTAGTAGAGACGGGGTTTTCCATGTTGGTCGGGCTGGTCTCAAACTCCTAACCTCAGGTGATCCTCCCACCTCAGCCTCCCAAAGTGCTGGGATTTCAAGTGTGAGCCACCATGCCTGGCCAAGTCCTTTCAAATATCTTAAAAACCTTCCCAAGAGGGGCAGACATAAACCAGCCCAGATTGAGAAGAGTAAAATAAATGCCTAACTTTTCAATGCCCAGACACAGACTAACATCTACAAGTAACAAGATAATTCAGGAAAACATGACCTCACCAAATGAAATAAATAAGGCACCAGAGACCAATCCTGGAGAAAAAGAGGTATGTGACCTTTCAGACAGAGAACTCGAAATAGCTGTGTTGAGGAAATTCAAAGAAATTTAAGATAACACAAAGAAAGAATTCCAAATTCTATCATATATGTTTAACAAAGTGACTGAAATAATTTTAAAAGAATCAAGCAGAAATTCTACAACCAAAAGATGCAATTGGCATACTGAAGAATTCATCAGAGTCTTTTAATACCAGAATGGATCAAGCAGAAGAATGAATTAGTAAGCTTGAAGACAGGCTATTTGCAAATACAGTCAGAAGGGAAAAAAGAGAAAAGAATAAAAAAACAAAGAAGCACATCTACAGGATCTAGAAAATAGCCTCAAAAGGGCAAATCTAAGAGTTATTGGCCTTAAAGAGGAGGTAGAGAAAACGATAGGCGTAGAAAGCTTATTCAAAGGGATAATAACAGAGAACTTCCCAACCCTAGAGAAAGATATCAATATTCAAGTGCAAGAAGGTTATAGAACACCAAGCAGATTTAATACAAAGATGACTACCTCAAGGCATTCAATAAGCAAACTCCTAAAGGTCAAGGATAAAGAAGAGATCCAAAAAGCAGGAAAAAAAAAAAGAACCATACAATGGAGCTCCAATACGTCTGGCCACAGACTTTTTAGTGGAAACCTCACAGGCCAAAAGAGAGTTGCATGACATATTTAAGGTGTTGAAGGAAAAAAAGCGTTTACCGCAGAATAGTATATCTGGCAAAAATATCCTTCAAATATGAAGATAAATAAAGATTTTCCCAGAAAAACAAAAGCTGAGGGATTTCATCAACACCAAACTCATCCTAAAAGAAATGCTAAAGGGAGTACTTAAATCAAAAAGAAAAAATGTTAATGAGCAATAAGATATCATGTGAGGTACAAAACTCACTGGGAATAGTAGGTACACAGAAAAACACAGAATATTATAACACTGTAACAGTGATGTGTGAACTACTCTTAAGTAGAGACTAAACAATGAACCAATCCAAATAATAACTACAGCAAATTTTCAAGATATACATAGTACAATAAGATATAAATAGAAACAACAAAAGGTTTAAAAACAGAGGGACAAGACCTAGAATCTTTATTGGTTTTCTTTTTGTTTGTTTCTGCAAACAGTGTTAAGTTGTTATCAGCTTAAAATACTTGGCGATAAGATAGTGCTTGCAAGCCATGTGGTAACCTCAAACCAAAACATACAAAACATACAAACATGTGGTAACCTCAAACCAAAACATACATAAATAAAAAATAAAAAAGCAAGAAATTATACCAGAGAAAATCACCTTCACTAAAAGGAAGCTAGAAAGAATAGAAATGAGGAAGAGAAGACCACGGAACAACCAGAAAACAAATAACAAAATGGCAGGAGTAAGTCATTACTTATCAATGATAACATAAAATGTAAATAGACTAAATTCTTCAATCAAAAGACATCGAATGACTGAATGGATGAAAAAACAAGACCCAATGATCTGTTGCCTATAAGAAGCACACTTCACCTATAAAAATACACAGACTGAAAACAAAGGGATGAAAGAAGATATTCCATGCCAATGGAAACCAAAAAAGAGCAGGAGTAGCAATACTTCTATCAGACAAATTCCATTTCAAGAGAAAAACTACAGAAAGTGACAAAGACGGTCACTATATAATAATGATGAAGAAGTAAATTCAGCAAGAGGATATAGCAATTTTAAATATATATGATCCCAACACTGGAACACCTGGATACATAAAGAAAATATTATTAGAGCTAAAGAGAGAGATAGACCCCAATACAATAATAGCTGGAAACTTCAACACACCATTTTCCACATTGGGCAGATCTTTCAGACAGAAAATCAGCAGAGAAACATTGGACTTAACATGCACTATAGACCAAATGGTTCTAATAGATAATTGCAGAACATTTCATCCAACAGCTGTAGAATACATATTCTTTTCCTCAGCATGTGGATCATTCTCAAGGATAGACATATGTTAGCTCAGAAAACAAGTCTTAAAACATTCAAACAATTTGAAATAATATCAAGCATCTTCTCTGACCACAGTGGAATAAAACCAGAAATCAATAACAAGAGGAATTTTGGAAACCATCCAAATACATGGAAATTAAACAATATGCTCCTGAATGACCAGTGGGTCAATGAAGAAATTAAGGACATTGAAAAATGTCTTGAAACAAATGATTATGGAAACACAATATACCATAACTTATGGGATACAGTACCCAAAGTACCCAAAAGCAGTACTAAGAGGGAAGATTATAACAAGTGCCTATATCAGAAAAAAAGAAAATTTCAAATAAACAACCTAATGATGGCTCTTAAAGAACTGGAAAACCAAGAGCAAACCAAAACCAAAATTAGTAGAAGAAAAGAAATCATAAGGATCAGAGCAGAAATAAATGAAATTCCCATGAAGAAAACAATACAAAAGATCAGCAAAACAAAAAGCTGATTTTTTGAAAAGTTAAATAAAATTGACAAACCTTTAGCTAGACAGAAAAAAAAAGAATATCTAAATAAATAAAATCAAGGCAAAAAAGAAGACATTACAGCTGATACCACAGAAATTCAAAGCATTATTAGCGGCTACTATGAGCAACTATATGCCAATAAACTGCAAAATATAGAAGTGGACAAATTCCTAGACACATGTAACACACCAAAATTAAACCATGAATAAATCCAAAACCTTAACATACCAATAATGAGTAACAATATCCAAGTTGTAATAAAAAGTCTGCCAGTAAAGAAATGCCTGGGACCTGATGGCTTCATTGCTGAATTCTACCAAACATTTAAAGAAGAGTGAATGCTATTCTGAAAAAAAAGGAGGAAGGAATATTTACAAACTCATTCTACAAGGCCAATATTACCCTGATACCAAAACCATACAAAGACAATTCAAAGGCCGGGTGCAGTGGCTCACACCTGTAATCCCAGCACTTTGGGAGGCCAAGGTGGGCCGATCACCTCAGGTCGGGAGTTCAAGACCAGCCTGGCCAACATGGTGAAACCCCATCTCTACTAAAAAAAAAATACAAAATTAGCTGGGTGTGGTGGCACATGCCTGTAATCCCAGCTACTAGGGAGGCTGAGGTAGGAGAATCGCTTGAACCCAAGAGGCAGAGGTTGTGGTGAGCTGAGATCATGCCATTGCACTCCAGCCTGGGCAACAAGAGTAAAACTCTGTCTCAAAAAAAAAAAAAAAAAAGACACTTCAAAAAAAGAAAACTACAGGCCAATATCTCTGATGAATATGGGTGCAGAAATCCTCAACAAAATAGCAGCAAACAGAATTCAACAATACATTAAAAAGATCCTTCATCATGACCAAGTGGGATTTATCCCAGGGATGCAAGGATGGTTTGGCATGAGCAAATCAACTAATGTGATACATCATTTTAACAGAATGAAGGAAAAAACCATATGATGATTTTAATTGATGCTGAAAAAGCATTTGATAAAATTTAACATCCTCTCATGATTTAAAAAAAAAAAAAAACTTGGCTGGGCATGGTGGTTCACGCCTGTAATCCCAGCATTTTGGAAGGCTGAGGTGGGCAGATCATGAGGTCAGGAGATCAAGACCATCCTGGCCAACATGGTGAAACCCTGCCTCTACTAAAAATACAAAAATTAGCTGGGCGTGGTGGTATGCACCTGTGGTCCCAGCTACTTGGAAGGCTGAGACAGGAGAATCACTTGAACCCAGGAGACAGAGGTTGCAGTGAGCCGAGATGGTGTCACTGCACTCCAGGCTGGTGACAGTGTGAGACTCCATCAAAAAAAAAAAAACCCCTCAAAAAGCTGGGTACAGAGGAAACATACCTCAACATAATAAAAGCCATATATGACAGACCAACAGTGAGTATCATACTGAATGAGGAAACACTGAAAGCCTTTCCTCTAAGATCTGGAACATAAAAAGGATGTCCCCTTTCACCGCTGTTATTCAACACAGTACTGGAAGTCCTAGCTAGAGCAATCAGGCAAGAGAAATAAATAAGGGACATCCAAATTGGAAAGGATGGAGTCAAATTATCTTGTTTGCAGATGATAAGATGTTATACTTTGAAAAATCTAAAGACTTCACAAAATCAATCACAGATGATAAATTCAGTAAAGATGCAGGATACAAAATTGACATACAAAAATCAGTAGCATTTCTACATGCCAACAGTAAACAATCTGAAAAAGAAATAAAAAAGTAATCCCATTTACAACCACCACAAATAAAATTAAATACCTAGGAATTAACTAAACCAAATAAGTGAAAGATCTTTATAATGAAAACTATAAAATGCTGAAGAAAGAAATTGAAGAGGGCGCCAAAAATGGAAAGCTATATTCCATGTTTATTAATTGGAAGAATCAACATTGTTAAAATGTCCATATTACCCAAAGTAATCTACATATTCAATGCAATCCCTATCAAAATACCAAGGATGTTCTTCACAGAAATAGAAAACATAATCCTACAATTTATATGGAACTACAAAAAATCCAGAATAGCCAAAGCTATCCTAAGCAAAAGGGATAAAACTAGAGGAATCACATTACCTGACTTCAAATTATACTACAGAGCTATAGTAACCCAAACAGCATGGTACTGCCATAAAAACAGATGCATAGACCAGTGGAACAGAATAGAGAACCCAGAAACAAATCCACACACCTACAGTAAACTCATTTTCAACAAAGATGCCAAGACATACACTGAGGAAAAGAAAGTATCTTCAGTAAACGATACTGAGAAAACTAGATATTCATATGCAGAAGAATGAAATTAGACCTCTCTCTCTCTCACCATACACAAAAATCAAATCAAAATGGACCAAAGACTTAAATCTGAGACCTCAAACTATGAAACTATTACAAGAAAACATCAGAGACTTTCAGAAATGTAATGTGGAGAGGGAGGAGCCAAGATGGCCGAACAGGAACAGCTCCGGTCTACAGCTCCCAGTGTGAGCGACGCAGAAGACGGGTGATTTCTGCATTTCCATCTGAGGTACCGGGTTCATCTCACTAGGGAGTGCCAGCCAGTGGGCACGGGTCAGTGGGTGCGCGCACCGTGTGCAAGCCGAAGCAGGGCGAGGCATTGCCTCACTTGGGAAGCGCAAGGGGTCAGGGAGTTCCCTTTCCGAGTCAAAGAAAGGGGTGATGGACGCACCTGGAAAATCGGGTCACTCCCACACAAATATTGCGCTTTTCGGACAGGCGTAAAAAACTGCGCACCACGAGATTATATCCCGCACCTGGCTCGGAGGGTCCTATGCCCACGGAGTCTCGCTGATTGCTAGCACAGCAGTCTGAGATCAAACTGCAAGGTGGCAGCGAGGCTGGGGGAGGGGCGCCCGCCATTGCCCAGGCTCGCTTAGGTAAACAAAGCAGCCGGGAAGCTCAAACTGGGTGGAGCCCACCACAGCTCAAGGAGGCCTGCCTGCCTCTGTAGGCTCCACCTCTGGGGGCAGGGCACAGACAAACAAAAAGACAGCAGTAACCTCTGCAGACTTAAATGTCCCTGTCTGACAGCTTTGAAGAGAGCAGTGGTTCTTCCAGCACGCAGCTGGAGATCTGAGAATGGGCAGACTGCCTCCTCAAGTGGGTCCCTGATCCCTGACCCCCGAGCAGCCTAACTGGGAGGCACCCCCCAGCAGGGGCACACTGACACCTCACACGGCAGGGTATTCCAACAGACCTGCAGGTGAGGGTCCTGTCTGTTAGAAGGAAAACTAACAAACAGAAAGGACATCCACACCAAAAACCCATATGTACATCACCATCATCAAAGACCAAAAGTAGATAAAACCACAAAGATGGGGAAAAAACAGAACAGAAAAACTGGAAACTCTAAAAAGCAGAGTGCCTCTCCTCCTCCAAAGGAACGCAGTTCCTCACCAGCAACGGAACAAAGCTGGATGGAGAATGACTTTGACGAGCTGAGAGAAGAAGGCTTCAGAAGATCAAATTACTCTGAGCTACGGGAGGACATTCAAACCAAAGGCAAAGAAGTTGAAAACTTTGAAAAAAATTTAGAAGAATGTATAACTAGAATAACCAATACAGAGAAGTGCCTAAAGGAGCTGATGGAGCTGAAAACCTAGGCTCGAGAACTACGTGAAGAATGCAGAAGCCTCAGGAGCCGATGCGATCAACTGGAAGAAAGGGTATCAGCAACAGAACATGAAATAAATGAAATGAAGCGAGAAGGGAAGTTTAGAGAAAAAAGAATAAAAAGAAATGAGCAAAGCCTACAAGAAATATGGGACTATGTGAAAAGACCAAATCTACGTCTGATTGGTGTACCTGAAAGTGATGGGGAGAATGGAACCAAGTTGGAAAACACTCTGCAGGATATTATCCAGG
The DNA here is from genome assembly GCF_028858775.2 of Pan troglodytes. NCBI lineage: Eukaryota > Metazoa > Chordata > Mammalia > Primates > Hominidae > Pan > Pan troglodytes. Next base: position 98,142,453 of record NC_072421.2, read on the forward strand.
AGAACTTCCCCAATCTAGCAAGGCAGGCCAACGTTCAGATTCAGGAAATACAGAGAACGCCACAGAGACACTCCTTGAGAAGAGCAACTCCAAGACACATAATTGTCAGATTCACCAAAGTTGAAATGAAGGAAAAAATGTTAAGGGCAGCCAGAGAGAAAGGTCGGGTTACCCTCAAAGGGAAGCCCATCAGACTAACAGCGGATCTCTTGGCAGAAACCCTACAAGCCAGAAGAGAGTGGGGGCCAATATTCAACATTCTTAAAGAAAAGAATTTTCAACCCAGAATTTCATATCCAGCCAAACTAAGCTTCATAAGTGAAGGAGAAATAAAATACTTTGCAGACAAGTAAATGCTGAGAGATTTTGTCACCACCAGGCCTGCCCTAAAAGAGCTCCTGAAGGAAGTGCTAAACATGGAAAGGAACAACCGGTACCAGCCGCTGCGAAATCATGCCAAAATGTAAAGACCATCGAGACTAGGAAGAAACTGCATGAACTAACGAGCAAAATCACCAGCTAACATGATAATGACAGGATCAAATTCACACATAACAATATTAACTTTAAATGTAAATGGACTAAATGCTCCAGTTAAAAGACACAGACTGGCAAATTGGATAAACAGTCAAGACCCATCAGTGTGCTGTATTCAGGAAACCCATCTCACGTGCAGAGACACACATAGGCTCAAAATAAAGGGATGGAGGAAGATCTATCAAGCAAATGGAAAACAAAAAAAGGCAGGGGTTGCAATCCTAGTCTCTGATAAAACAGACTTTAAACCAACAAAGATCAAAAGAGACAAAGAAGGCCATTACATAATGGTAAAGGGATCAATTCAACAAGAAGAGCTAACTATCCTAAATACGTATGCACCCAATACAGGAGCACCCAGATTCATAAAGGAAGTCCTGAGTGACCTACAGAGAGACTTAGACTCCCACACATTAATAATGGGAGACTTTAACACCCCACTGTCAACATTAGACAGATCAACGAGACAGAAAGTCAACAAGGATACCCAGGAACTGAACTCAGCTCTGCACCAAGCGGACCTAATACACATCTACAGAACTCTCCACCTCAAATCAACAGAATATACATTTTTTTCAGCACCACACCACACCTATTCCAAAATTGACCACATACTTGGAAGTAAAGCTCTCCTCAGCAAATGTAAAAGAACAGAGATTATAACGAACTATCTCTCAGACCACAGTGCAATCAAACTAGAACTCAGGATTAAGAATCTCACTCAAAACCGCTCAAATACATGGAAACTGAACAACCTGCTCCTGAATGACTACTGGATACATAACAAAATGAAGGCAGAAATAAAGATGTTCTTTGAAACCAACGAGAACAAAGACACAACATACCAGAATCTCTGGGATACATTCAAAGCAGTGTGTAGAGGGAAATTTATAGCACTAAATGCCCACAAGAGAAAGCAGGAAAGATCCAAAATTGACACCCTAACATCACAATTATAAGAACTAGAAAAGCAAGAGCAAACACATTCAAAAGCTAGCAGAAGGCAAGAAACAACTAAAATCAGAGCAGAACTGAAGGAAACAGAGACACAAAAACCCTTCAAAAAATTAATGAATCCAGGAGCTGGTTTTTTGAAAGGATCAAAAAAATTGATAGACCGCTAGCAAGACTAATAAAGAAAAAAAGAGAGAAGAATCAAATAGACACAATAAAAAAATGATAAAGGGGATATCACCACTGATCCCACAGAAATACAAACTACCATCAGAGAATACTACAAACACCTCTATGCAAATAAACTAGAAAATCTAGAAGAAATGGATAAATTCCTCGACACATACACTCTCCCAAGACTAAACCAGGAAGAAGTTGAATCTCTGAATAGACCAATAACAGGAGCTGAAATTGTGGCAATAATCAATAGTTTACCAACCAAAAAGAGTCCAGGACCAGATGGATTCACAGCCGAATTCTACCACAGGTACAAGGAGGAACTGGTACCATTCCTTCTGAAACTATTCCAATCAATAGAAAAAGAGGGAATCCTCCCTAACTCATTTTATGAGGCCAGCATCATTCTGATACCAAAGCCTGGCAGAGACACAACCAAATAAGAGAATTTTAGACCAATATCCTTGATGAACATTGATGCAAAAATCCTCAATAAAATTCTGGCAAAACGAATCCAGCAGCACATCAAAAAGCTTATCCACCATGATCAAGTGGGCTTCATCCCTGGGATGCAAGGCTGGTTCAATATATGCAAATCAATAAATGTAATCCAGCATATAAACAGAGCCAAAGACAAAAACCACATGAGTATCTCAATAGATGCAGAAAAAGCCTTTGACAAAATTCAATAACCCTTCATGCTAAAAACTCTCAATAAATTAGGTATTGATGGGACGTATCTCAAAATAATAAGAGCTATCTATGACAAACCCACAGCCAATATCATACTGAATGGGCAAAAACTGGAAGCATTCCCTTTGAAAACTGGCACAAGACAGGGATGCCCTCTCTCACCACTCCTATTCAACATAGTGTTGGAAGTTCTGGCCAGGGCAATTAGGCAGGAAAAGGAAATAAAGGGTATTCAATTAGGAAAAGAGGAAGTCAAATTGTCCCTGTTTGCAGATGACATGATTGTATATCTGGAAAACCCCATTGTCTCAGCCCAAAATCTCCTTAAGCTGATAAGCAACTTCAGCAAAGTCTCAGGATACAAAATCAATGTACAAAAGTCACAAGCATTCTTATACACCAACAATAGACAAACAGAGAGCCAAATCATGAGTGAACTCCCATTCACAATTGCTTCAAAGAGAATAAAATACCTAGGAATCCAACTTACAAGGGATGTGAAGGACCTCTTCAAGGAGAACTACAAACCACTGCTCAAGGAAATAAAAGAGGATACAAACAAATGGAAGAACATTCCATGCTCATGGGTAGGAAGAATCAATATCGTGAAAATGGCCATACTGCCCAAGGTAATTTACAGATTCAATGCCATCCCCATAAAGCTACCAATGACTTTCTTCACAGAATTGGAAAAAACTACTTTAAAGTTCATATGGAACCAAAAAAGAGCCCACATCGCCAAGGCAATCCTAAGCCAAAAGAGCAAAGCAGGAGGCATCACACTACCTGACTTCAAACTATACTACAAGGCTACAGTAACCAAAACAGCATGGTACTGGTACCAAAACAGAGATATAGATCAATGGAACAGAACAGAGCCCTCAGAAATAACGCCGCATATCTACAACTATCTGATCTTTGACAAACCTGAGAAAAACAAGCAATGGGGAAAGGATTCCCTATTTAATAAATGGTGCTGGGAAAACTGGCTAGCCATATGTAGAAAGCTGAAACTGGATCCCTTCCTTACACCTTATACAAAAATCAATTCAAGATGGATCAAAGACTTAAACGTTAGACCTAAAACCATAAAAACCCTAGAAGAAAACCTAGGCATTACCATTCAGGACATAGGCATGGGCAAGGACTTCATGTCCAAAACCCCAAAAGCAATGGCAACAAAAGCCAAAATTGACAAATGGGATCTAATTAAACTAAAGAGCTTCTGCACAGCAAAAGAAACTACCATCAGAGTGAACAGGCAACCTACAAAATGGGAGAAAAGTTTCGCAACCTACTCATCTGACAAAGGGCTAATATCCAGAATCTACAATGAACTCAAACAAATTTACAAGAAAAAAACAAACAACCCCATCAAAAAGTGGGCAAAGGACATGAACAGACACTTCTCAAAAGAAGACATTTATGCAGCCAAAAAACACATGAAAAAATGCTCATCATCACTGGCCATCAGAGAAATGCAAATCAAAACCACAATGAGATACCATCTCACACCAGTTAGAATGGCAATCATTAAAAAGTCAGGAAACAACAGGTGCTGGAGAGGATGTGGAGAAATAGGAACACTTTTACACTGTTGGTGGGACTGGAAACTAGTTCAACCATTGTGGAAGTCAGTGTGGTGATTCCTCAGGGATCTAGAACTAGAAATACCATTTGACCCGGCCATCCCATTACTGGGTATATACCCAAAGGACTATAAATCATGCTGCTATAAAGACACATGCACACGTATGTTTATTGCAGCATTATTCACAATAGCAAAGACTTGGAACCAACCCAAATGTCCAACAATGATAGACTGGATTAAGAAAATGTGGCACATATACACCATGGAATACTATGCAGCCATAAAAAATGATGAGTTCATGTCCTTTGTAGGGACATGGATGAAATTAGAAATCATCATTCTCAGTAAACTATCGCAAGAACAAAAAACCAAACACCGCATATTCTCACTCATAGGTGGGAATTGAACAATGAGATCACATGGACACAGGAAGGGGAATATCACACTCTGGGACTGTGGTGGGGTGGGGGGAGGGGGGAGGGATAGCATTGGGAGATATACCTAATGCTAGATGACGAGTTAGTGGGTGCAGCGCACCAGCATGGCACATGTATACATGTGTAACTAACCTGCACAATGTGCACATGTACCCTAAAACTTAAAGTATAATAAAAAAAAAAAGAAAAAAAAAAGAAAACATCAGAGAAATCTCTAGGACATTGGTCTGAGTGACGATTTCTTGATTAATACCCCACAAACACAGGCAACCTAAGCATAAATGAGCAAATGTGATCACATCAATTTAAAAAGCTTCTGCACAGCAAAGGAAACAATCAACAAAGTGAAGAGACAACCCACAGAATGAGAGAAAATATTTTCAAGCTACCCATCTGACAAGAGATTAATAATCAGAATGTATAAGGAGCTCAAACAACTCTATAGGAAAATATCTAATATTCACGTTTTTAAATGGGCAAAAGATTTAGATAGACATTTCTCAAAAAGACATACAAATGGCAAACAGGCATATGAAAAGGTGCTCAATATCACTGATCATCAGAGAAATGCAAATCAAAACTACAATGAGATATCATCCCACCCCAGTTAAAATGGCTTATATCCATAAGACAAATAATAACAAATGTTGGCGATGATGTGGAGAAAAGGGAACCCTCACACACTGTTGGTGGGAATGTACATTAGAACAACCACTATGGGGAACAGTTTGGAAGTTCCTCAAAAAACTAAAAATTGAGCCACCATATATTCCAGCAATCCCACTGCTGGGTATATACTCAAAAGAAAGGAAATCAGTATGTAGAAGAGACATCTGCGGTCCTATGTTTGTTGCAGTACTGTTGACAATAGCCAGAATTTGGAAACAACCTAAGTTCCATTAACAGATGAAAAGATAAACAAAATGTGGCACATATACACAATGGAGTACTATTCAGCCTTAAAAAACAGTAATATCCAAAGATTTGCAACAACATTGATGGAACTGGGAATCATTATGCTAAATGAAATAAACCAGGCACAGAAAGACGAACATCAAATGTTCTCACTTATTTATGGGATCTAAAAATCAAAACTATTCAACTCATGGAGATAGAGAGTAGAAGGATAGTTACCAGAGGCTGGGAAGGGTAGTAGGAGGTGGGTAGGAGATGGGGATGGATAATGGGTACACAAAAAATAGAAAGAATGAATAAGACCTAGTATTTGATAGCACATGGTGACTATAGTCAATAATAATTTAATTGTACATTTCAAAATAACTAGAAGAGTATAATTTGATTGTTTTTAACACAAAGAATAAATGCTTGAGGGGATGGATACCCCATTTTACATGATGTGATTTTCACACATTGCATGCCTGTATCAAAACATTTCATGTAAACCATAAATATATATACCTACTGTGTACCCACAAATATTAAATATTTTTTAAAAAGAAAAGAAAAATTAAGTAATTTTTTAAAAAAAATAACAATGAGAAACCACTGTACTACATCTGTTAGAAAAGTCCAGATCCAAAGCACTAACAAAACCAAGTGTGGATGAGGATGTGGAACAGCAGAAACTCTCATTCATTGTTGGTGGGAATAAAAAATTGTAGAGTCGCTTTGGAAGACAGTTTGGCAATTTCTTACAAAACTAAACATACTCTTACTATGAGATCCAGCAATTATGGTCCTTGGTATATACCCAAATGAGTTGAAAACTTATGGACACACAAACTCTGCACCCAGATATTTGTAGACTCTTTATTCATAATTGCCAGAAATTAGAAGCAGTCAAGATGTCTTTCAGTAGATAAATGGATAAATGGACAAATAAATTGTGATACATTCAAACAATGGAATATTATTCAGCAGGAAATAAATGAGCTATCAAGCCACAAGAGGACATAAAAGAATCTTAAATGCATATTGCTAAGTGAAAGAAGCCACTCTGAAAGGGATACATACTGTATGATTCCAACTATATGTAATTCTAGATAAAGCAAAACTATGAATATGGTAAAAGGATCAGTGGTAGCCAGGGGTTAGGGAGGAGGGAAGGATGAATAAGTGGAGCACAGAAGATTTTTAGGGCAGTGAAAATACTATGTTTGGTACTATTATGGTGGATATGTGTCATTAGGCATTTGTTAAAACCCACAGAATGTATCACACCAAGAATGAACCCTAATATAAACTATGGACTTTGGGTGATAATGATGTGTCAATAGAGGTTCTTCAGTTGTAACAAATGTGCCATTGTGGTGTGGGATTTTGGCAGTGGGAAAGGCTATGTGTACATAGAGGCAGGGGGCATATGGGTAATCCCTTTACGTCCCACTCAGTTTTGCCGTGAATGTAAAACTTCTGTAAAAAATAAAATCTATCTTAATAAGATAGCAAAAGCAAAAAGATAAAGATATGGAAAATGGAAGAAAAAAGATAATAAAATTTGAGGATCAATCCAGGGGTATAATATCCACCTAGTTTAGAAAAAGAAAAAAATGTACAGGATGAAATTATCAGATAAACAATGTAAGAAAATTTCCCAGAACCAAAGGATGCAAGTCCACAGATTTAACGGGCCTACCTCGTGCTCAGCAAAATGCACACAATAAAAGACTGACCGTTCTGAAGTGATTTGAGTATTGTCAATGGGAGCTGATCTGCAGCAAGATTATGTTATGAAATATGTTGTTCTTTTTCAGTAGCTCTAATTTAAGGCTTAGGAATACATCAAAGTCACTTCAGTGGAGTTTTCATTAGAATTACTTGGCTGAGGCCATTCGATTTATTCTGTTTCTTGGCTAGCCTCTTAGCATTGAACATGAAAGAGGCTGAATGAGAAAGTACAGATGGGTTAACACAAAACCATCCCCAGTATAAGAAAAAACATTCCAAGTACCTGGCCTAGCGGGAAGTTCTGTATCTTCATATATACAAAGCAGCCTCCTCATTTTAGATAACCAAAATGTGCATAAATTATTTTATATAGTGGGTTACTACCCACACCCTAGGCTGGATTTAGGTTTTGAAACATTCTCTGGAAAAGGAAATGATTGGGTTTTCTGTGTTTTTGGTGGTTTCCTAGTCATCTTTATTCACATAAAAATTCAAGCAAAAGCCCAAAAGTAATTTTTCAGGCCAATATTTCCAGGCAAGCAAATTTTATATGCCAGTCAGATTTATTGTAATAGGAATAGAATGAATTAAGTCAGCTGCTTCTAGATGATGTTTGTGATTGATTTTCCAGAACACCTTGGAGACTGTCCGTTTATCTCCTCCTGTTCTCAGTTTTTAAAAAAATTGAAAAGTTCTTTGGCCAGGCACATGCTATTTTCCACCTATCCTCCTTGGCACCTACTACTGCACAGCGCCACATGTTCTTTTCACCCAAATTGCTTGACTTTACCACGTCTCACTGAAGTTTTTTTTTCTCCCCACAGTTACTGCTCTTATGTCAAATTCTCTTTGAATGATATATTTCTTTTCTTGTCTCTCTCTGTCTTTCACACTCACATTCTAATGACTCTTTTGATAATATCCAAGGCGCTTATTTAGAAAGAAAGAAGATCAGCAGGAAGAAAAACATCTTCTCTTACTCCAGATTTTTCCTCATTTTAAAATACGACATTCTATTCATCTTGTAGAATTTTTTAAGTTTTCAGAAGTGAATATTAATCAAGTCACAATGTGAGGCATTGAAGGAATCCATTCACCTATCTGACTCAATCTTATCTTTTATAAAAGGCAGTCACTAAATTGCCCAGAGCTTATACCTTTTGAATAAGTAACTTCTTTTTTTTTTTAATCCACTGCTTTCTCATTGGTCTCTGCTTAAGCACTCTGAGTGGAGTCATCCCCGTAAAATGAAAAACTGAGGGAAAAAGCCTCTCCATGATTTGATGAGGGTCACATGGCTGGTCTGTGACATTAAGAAATAGCCTGGTAAACTCAGTACACCGGACAATCTTCCCACTCAATTGTAAATCATTTAAACTCAGATTTAAGTGTAATACCTTGCCTTGGTCTCAGTGCCACAGTGGTCATTTTATTGTTTCTGGCAGAGAAGGGAGGAAAAAATGAAAAGTAATATAGTGGTTGAAAGCTAAATCTCTTTAACAGACTAAGCTTTTAAAAAAAAAAAACTCACTGTTTTCCTCCAATTCCTTCCTTTTGCACCCCAGACTTGGTCCCACTTCAAGAATGTATAAAAAATTATTAGTTCATCTTCTCTGGGAATAACTATCCCTACCATAAGTGGGAAGAGCCCTGGAAAAGGAATCATGAGACCCAGGCACTTGTCCTAGCTGAGCCACTAATTAGCTGTGTTACTTTGGGCAAGTTGTTTCATGACTCTGACCTTCAGTTTTTCTATCTGTAAAAATAAGAGGGTTGGAGGAGAAAGTTTCTAAGGTCGTTTTAGTCCCAACTTTCCTTGATGGTGTGGCCAATAAAAGAAAATACACACTGTGAATATACACATGAAGTAAAGAGTGAAGTAAGAAGAGACTAATTGGTCTGGGCAAAAGGCAATGCACATGTACACACACACACACAAATCCAAAGATGCATGAAGCTGAAAAGTATGAGATGGTGTTAGCAATTTAAGAAAGGATTTAGCTACTGTTTGCTATCATCCATTTTACAGAGAACTTGAAGCCTTGGGTTAGATGGTCATTTTCCACCTCTAAGCTGTCCTTTCTTTTATAGGTTGATGCAGTTGTTAATCCAAAGGGATATAGGATGGTGTCTTAGTTTGGATTGCTATAGCAGAATACCATAGACGGGGTGGATTAAACAACAAACATTTATTTCTCACAGTTCTGGAGGCCAGGAAGTCTTAGATCAAAGTGCTGGCAGATATGGTGTCTGGTGAGGGCCCACTTTGGCATTTATAGACAGCTGTCTTCTGATGGCAGAAGGGGTGAGGGAGCTCTCTGGGGTTTCTTTTATAAGAGCCTTTCATCACATTTATGAGGACTCTGCCCTCATGACCTAATCACCTCTCATAGACCCCACCTCCAAACACCATCACATTGGGAATTAGAATTCCAACATATGAATTTTGGGAAGACATGAATATTCAGTCTATAGCAGACAGGCTGAAAGTAAGGAGTCTTGACCTTGAAAGATGAGATTGTATGGAAGGATGGAATCTGACCAATGAAAGGCATTAGCACCATTCAGTAACCTATAGAGAATGAACACCATTGTTTCAGCCAGACACAGGAGACATCATTGGTAACATAAGGGAAATTTGGCAAACATTTTATGTGGCTGTGCACCCAGGTACGGAAATGTAGCCAAATAAACTCATGCTCAGTGTTTCTTTTAGGTAGGTCTGTTCTCTATTACATTAGGGTAAATGAATGAGCTTAAATAACTGTTAGATGATACTTCTTCCAGAACCATGTTTCTCAAATTAGGTATGCATAAGAATTATCTGTGGGAAGTTGTTAAAATACAGATTCCAGGGTACCATTCCTAGGATTATAATTCAGTAGGTCTGTAATTATGACCACCAATCTGTATCTTTAAAAGTACCTCTGGTGCATTCTAATCCAAGTCAAAGCATGCATTGTAAAAACACTGAGGTAGAGAGAATAGATCAGGCCTCTTCTACCTGGAACCTGCTCATATATGGCCCATTAGAAGAACTTCTTTCAAGCAAAAGAGTTCCCTAGAGTGAATTTTTCACCACATCAAAAGGCATAAGCAGTACATAGAAAATTCAGATATAATCCAAATCTAAAGCTATTATGTATTTGGTCACTGAAAAAAATATATAGGCTACTGATTATCTCCTCTGCCTCTAACATCTTACCATCGCCTTTATTGGTTTTGTCCCATGAGTGTTTTAGCACACTAATCTACCTCAGACATTATTTTAATAAAATTCTCAGAAGCAATTATAGTGTTTCTTTTTCTTTTTTTTTTTTTTTTTTTTTTGAGATGGAGTCTCACCCTGTCACCCAGGCTGGAGTGCAATGGCACAATCTCAGCTCACTGCAACCTCCACCTCCCACGTTCAAACGATTCTCCTGCCTCAGTCTCCCCAGTAGCTGGGATTACAGGCGTCCGCCACCACGCCCAGCTAATTTTTGTATTTTTAGTAGAGACAGGGTTTCACCATGTTGGCGAGTCTGGTCTCAAACTCCTGACTGCAGGTGACCCGCCCGCCTTGGCCTCCCAAAGTGCTAGGATTACAGGCATGAGCCACCACGCCTGGCTGCATTTATAGCATTTCACTGCCCTCAGATTACTGAATATTTCCACTTTCTTGAAACCCTTTCTTCCCCTGGCTTCCATGACACCACACTCCCAATATTTAATGTCTACTATTCTGGCAGTGACATATCAGTTTCCCTTGTGAACTTTTCTTTCTATCTCCATTCCTTATTGGATATTGATTTCCAGAACTCTGTTCTAGGTCCTCTTCTTATTCTAAACACCTTTTTGGGGCAAAGTCATTATTTCAAGGTTTTTAAATTACCATCTCTATGTTAACATCCACTAAATCTGAATCTCCATCCCAGATTGTTCTTCTGACCTAGTCAACCATCTACTTGATTTCCCACTTGAATGATGCCCAAGCACCTCTAAATCAAGATGGTTCAAACTGAATTTGCAAAACCCAGGAGATCTACCACAGGATCTATCCAGCACAACTATGGAAGGAAGAAGAAGAAGGAGGAGGAGGAGTGGGGGAGGGAGGGGGAGGAGAGAAGGGGAGGTGGATGGGGAGGGGGACAGTGGAGGAAGAGGGAAGAGGGAGAAAATAAGGAGAAAGAGAAGGAAAGGCAGAAGGGGAGGGGAAGGGGGAAGGGGAAGAACAAGGGGAATGGGAAGAGAAAGAAGAGGAAGAGAAGAGGAAGAGTAGGAGGAGAAATAACAAAAGGCACCAGGTTGGAAAGGAAGAATTTAAAATATATTTATTTGCAAATGACATTATCCTATAGTGAAAAATCCTTAAAAGTCCACTAAAAAATAGAAAAAAATAGTGAAGCCAATAAACAAGTTTAGTAAAGTTTCAGGATACAAAATCAATTTACGAAACCCACTCATATTTCTATATACTATCAATGAATGAATCAGACCTAAATAAATGGAAAGACATCCTGGGTTCATAGATTGGGAGACTTAATTTATTAATAAGGCAACATTAGCAAAATTGATCTACAAATTCAGAGCTATCATATCAAAATTCTAACTGACTCATTTGCAGAAATTGACAGGCTGATCTTAAAATTAAGATGAAAAGGCAAGAAACCTATAATAGGTAAAACAATCTTGAAAAAGAAAAACCAAGTTGGATGACTCATTCTTTCTGATTTCAAAACGGTACAGTAATCAAGACAGTGTTGCAATGGAATAATACAGGCATATAGACCAATTGAATAGAATAGAAAGCCCAGAAATAAACCTTCGTGTATATGGTCCAATAATTTTTGAGAAGGGTACCAAGATCATTCAATGGAAAAAGGACAGTCTTTTCAAGAAATGGTGCTGTGAAAACTAGATGAATGAATTTGTATCCCTACCTCACACGCCATATATAAAAACTAACTCGAAATGGATTAAAGATCTAAATGTAAAATCCAAACCATAAAACTCTTAGAAGAAAACACGGAGGTAATCATTCATGACCTTGGATTTGGCAATGAAGTCTTAGATTTGACACCAAAAGTACAAGCAATAAAAGAAAAAAAAATGTGTAATGTGGAATTCATGAAAATCCAAACTTTTACAGATCAAAAAACATTATCAAAAAAGTGAAAAGATCACCTATAAAATGGAAGAAAATATTTACAAATTAAATGCATGACAAGGGACTTTATCCAGAACACATAAGAAAACCTCTTACAACTCAATAATAAAAATACAAATAACCCAATTTAAAAACTCAAGAGATTTGAATAGACATTAAGAAGATATACAAATGGCTAATAAGCACATGAAAAATGCTCAACATAATTAGTGATTAGGGAAACAAAAATAAAAACCACAATGAAATACTACTTCACACCCACTAGTATGGCTATTATATATATATGTATATGTATATGTATATGTATATGTATATGTATATGTATACATTTAACTTTTCTTTTTCTCCTTAAAAAGAGAAAAAGGCTGGGCACAGTGGCTCACATCTGTAATTCCAGCACTTTGGGAGCCCGAGGCAGGCGGATCACCTGAGGTCAGGAGTTCATGACAAGCCTGGCCAACATGGTGAAACCCCATCTCTACTAAAAATACAAAAAAAAAATTAGCTTGGCGTGGTGGTGTGCGCCTGCAGTCCCAGCTACTCAGGAGGCTGAGGCACGAGAATCGCTTGAACCCAGGAAGTGGAGGTTGCAGTGAGCTGAGATCGTGCCACTATACTCCCGCCTAGTGGACAGAGTGAGACTCTGTCTCAAAAAAAATAATAGTAATAATACAAGTGTTGGAAAGAATGTGGAGAAATTGGAATGCTTGTACATTGCCAGTGGAAATGTAAAATGGTGCAGCCACTGTAAAAAACAGTTTGGTGGTTCTTCTAAAAGTTAAACATAGAGTTATCATATGTCCCAGCAATTCCATGCCTAGGGATATACCAAAGAGAATTTAAAAACATATGTTCACACAAAAACTTGCACTCAAATGTTCATAACACTCAAATGTTCATAGCAGTATTAGTCTTAATAAGCAAAAAGTGGAAGCAAGCCAATGTCTAGCTACTAATGAATGATTAAACAAAATATAGTATGTATATCCATACAAGGGGATATTGTTTGGCAATAAAGAAGAATGAAATGCTTATACATGATACAATATGGATGAACTTTGGAAACATTATGCTAAGTGAAAGAAGCCAAACACAAAAGGTCACATACCATATGATCCCATTTCTATGAAATGTCCAGAATAGGCGAATTCATAAAGACAAAAAGTAGATTGGTGGTTGTCAGGGACTGGGAAAATGGAAAAGTGAATCATACATGTTTAAATGGTCAATTTAATGGTATGTGAATTATATAGCAATAAAAAGTAAATTAAAAGAACAATAGAATTGGGCTGGGCATGGTGGCTCACACCTGTAATCCCAGCCTATTGAGAGGCTGAGGTGGGCGGATCACCTGAGGTCAGGAGTTCAAGACCAGCCTGGCCAACATGGTGAAACACCATCTCTACAAAAAATACAAAAATTAGCTGGGCGTGGCAGCATGCATCTGTAGTCCCAGCTACTTGGGCTCAGGAGGCTGAGGCACAAGAATCACTTGAACCAGGGAGGCAGAGGTTGCAGTGAGCCAAGATCGTGCCACTGCACACTCCAGCCTGGGTGACAGAGTAAGACTCTGTGTGAAAAAAAAAAAGAATAATAGAATTGGGCAAATGATATCAACAGGAAATTCACAGAAGAAATATGAACAGGTTTGCAATTTCAATGAGATGTAATTTTTTTCAGCCTCTCAGATTATCAAAAGTGTTAAAAATAGATAATAAAGATTGTTAACCCAACCGAAAGAAATAGAGCAATATAGGTGCTGTCATACACTGCTGAAATAGGCGTGCATTGGTATAACCTCTTGGAGGGCAATATAATGATATTTATTAATGTTTCAAATATGCACACTTAATAGCTTAAAATTTCCTTATGTGAAGATTTGAAATGTGTTCAAAAATATATGTGGAAGTCCTATCCTCCCACCAGGACCTGTGAATGGGACCTTACCTGGAAACAGTGTCTTTGCATATGTTATCAAGTTGAGATGAGGTCATGCTGGATTAGGGTGAACCCTAAATCCAATGACTGCTGTCCTTATAAGTAGAGGAAGATTTGGATATACACAGATTTACACACAAAGAAGGCCATATGAAGATGGAGGCAAAGATTGGAGTGATGCAGCTACACACCATAAATGCAAGGATTGCTAGGAGCCACAAGAGCTAGGAAAAGGCAAGGAAAGATTCTTTTCTAGAGCCTTCAAAAGGGGCACAGCCTTGTCAACATCTTGATTTAGGACTTCTAGCCTCAGGAACTGGGAGATAATAAATTTCTGTTGTCTTAAGTCATCAAGTTTTGGTAATTTAAGATAGATTCTTAGTAGGATTAAAACATCCTACTAAGAATCTATCTTGCAGAAATGCTTGTGGAAGTGGACAAAGATATTTACAATGTACTAGTGGGCTCATTGCAGCAACCTTTATAATTTATAATTTCAAAAAACTAGATATAACCTAAATGTTCATCAATAGGTAACTGGCCAAATAAGTTATAGTACATTCTATTGTATATGGACCTTTATTCAGCTACTAAAAATGAGTTCTCATACTAACAAGGAAGGACATCTGTGATATATTTCTAAATGAAAAGAGCAAGTAGCAGACAAACACATGAATGTGTCTTAGTCCATTCTGGTTGCTATAACAAAATGCCATAGACTGAGTGGCTTATAAAAAACAGAAATTTGTTTCTCACCTATGAGAAACACACATTCACCTGTCCAAACCCAAAAAATGGACTCAGAGACATGTAGAACAGTGGAAGTGAGACTTTTAATGGTGGTCTTGCAAGATCGGATATCTGGTAGGCAGGCACACTGGGGGCAGTTACAGCAGGTAATTTATCTCCTAGCATGCAAGCCCCTCCCCCAGATCCTCATTGGTCAAGTACTATGGGGTTACAATCTTCCCTGACATCCCCTAAGTTTCATTACCCCCTTATAAGGTTATACCCCATCCCCTTCCCCACTTTAGTTTCAATTTCCCAATAACGAAAATTTCTTCCCTTTTATGGGCTGACCCCTCTTCTACATTCTGTTCACTTATCGTGACCTTCTAGGTGCATGAGCCGTACAGTTTGTTACATTCACAGGCTGACTGCCAGTACTTAGATTTATTATGCCTTGAAAATGGACCATTTAAAATTCCCTCCTCTTTTCTATTTACTTCGTTTGGTCTCATTTTCATCTAAACCCTTTTTGTTTTTGAATCACTTTAGAAGTTGTTTACTTTCTTCGTCATAGGAAAGTGAGTTTAATTTGGTTTCTAATAGTAGCAGGTTATTTTGCTGGTAAGTTACGGGCATTTGTTTATTAATAGCTGTTTTAATTAATTTCTGTGCTAGTACCCTCATATGAGGGGTAATATAACATCCCACTGCTGTTAAGACTCCTGCCACAATTATGAGAGATGTAAGGATTGAGGCTACCATGCCTTTTAATTTTTTAAACCAACCTTCTAGTCAACCCATAAATGAGTCATTAATTCCAGCATTTTCTGTCAGTTCGTTGGCTAGAGTTGTCAGCCCATGTAAAGCTTTTGGGGCAGTATTTTTGGGAAAGTGCAACATTTCCCACCTAGCGTAACACATACGCTGCCTTTTTCTGCTAGTATTATGTTCAGCGCAAGTCTGTTTTCCCAGGCCATTTGGCTGGTGGCATTTAACTGTTTAGCCACCCCTTTGAGGGCATCCCAAGTATAACTGATGAATCTCTGTTGATTATAATAGATGCAGTTAATCTAATTCACGTTTTTATTAATAGCTGACTACCAGAAGAGTGCTGACTCAAACCCAGCAGCTATTTGGTTTCAGGCCTTAAATTCATTAGGCACCCCCCCCCACCACCACCACCACCAGGGACTCCTATTGAGTTAACATATATATTGGGATTAAAAGAATTTGTCAAATCCCTCCAATTTTGGTGGCCATATGTATTTTCGAGTGTCTTATGGAATGCCAGGATGAAGGGAATGGCCAATTGGACTAAAGCACAAGTCCCGGTCCAATTAGATGGTAACAAGTTATGGCGGTTCCTTTTCCCACAATACTACCAGACATTAGCCCGGAGTATATGGAGAGCTGAGTAATTGCCACTGCCTGACTCACCAGTGACATTTAGGATGTGGGTACAAGTCGAGAGTACTCTTATGGGCTTATTGAACTCTGCCCCCTGCCTAGAGAGGCAAGAGGAGTGGTTCATATTCCCTATAGAGAACGAGGGGATTGCTTGCGGGAAAGAGCAATGACAGACTCTTACAAGTCTCATTTCCTCATGTATTTTTGTCTTGGTATAGAGCCAACATGCAATGCATTCCTGCAGGTTTGGTATCCTATCCTAGGGGAAAAAGAACCACCTGTGCCTGAGGTCATCCCACAGCACATGTGTAGCAGTTACACTTGTTGAGGGCTTGTACTGAAAATTTGACCCATTTGACCCAGGCATTTACATTCTTGTACCCTGTCTCAATTTCTAAGGTTTGCCTTAAATGCTTTACCTCAATTATTTTTACTCTTTTAGGGTTATTATTTGGTGGACTAAAGTTTTTATTAGGGTTTGGGGTTGGAGTAGTCCTAGGCAAATGGCAGGTTGGGTTCTTGGTTAGTTTGAGAACAAATCACCCAAGGGGGTCCTTCTCTGTGATGTTTGCCCCTAACACATATACCCAAGATGCTACTTTTGGTTTTTGATTTAGAACAGCTGGATTTGTTAATGGTGATGAGTACAGGATTGCATTTTAAATTCTGGCAGTTATTTGGCGGGGAGCCCTTGGACAGATGTAGTTTATTCTTTAAGGGTCTTCAGCTTGGAGTTACCCACCCCCTGTTTACTGTCCAACCCTGAAATTCGGTAGTCCACCATACATCATCCCAGTTGGGGCAGAGTGATGCCCTACTGTAACCTGTATCTGGTTTAGGGCAAAGATATTTATCCACCTGTGAGAGCTGTCTTTGATTTTCCAAATTTCCACAAGGTAAGACCTGGCAGGCATTAAATTTTATGGTTTGGGATGCTACCATCTCGGTTACATTAATTACTACCTGATGGGTAGGGAGGAGTACCCTGCCAGTTTCCATTTTGACCTTCTGCTCTTTGTATAGTAGCCCATCCCAACCATATTAACTTCCAAAAATGAGGCCAGCCCATGTTTTTTTTGTTTTGTTTTTTTGTTTTTTTAGATTTTTCTCAGAGTTAACTTTAAGGGTTTCTCAGGTGACCCGTGCACTTTCCACTGGTCTTTTTTCTTCCCTTCTGGGGTCTCTTTTACTAGTCCCTTGACTGGAATATAGTGAGTCCACCCCCATTCAGCTGTTCACACGGCTGTCTTAGTGATCAGAAGCACTTGATAGGGACCTTCCCGGCTTGGGTGGAGCTTGCCTTCTTTTCAAGTTTTAATTAGCACCAAGTCACCAGGCCAGAAGTGGTGAACTGTGAACTCAACAGGCAGAGTTTAAGTCAGGAGTTCTTTTAACCTAAGGGATGACAGGGTGGAGGATATGGCCAGTATATAATTTCTTAAGAAATAATCCTTGGTTTGGCAGGGTGCAGTGGCTCACGCCTGCAATCCCAGTACTTTGGGAGGCCGAGGCGGGCGGATCACGAGGTCAGGAGATTGAGACCATCCTGGCTAACATGGTAAAACCCCGTCTCTACTAAAAATACAAAAACAAAATTAGCCAGATGTGGTGGCAGATGCCTGTAGTTCCAACTACTCAGGAGGCTGAGGCAGGAGAATGGTGTGAACCCAGGAGGTGGAGCTTGCAGTGAGCCAAGATCACACCACTGCACTCCAGCCTGGGTGACAGAGTGAGACTCTGTCTCAAAAAATAATAATAATAAAAAATAAAAATAAAAAATAATAATAATCCTTGATTTCCATAGTAGGGAGATCTGTAGCTCTGCCCAAATATGGGAGCCCATATAATAACTCGTAGGGGGACAATCCCAAGTCTTTTCTTGGGGCTGTCCTAATCCTAAGGAATGCTACTGGGAGACATTTGGTCCAAGGCATTTTAGTTTCTAAGATTAATTTGGTGATATGCTTTTTGAGAGTTTGATTTATTCTTTCTACCTTTCCAGAAGAAGGGGGATGCCAAGGGGTATGATAATTCCATTTAATTTGTAAACCTTCCGTAATTCCCCTTAACACCCTTGAGGTAAAGTGGCTCCCATTATTTAAATTAATATTTTTTACCAGGTTAAATCTAGCTACAATCTGTTTTAATATTATTTTGACTACATTCCCAGGGGTGACTGTTGGAAGGGAAAGGCCTTCACCCAGCCGGAAAGGTGATCTATGATCACCAATAAATATTTCGATCTTTTTACTTTGGGCATTTCTGTGAAATCTACTTGAATGCTTTGAAATGGTCTTAGTCCAGGAGGTCTTCCTTCCATGGCCTGTTTTCTAATCACCTTTTTGATTATTCTTTGACAAGTTACATAACTTCCACATACTTGTTTAGTGAGGGTATAAATCTTTATACACCCATAATTCCTAAGTATTGCATTACACAGAGCCTGGGGCCCCCAATGACTCCCTTTGTGTAATATAGGCATTAGTTATCTCATCAAGAGTTTACTTATTATTTGTCTTCCATCAAGAAGCACCCATTTCCCATCTTTAGTTTGAGTGACCTTTATCTTGTCTAATTCTTCCTTCTCTTCTCTGGTAAACTGGGGCCTTAATACTACCTTAGGGATGTCTGGGATCAGGCTAAATCGTTTAATTTCTTTCTCTAGGGAGGCTTGCTTAGCAGCTTTATCTGCAAGCCTGTTTCCTACAGCTTCTATAGTGCTCCCCTTCTGATGACCATTTACATGAACTATGGCTAGCTCTGCTGGAAGGAGGAGGCTTTCTAAAACCTGTTTGACCAGTTCCCCATGTACCAATTATTTTCCCCTGCTATTTATTAGGCCCCACTCTGTCCAGATTTTTCTAAAAGTGTGTACCACTCCATAGGCATATTTAGAATTAGTATAGATATAGTGCCTTCTTGGCCTTTAAGGAGCTTTAGGGCCTGGTTAAGAGCATATAATTTACAGGTTTGGGCGAACCAGCCATTAGGTAGTCTACTTTTCTTACATAAGGAGTGTTTATTTCCATTAATGACAGCATAACAATTATGTCTTTTGCCATTTATCACTCGGGATGACCCCTTTACAAATAGCCTTATCCCATCATGTAGTGGAGCTTCCCTAAGGACTGATTTAACTTTGGTTTGGTATTTTATGATATTTAAGCAGTTATGATCTGATATTTCTTTTTTCTCCTCTTTTTTCCATAGGAAATTGGGTGGATTCAGGCAAGTATTTATTGTTATGACCAAATTATTTTTTTCTAGTAATATGGCTTCATATTTTAGAATTTGAGAATCTGTTAACCATTTACTGGCTTTTTGATTTAATATATTCCTGACCTGGTGTGGAGTGCTTACTATTAGGGCCCCACCAAAGGTTAGCTTTCAACTCTCTTCTCTTTTTTTTTTTATTATACTTTAAGTTCTGGGTTACATGTGCAGAATGTGCAGTTTTGTTACGTAGGTATACACGTACCATGGTGGTTTGCTGCACCCATCAACCAGTCACCTACATTAGGTATTTCTCCTAATGTTATCCCTCCCCTAGCCCCCCACCCCCAAACAGGCCCCAGTGTGTGATGTTACCCTCCCTGTGTCCATGTATTCTCATTGTTCAACTCCCACTTATGAGTGAGAACATGTGGTGCTTGGCTCTCTTCTACCAGCAGGGCTGTGGCAGCTACTGCTTGCACACATTCTGGCCACCCCAAGAGACAGGATTGAGAAGCTTGGAGAAAAAAGCAACAGGTTGCCTCTTCCCTCCCCAGGTTTGAGTGAGCACCCCAAGGGCCATGCCCTGGTCTACTGTTACAAACAGATGGAATGGTTTCTCTAAAGATGAGAGGGCCAGGATGGGGACTGTAATGAAGGCCTGCTTTAGCTCTTTCACTGCCTGAATTTCCTTTGGGGACAATTGCAAAGGATTGGGTTCTTCTAATAAC
Organism: Pan troglodytes; assembly: GCF_028858775.2. Lineage (NCBI taxonomy): Eukaryota > Metazoa > Chordata > Mammalia > Primates > Hominidae > Pan > Pan troglodytes. The sequence continues at coordinate 98,162,637 of NC_072421.2, forward strand.
TTGAGATACAGAATCTTTGTCTTTTGAGCATATGAGTTAATCCATAACCTAACCTACAGTAGCCAGTTAAACCTAAATATTTTTGGAGTTCTCTCTTTGTTTTAGGCAAAGGTAGACCTACTATTCCTGATATTTTCTCTGGCTTTATTCTTTGCTTCCCTTCACTAATCAGGTGTCCTAAATATTTAACTCCTTTTTCTAGAAACTTCAATTTGTTCTTAGAGACTCACAATCCCCTTTCTCCTAGAAAATTAAAGCAAGCTTATGGTGGTTTCTGATACCACCCCAGAAATTAAAAGATCATCTACATATTACAACAACTAGTTTCCCCTGGAAGGTTGGAATTCCTCCATGACTTTTTCTAAGATTTGACCAAATAAGTTTGGGGCTTCCATGAAACCTTGTGGCAGCACAGTCCAGCGGTACTGTTGTTTCTCCCAGTTATAGGATTTTCCCATTTAAAGGCAAAGAGGTCCCTACTCATAAAGTCTAGGGGACACACCCAGAATGCGTCTTTTAGATCCACCACACTGAATCACTTATGTTCATAGAGTATCTTTCTAAGGAGGGTGTAGGGGTTAGGCACTACAGGGTGGCAAGTCTGGACAATCTGATTTATAGCTCTTAGATCTTGCACCAATTTATATGACCCATCAGGCTTTTTGACTGGGAGAATTGGAGTATTGTATGGTGACATGCAGGGTTTTAATAGTTCATCTTTAATTAATCCCTCTATTACCGGTTGGAGACCTTTTCTCCCTTTAATAGAAATGGGATATTGTTTTCTGCAAACTACTTCCCCTGGTTGTTTTAGTTCAATCTCTAAGGGTGTGATTTTTAGTCCTCCCCTGTGCCTTCCCTAACCCACAAAAGAGGATTAATTTTTCTCTCCTCCTCCTCTGTTAGGAGGCCCATTATTACTTTTATTTTTCCTTCCTTTATTTCTAATCCTAAGCCCAATCTCACAATCAGGTCTTGACCCAGGGAGCTAGTTCCTGCTTCAGGAAGATATAAGAGTGACCCCTCAATTTCTTCTGGTCCTAATCTAATTAACATTTTCTTGAATATTGGAACCTGAAATCCCTCCGCTTTTACCCCTAATGCTGTTGATTTTTCTGTAGAGAGTTCTGTACCCCTTGGTTGGTGAATTAGGCAGGAGCGAGCCACCCCAGTATCAACCAAAAATGTTGCTGCTTCTCCCTCGGGTCCCAACTTCAAGATCAACAGTCATGAGGGGGATCACCTTTTCTGCTTTTTTCCATTCAGGACATTTTCTCTTAAAATGCCTAGCTTTTCACACTTGTAACATCCACTCATAGCCTTAGGAGTTTTTCCCTGCATTTCTCTTCTTTTTCCGTGTCGAAATTTGTCACTCTCTTGTCTCCTTTGAGGAGGATTTTGATCTAACCTTTTTTTGACTACATCTTCCACAGTGGAAACCATGATTTTCGTTTTTTGTTTCTGTTTCTCTTCCTCTCTCCTTACAAAGACCTTCTGAGCTTCCCTCAGTAATTCTTCAATCATTTCTTATTCCATCCTTTAAGCTTTTGTAGTTTTTTTTGGTAATGTTAGGCCAGCTCTTTTTACAAAGTTAACTTTCAAAAGGCCTTGCCCTACTGGGTCCTCTGAATCTAATCTGGAGTATTTGTTCATCTGATCTCTGAGCCTCTGCAGGAATGCAGAGGGAGTTTCCTCTTTTTCTTGTTGAATCTTGAGTGCCTTTGAGACATTTTGTATCTTAGAATTGGACTCCTTGATTCCTTTAATTATTAGTTCCTTGAAGTCTTGCATTTGGGCCTGGTCCCTGGGATCATTATTATCCCATTTGGGATCAACATTCGGAAATGTTTGTTTGGCTGGCAAGACTTCTTGCCCGGGAGGGTGTTGCCTCTCCCAGATGGTCATGGCCACTCTCCTAATCATTCCCCTTTCTTCTCCTGTGGACAGGATATTTATGATAGACATCAATTCAGCCCAGGTATAAAAGCTGGGTCCCAGGCCAGGCACAGTGTTTCACGCCTATAATCCCAGCACTTTGGGAGGCCAAGGTGAGTGGATCACTTGAGGTCAGGAGTTCAAGACCAGCCTGGCCAACATGGTGAAACCCCACCTTTACTAAAAATACAAAACAAAAATATTAGCCGGGCATGGTAGCAGGCACCTGTAGTCCCAGCTACTCAGGAGGCTGAGGTAGTAGAATCGCTTGAACCCAGGAGGCGAAGGTTGCAGTGAGCTGAGATTACACCACTGCCCTCTAGCCTGGGCGATGGATCAAGACTCAGTCTCAAAAAAAAAAAAAAAAAGGGAAGAAAGAACCTAGGAATTGGTCCAGCTGGTCCCTGTCCCATGGGAACTTCCCTAAGAAGGAACATGCTAGATGCCCACTATGTGGAAGGGATAGGGAAGTTCTCAGTATCCCTCTTACACTGTTCTAATTCTTTTTTCTTTTCTTTTTTTTTTTTTTCATTTGGATAAGGATTTAAAGGAGCAGTTGGTTCAGCTCCTCCATGGTCTGCAGGTTTTTCTTCCTTTAACCCTCCTGCTGCGCATTGATTTTTCTGTCCCTTATTTTGTGAGACACGTGGAGGGGGCAAGCATAATAGGGGGTCCCAGGACTTTTCACTGGGCAAGGACTTTTTTTTTTGAGACGGAGTCTCGCACTGTCTCCCAGGCTGGAGTGCAGGGGCACAATCTCGGCTCACTGCAAGCTCCGCCTCCCAGGTTCACGCCATTCTCCTGCCTCAGCCTCCCAAGTAGCTGGGACTAGAGGCACCCGCTGCCACACCCGGCTAATTTTTTGTATTTTTAGTGGAGACGGCAGGGCAAGGGCTTTTCACTAGGCTCTTTTTCTTCTTTGAGGGGAAACATGGGGGCTAATTCCTTGATCCAGCAGAGTGTAACCTATCTTTTCTTGTGATTATGGGGTTTTATCATTTACATAGAGAATTAAAGCTTGGCACACTCAGTCATCATCTGAGCCAAACTTAGGCCAAAAGACGGAAGGCTTATGAATGGGGTCTTTGGGCCAGATAAAACAGCAACATATTATTATCTTTTGCTTTTCCTTGTCCCCGGTTTGAGGGTCATCCCTCCAAATCTGCAGCATTCTCCCAAAGGACCGGGGAAATGTCAGAGGGAATCTCTTTGGCTCCCTCTTTTCTTTGTCCCCTAGGCCTAGAATTTCTGTTTCCCATTTTTGGTCAGTCTCTGTATCTGAGCTTTTCTCTGTGTACTCGGCCCCCACACTGGAGGTTTCTTGCACACCCAGAGAATCGCTTTGTCCATCTCCAACCATCTCCCTCACAGGAGAACAGAACCACGGATTGGGACTCCACACTCGCTTTGTATCCAGGATATGTCTCAGTCACACACACTCAACCTCCGAAAATGCCCAACCACCAAGGCAGTACTTATAGTCCAATTTTCCTACCTTGACTTGTGCATGAGGTTGCCTGGTTGCCACAGTGCCTGCTTTATTCCCTGTGTCGCCTACGCTGCCTCCTGAATAACAGTCTCAGGTTTGTCTCTGGCCTCTGTGGGGAGCCAGGATGCCTGGACAGAGCAGGCCACCTAAATCAGGTGGGACGTGTCTCCCCTATTGGCTGGGGTCCCACTCCACACAGGCACAGAGATCCCAGACGGGCCCCCATGTTTGTGAGAAACACACATTCACCCATCCAAGCCCAAAGAATGGACTCAGAGATATGAAGAACAGTGGAAGTGAGACTTTTAATGGCAGTCTTGCAAGATCAGGTGTCTGGTAGGCAGGCACACCCAGGGCAGTTACAGCAGGTAATTCATCTCCTAGCATGCAAGTCCTTCCCCCAGTTCCTCATTGGTCGAGTACTATGGGGTTACAATCTTCCTGGATATTGTCCAAGTTTCATTATCCCCCTTACAACATTATACCCCGGTCCCCTTCCCTGCTTAAGTTTCAATTTCCCAATAACAAAACTTTCTTCCCTTTTATGGGCTGACCCCTCCTCTACATTCTGTTCACTTATCATGACCTTCTAGGTGCATGAGCCATACAGTTTGTCACATTCACAGGCTGGCTGTCAGTACTTAGATTTATTGTGCCTTGAAAATTGACCATCTAAAATGTTTTCTCACATCACCCTATTGGAGGCTGGGACCTAGAGCAAGAAACTGGCAGATTCGGTTTCTGGTAAGGACTCAATTCCTGATTTATAGACGGTGCCTTCTCATTGTGTCCCTACATGGTGGAAGGGAGTCACGGGGTCTCTCTAGGATCTTTTTTTTTTTTTTTAATAAGGGTACTGATCCTATTCATAAGGGCAGCACACTTATGACCAAATCACCTCCCAAGGTGCCACCTCCTAATGCCATCACTTTGGGAGTGTAAATTTGGGGAGGAAATAAACATTCAGACCATAGTAGAATGTTTTTGTAAAATAATATATTTATAAAAACCAGTTACTAAAGAAAACTACACACACACACATACACACACACAAGTGTGTGTATTTTCATAAGAATAGTAAAGGATATGAAATAAAACTCATTAAACTGTTAATAGTGGTTTATATTGGAAACTTGGAGGGGTGGGGAACAATGCTGATTTTTTTTACTTCCTACTTTTGACAGATTATTTACCAGTGAAGGTATACTTCTTTAGTAATGGAAAAAATTTAAATAATCCTACCAAACTAAAATTCTTCCAGTTGCTCAAACATTTCATTCTCTTTCACACTTCAAGGTTTTGTTCATGATTTTCTCAAAACTGGAACACTGTCTCTCTGACACCTTCACCTGGCTACTCATCTTGTAAGTCTTGGTTTCTTTATTACTTTCTTTCAGAAGCCTTCCCTGAGTACCCTTCTTCTCCCTATAACGTTGCAACTGAGTTAGGTGCCCTCCTCTGTGTCCCCTAGCACTCTGTATTGCCCTAAGATAACACTTACCTCACACTAGGTTGTGATTGTTGGTTCACATGTCTTCCCCACTACACTGTCTTATGCACTGCAGTATTCCCAGTCAATATTCAATATGTATTGAATTTATTAATTGATTTATAGACACAACATTACTGAAAATCCTATTCCTTTTATTCCAAAGGGGAAAAAATGGAGAAATATGGAAGACAGTAAAGAAGGGAGAAAAGAAAGATAATTCAGAGATTTTATTAGACCCAAATGAAAAGCTAGATGGAGAGGCAGAAGGAAGAAACAAGGCAACCTGGAGAAGAAGAAAGTAATCTGAGTAACACAGTCTGTCATATCTTCATCTATCTCATGCGATCAATATTCCACTCATACTAGACTACTCACTTTGCTACCCCAAATACATACTTATACACCTGTATGACTTTGCTCATGTTATTCTTGCAGCCTAGAATGCTCTTTCACGTTTTCCTCCACCCAGCTCCTACTTTTCACAGGATTTTGACCATGCAGAAGCTTTTGACAACAGTTCACCACTGCCTTCTTTGTCAAACAAACTCCATTTCCCTGGCCAGCTGGCCAGCTCCTCTTTTTCTGTCACCTGACTTCTAATGCTAGAATTTCTGCAATACAATACAGCCAACCAAAGGATGAATGGGAAAGGCATGGTTAAAGGACCAGTGTAGCCCATGATGCCAAAAGACAGTGAAGCAATATCAACCAAGTCCTGAGGGAACAAAAGTGTGACCCAACAATTTTATATCTTGTCATTTTGCCCTTCAACAGACAGATATCTTCAAGCATGCAAAAGGTCAAGAAATACAACACATGTGAGTGCTTCTTTTTAAAAATACTAGCAGATGATAAAATCTAGACAATCAAAATATGTACCAAAAAAAGAACTCAGGAATAAAGAAGCTTTGAGAGAAGGACTAGTGGTAAGTATTGAATTAAGTTGGACACAAGAGCAAACAACTTAGAGAATTTCAAGTGGAGAACAGAATGTAAGTGTTATAAACTGTGAGAAGGCACAAATAATAATATAGCTAACAGAAATCAGGAGATGAGAGGGGAAGTGCATGGGTTACATTTCCTCATATTTATTATGACAGTTTACTATGTGCCACGCACTGTGCCAAGTATTTTACAAGTGTTAACTCATTCGTTCCTCACAACAATCCATGCAGTAGGTACTTTTTTTCTTAAGTAGGTACATTTTAATTCCTTTCCAGAGAGCAAATTGAGGCACGTAGAGATTAAATAATTTCCCCACCTTCACATAGCTAGTAAGTGGCAGAACTGACTTGAACTCAGGCAGGCTATCTCCAGAGCACATGTCCATAAACATAGAAATCAGTCAACACTATCAAAAATTGAGACCCGGAGATAAAAATATGAAGACTTCAGCCTCTTTATATTTTTTAAATCTTTGATCTTAACTTTAAAATAGTCTTTCAGAAACTACTATTCCTTGAGGGGGAAGAAGTTTACCAATTCCTTGACTCACACTTTGATTTAATTTTCTTTGTTCAATTCAGTGATTCTTAAAACATAAATAATGTGTTAAAATTTGCCTATCCATTTCCAGAATAATGCTCATTAATCTTAAAACAGCTACTGGTTATTAGGTGTTCACTATCAAAGTAAGCACTTTATTTATTTATTTATTTTTATTTTATTTATTTATGTATTTATTTTTTATTTTGAGACAGAGTCTCACTTTGTCACCCAGGTTGGAGTCCACTGGCGTGATCACGGCCCACTGAAGCTTCAACCTCCTGGGCTCAAGTGATTCTCCCAACTCAGCCTCCCAAGCAGCTGGAACCACAGGCACATGCCACCATGCCTGGCTAATTTTAAAAATTTGTAGAGACAGAGGTCCCCCTGTGTTACGCGGGCTGGTCTCGAACTCCTAGGTTCAAGCAATCCTCCCACCTCAGCCTTCCAAAGTGTTGGGATTACGGGCATAAGACTCCATGCCAGGCAAAATAAGCACTTTAAATGGATTACCTCATTAAGTTATCACAACAACCTATAGGTACTGTTTGTATCCTCCTGTTTTTCAGATAAGAAAATTGAGGCACAATAATGGCTATTCTTGGTTGGTGCAGATTTGAAGAGATTTTTTTCTCTTTTTTGTATTTTTATATTTCTCCATTATTTTTATAATGAGTGTGTATCTTTTTTATAAAATGAAAGCCATTGTGAAAGCATGTCTCAAAATAAATAACTGTGAAGATTCCCTGGGGCTCAGTCTTGAGCTCTTTTCTCCTTTTGTCCTGAACTCTCTTCCTAGACCATATCATAGACTCCCATAGGTTTGAATGCCATCCAAAGGCAAATGGCCCCCACATCTATATTTCCATTCAAGCACCTGTTTTCCAAGCTCCAGACACATTTGCCCAGCTGCCAACTAGACAACTCCTGTTGGATACTTCATAGACTGTTCAAGTTTAACATGTCCAAAACTATGCTCATCACTTACCCCAGACTGGTCCTCCTCAGTGCTTCCTAATCCCAGTGAATGGTGCCACTCTCCACCCAAAGGCACAAACCAGAATCTATGTTATTTTTTGTTCTTCCCTTTCTCTCATTCTCTATATATTCAATCTATCACCAAGTATATGCTTTACCTAAAATATGTCCCAAATCTGTTTACTTATTTCCATCTCTGCTACCACTTCCTAGTCCAAGCCACTATAATCTCTTTCAGTTACCTCCTAACTGGTCAACCTTTTAAAACTCTTGCCCCCTTACAATTCATTCTTCTCACAGCAGCCAGAGAGATTTTAATAAACATAAAAGGAATTCTACTTAGAACTTTTCAATTAATTCCCATTGTTTGTAGAATAACTTCAGTTGAGTACACGGGCACATGCCTGTAATGCCAGCAACTTGATAGGCTGAAGTAGGAGGATCACTTGAGTCTGGGCCAAGTCCAGCCTGGGCAAAATAGCAAGACCCTATTTCTAATTTTAAATAAATGAATAAACTTCAAACATTTACCATGACCTTTGTGGCAGAAATTATAAGTTGCCTACTCAATATGTTTCCCCCTTCTATATATATATAAAAAGATATTATTAAGAGTAGTAACAGGCTCAGTTGAAAATAAAACCTCCCCAGACCCCACTATAAGTAGGAGTGGTCATCCAACCCAGTTCTGGCCAATAAGATAAGCAAAAATCTACAGGACAGGGCTTCCAGGAACACTATTACTTTCTTAATGGAAAGGGACAAATTTAGCTGCCACATGTTCTTTTGCCGTTTGCTATCCCCCCTTTATCCTGCCTAGAGGTGGAGCAGCCGTCTTGGAAGCATGATGATGGAGGCCATGCTCAAAAGATCACAGAACAGAAAGATGGAAGCTTGGGTCCTTGTACTTGAACTAGCCCTGGACTGCTGACTTTGTGACTCCCATTATGTGAGAAAAATAAACCCTTCATTTGGTTAAACTGCCATAACTTGGTTTCTATTACATACAGCAAAAAACAGTCCTAGCAGATGCAACTCTGAATATGTCTCCTGCCTACCTCTTCAGCCTTATCTCAAGTAACTCTCCTCTCATTCACTACATCACAGCTACACCGACTTTCCTTTTATTCTCTAAATAATTCAACCCCTTTTTTGCTTCAGGATATTTCCATGTGCTGTTCCTTTGGCCTGGAATAATCTTTTCCCCACTCATTACCAGCTAACTTCTACTCATTATTCAGGTCTTAGCTTAAGTGACAACTCCTCAGCATGGATTTCCCTCACCCATCCCACCCAATCCAAATTAGGTGATTTATAGCACCTGCACTTTTCCTTCTTAGCATATATCATCATTTATGTACTTTTATTTACAGGATTTTTTTCCTTTTAGTTTAATGTCTGTCTACCCAACAAGACTCTGAGCTCTATAAAGGAGGAACTGTGTTTGCTTGTCTACTACTGAATATATATCTAGCTCCTATAACAATGCCTGCCACATAGGGGACACTGAATAAATACATGCTAATCAATGAACAGTCTATTGAAATGCCATGTCCTTTGTGCCATTTTTCCTGCTTTTCTGAATCAGAATTAATCACTCTTCCCTCTATGTTTCCATGGAATATTGCTTTGACTCTTGGTTTAATTCAATCCTTTTAACAAGAAAGGCACGTTTTAAAAGATCTCAAAGTCTATTCAGGAGAGGAACACATAAAAAAGAATTATAATACAGCATACAAAGTATAACGGTTGAAGTATGAGCAAGATACAAAAGTAGAGCAAGGGAAAGGGTAATTAACTTAACGAAGTGGAAGAGATGAGACCAGGAAAGGCTTTCAAGGGGTGATAACACCTAGGCAGCATTTTGAAAGCCAAATGGGAATTTTCCAGGTAAACAAGGGAAGGCAGAAAACTCCAGGCAATGAATACAGCATGGGCAAATGTCCTACAGTGTGAAGAAGTAGGGCATGTTCATTAATAGGGTGTACAGTGTGAGGCAGGCATCAGAGGCATGGTGTGAATAACATCACTGAGGGGAACCATCTGACCCAATAAACATAAGTTTCTCCATGAGACTGCTCTTGTGGCTTTTCTTTTTTCTCTCTTTAAGCTTGACCAAAGAATTGTAGAACATACAGAATCGTGACATATTTCATAATTTATGTAATCAGTTTAATGCACAATCATGTATCCAACAATTAGAAAATTATTTTCCTTGAGACATTAGGATGTGGAGGTAGTCATATGTACATGCCCCATTTTCCTGCCCAGCTGCGACCTCCCAGTTGGCTCCATCGCTGTAGAAAAAAATTGTCCAAAATCAAGACTAGAGAGTTGGACAAAGTCCAGATCATTAAATGCCTACTATGTCAAAATAAGTGGCTTGGATTTTATAGACAATGAATAGATACTAAAGGATTTTAAGCAAGGGAGAGATTATCCTCAAATTTGAGTCTTAGAAAAATCACCTTGAAGACAATGTATGAGAGACAAGGAAAACAGAATTCTATTGCAATAGTAAAAGTGACTGAGAACCTCAACTTAAACAGTGGTGATTGACAATGGAGAGAATAGGATTGCAGAGCTAATTCAGAGGCAGAATTAACTGGACTTAATAATTGATTAGCCATGGGGATGAACAAGACAGGAAGAAATCAAGGATCATCTGGAAGTTTCTATTCTAGAGACTGATTATTGTGTCATTTAGTGAGAGAGGTAATACCAAAAAAAAAGTGCATGTTTGAAAGGAGAGATAACTAATTCAGTTTGGGATATATGGAATTTGAGGTGTCTGTTGGGTATTGTAGATGTCTAGCAGGTTAGATGGACATATGGATGTGGAGCTCCAAGAGAACAGCCTGGGTAAAATATATGGATGTGAAAGTTCTCAAAAAGGATGACAAACTAAACTGGGGTGTTAGCAGTGAGCACAGTAGGAAAGAACAGCTTTCAAAGATATAAAAATTTAGAATAGATAGGATCTAGTGATTGATTGGAATAGATAGGATCTAGTGATTGATTGGATAAAGGGAATGTGAAAAAGAGACAAAACCTCAGATTTTTGGTTTGAAAGACAAACCTCAGATTTTGGTTTGAAAGACTGGGTGCGTGACAATTCCACTATTATAAGCTAAGTTATGTCCCCTCAAAATTCATATGTTGATGCCCTAGCCCCCAGTATTTCTATATTTGACTGTATTTGGTGATAGGGTTTTTAAAGAGGTAATTAAGGTTAAGTGAAGTCATATGGATGGGACCTTATCCAATATAACTGATGTTCTTATAATAAAAGGAGATTAGGATACAGGCATACATAGAGGGAGAATGTCATGTGAATATGGAGATGGTCATCTACAAGCCAAGGAGAGAGGACTCAGAAGAAGCCAACCCTGATAACACCTTGATCTTGGACTTCTAGCCTCCAGAGCAGTAAGAATATAAATTTCTGCCATTTAAGCTACTCAGTCTGTGGTATTTTGTTATGGCAGCCCTAGCAAACTAATATAGCCACCAACTAAGGTTGGGAATATGAGGGGAAAAAGTAGGTTAGGAGAAGGTGTTGAAAGAAGACTTTGATATAGAACATGTTGAGTTTGAGATTCCTGAGGTATATCCAGGTGGAGTTGTTCAAATGGCCTTGAAATTAAAAGATAGAACTGGGTTACAGGTACAGATGTGGAAATCACTGATATGTAGGTGATATTTCCAACTGTAGGAATGAATGATATCATCTAAGAAGTCTGTGTAAAGTAAGAATGATCATCAAGAAGAGAACCATAAGGCATGTGAACATTAAAAAGCAGACTGAGGAAGAGGACCCAAGAAAGGAGAAAAATCAGAGACAGAAGATGAAGAGAGAGCGCTTAGAATTAGTCTTTATTTTATCCTGTTTTCATTATAATTAGTTAAGTACATATTGATAGCACCATTTAAAGAGCTTTAACTTAGTGAAGGAGGCAATATCTTATTCATTTCTGAATCTCAAACACCAAGCACAGTGCCTGACATTTAATATCCCTGCAATAAATATTTGTTGAACCAAATGGAATCGAAATTAGGACTTCATTCCCTTCTTTGTTTTGTTTGCTTATTTCTGGAGTGTGCAGCATGTATTGCCACTGATATTTTAAGTTCATAGTGAAAAATCATTTCAATGTGTTCTAGGCTTGGTCCCCTTCCAACCCAACCCCCAGGACAATAGTTTTCATTATAACCTTCTGTCTTTGCCATTCTGGATGGAATTCTGTGCACAGAAGTTATATACATATATGGGTATATCTATGTAACAAATCGCAGCACAGGAGTCCCCTGGGCTCCCTCAGGCTCTGGTATGACATATTTGAGCCATATAAATTCAGCTTCTCCTCTGGCATCTGTTAGCCGACTCACTTGCAACTCCACCTCAGCAGTGGTCTCTCAGTCCTCTCAAAGCAGGGAAAGAGTACTGTGTGCTGAGAGACCATGGCAAAGAATCCTCCAGAGAATTGTGAAGACTGTCACATTCTAAATGTAAGTTGATTCATATTTTTTCCCTTTTGAGCAGAAGCATGGTTTCACAGATTTATCATATTGCAAAGTGAACATTAGAAAGTGGAATCAAAGGTGACTTTGAATTATGGCTTGCTTATTGAGGTTTATTGTGTATTGTTTTATTCTCTCTGTTCTTTGGTTAGGCAGAAGCTTTTAAATCCAAGAAAATATGTAAATCACTTAAGATTTGTGGACTGGTGTTTGGTATCCTGGCCCTAACTCTAATTGTCCTGTTTTGGGGGAGCAAGCACTTCTGGCCGGAGGTACCCAAAAAAGTAAGTAAATACACATCATAATCTGATGCTTCTGTTCTGAGTTTGATTGAATTTAATTAGTAGGCATATAAATTATTCTGAAAATGAAAATCATTAAGTCTCTTTTGTGTTTATTTTCTGGTGGTATGAAAAACTGAATCAAGATTTTTCTCTCCTTCATTTGCCTAATTATTTTGGTAAGGGAAAAAAATTTATCTTCTATATTTTGGTTAGTAATGCTAGGGTATAGAATTACCCATTCTTCTATAATGCTTATATTTAAGGAGTTAAGACTCCTCCTAGGAGCAAAGTTTTTACCTTAAGAAAAAATACTTTTAATCTTTCTTTCAATTATCTGGGCAGAAACTGATGGAAAAGTAATTAGACCACCACATAAGGAGAAACCACCCAAAGTGGCAGCAAAGGATTTTCAGGGATTATGTTTCTGACTTAATGCATCTGCAGTGAGAACAGGCAGCAAGCTGCTTTTCAGGAGGAGCAATTCTCATACCTGACTTCACATTTATTTATGACTTTAAAAAAAAACTAGAGCTTTTCAGCTCCTTGCCAGCTGCAATCATCACTGTCCCACTGAGATAATAATGCCACAAGGTAGAAGCATGCGACACCAAGTCATTAATCACAGATAACTCAGAAAGCTTCTGATACTGGGGTCATTTGGTGAAGCTTGGCTAGCCACTGTAGTTTATATTTCTGTACCTTAGTGTTATTGTTATTCCTGGGCTCATAGGCAATGGGCAAGTTTAGATATAAAATAAATAAATAAAACCATAGTCCCAAATAAAACCATAGTCCCTTCATGCTCACAATTTCCATTTGAAAGATAATCAACAAATATACAAACTACAAGTTGTGAAGATAGTTTTCTGGCTTTGCCATGTTTTTCTGTTGGTGTGTGGATTGCTGCTGAAGTTATTGTTATTACTGTTGTTAATTGGTTGTCATAAGATGCTCATTTCTATTTGGTAACAGATGTAGGGAGAAAAAAGCACAAATCCAGGAAGGAGGATGATACAAGAAAATGGGTTGGCATGGACCGTTAGGAGCCAAAGGAGCAATAGGAGCAGAGAGAAAAAAATATGGGTCAGTGGGGAGAGAGAGGCAGAGCAGGAAAAGCAGAAAATAAGCTGGCTAAGTGTCTGAAAGAAAACAGAGGTATAAAGCATAACCACCCTTGGGTTCTCCACCTCTGCTGTCATACCCACTTTCATTTAGTCCCAAAGGATATCTTATCAGGTTTAAGTAGGAGGGAGAGCAAGCCAGCCTACTTTGTTTGCCTTTTTATTTATACTTTGTTCCAGAAAAGATTTCAGGCATCACCCAATGCCTATAGTTAGCCCTATCCCCTACTCCTCCTCCCCTTACTGCTCCTTGCTTCTGAACTACTTACCGTTCAAATGTCCTTCTAGAGAAGCCACCTGTGTTCAGGCTGGCAGGGTGGGTAAAGCAATCGAGATCAGGAAGGAAACAGCAAATTAATAAGAGAGCCAAAATGCATTCCAATACAATTCTGGTACCACTTAGCTAATTCCCAAGGTGATATGTCACCCCACAAGTTGAACCTTGGATCCTCTTGAAAATTATCCATGAGTTAAAGGGCCATAAATCCTTTGTTCTCCACAGCCATAATGTACTTAACTGGGCATGGTGGATAGCTAGTCCTTTTGACCACCCTTAGATGCTTGCCTAAATAAGGGGCCAAATGGCCTTTCTTGTTTTATTGTTGTCATTGGTACTGCAAATGCTATTCCAAAAGAGTATATGTGTTTTTATAAACTTACAGTGCTATTTGCCTCAACGCAGCTATAAACGACTAGGTGGAGACCTTGCCTTTTTATTGCAAAGTGTCAAACTCACTTGCAGCTTCATGGTCTCCTCTCTTTCCCTATTCTATCATCTTTACATCTTATTCTAGTTCTGTTTTTAATGATTATAAGGAGCAATCCTATGATACCTCAAACCAAAATAAAACTTGGTCAGTGCATGCACAGAAGAGGTGGGATATGCTGCTGAATAAAGTTTATCAAAAATCAAACCTCTTGTGAAGTAATCCATTTTGGGATGTCATTTTCAGCAAAGGGACTCTCAGAAATGAACAAAGCTATTATGAAGTAATCCAGATAAAGACAACAGGTGTCCCCTAGGGCAAGTTTCTCTACCATGAACAAATGTTGTTGGTTTTCCATTCCAGTGGGGAGTTATGATTCATTGTCTTTGATATTTAAGTCATGGCCTTCATAAGACCAGGTTTGGTTCATTGAAAACTAAGAAATCAGCTGGAAATGTGGATGCTTTACTTAGTCCACTACTACCTTCAGGTCCCAGACAAAGATCTCAGGAGACCATCTATGTTTCCAATGGCTACGCCTATCAACAAGCCTGCCTTAGAGCAGACTTAAGAATTCTGGGAAGAGACTAGCAGTCAGATTAGTCTTGGAAGAGTTGCATAGGAAAGGGACACAGGCATCTTACACAAATTAAAGACTCTCCCCTTAATGGTATGGCCTAGCAAGAAACAACAGCAGATTAAAATCCAGGCTCTTTGGGCTTTCCTTAACAAATCTGTGAGACTTGTTGGGACTCTGTGGCCCTTGGTAGAGAGAGCTGTGCATGCAACTGTGCTTATTGGTGGCAGTGATTTGTTTGCAGTCCTGGGATTTCCTCCAAGCTCTTAGTGTTTGCTCTCCTAGCCTCCACCACGCCTCCTTTTTATTTTGTCTTTCAACATCTGTGTATAATAAACAGTATTTATTTAACATCCCACATCTGGTGTTGACATTTCCATGCCAATAAGTCCTTCTCCTCACTCCCGCTTTGGTGTGTACAAAAGATCCAGATTCCTGTATCCAAATTGAGAACAAGCCATGCTTGACCTCCTCCCCTCACATACCTCAGGTTTGCGTGCACACAGGTGTGCACACGCACAGACTCACACACACACAGACACACACACACACACACAGACCAGAGAGAGAATGAAATCAAAATAAAGTGAAACAAGGACGACTAACTCTGGGTGAGCTGCTGCATTTTCTTACATGTCCCAGGCCCCTGACCCACAGCCACATACAGGAGCCACCTGAGCTAAATGAAAGCCAGGTCCATCCAGCTCTGAATTCAGCTTTCTTAAACAAGCAGAAGAGACCTATTCAGTCCCAGCAATTTTGAGAAAGCATCGTAATGAGGCTCCCCTTCTAGGCAGTGACTGCCCTGGGATCATTGAAGCAGAATCACCAAAGAAACATTCTTGCTTAAAGCCCCCTGTATTACACATTTTACTGGAAACAGTCAGAAGCCAACTCCTCAGCTAATTAATCCAACATGAAGCAAACAAATCAGAAAAATCCTAGCCCTTAAACCAACAGTTTAGAAACTTAGCACAGACCTTGTAGCCCATCCCTGCCAATCCTTTGTGGAGCGAGGCAGAAGAATCATACGTTTAATAAATGAAAGAGTGTCCTTACTGCCTTACATAGGAGCTGCCTGGTGACTTTAGGGTTGTTTGAAAGCCATCAGGACCACACAGTAATCAATAGATTCGTGAGGATGTTCCTTCAACTTCTATATATTACCAGAGCAATGAGGAGTGGTAGGGATAAGCAGGCATTTTTCTGCCCTCCTGCCACACCTCAGTTGCAGGTGATCATTAAAACAGTCTCCCCCAGCGTTGTGAGTCCACTATCATTCTAGGTTGAAAATCCTTTGCTCAGAAGAAGCACTTTCTTGACGAGTCTGATTGCAACTTTTTGTGCGTGCCTATTTCTTGGCACGCACAATTGGGCATTAGCCCAATATTAACTTTTTTCACTCCTCTCTAGGCACACAAGGAAGACAACTTTTTTCTCCAGGTCCCCTGGGCTTTCCTACACCACAGTCCGGTGGGTGAAATGTGGGTCTAGAGAAACATGAATATACCCTCAAGGAAAAAGTTGAAGGAGTAGCCGGAATATTTTTGGCAGGGAGACGGAGCTTTACCAGATGGTGCCATGTTGGCATTTTCAAAAAAAAAAAAAAAAAAGACCTCTCTTCATTTTCCTCTTAAAGCATTGTGAGACCCAGGTCCACCCTTGTACAACTCTCACTGGGCCAGCTCTTATTCTGGGCTACTCAAGGGCAGCTCCCAGCAATTACGTGGAGCCAGGCTGTGGCTGTGATGGGCATGTTCTTCTTAGTTAGTCTCTTCATTCTCCTAAGGCAGCATTTGCTGAACAACTTATATGACACCAGGATGAAGAGCCTGGGCCTTCAAAGACAGCTGTTCTGGAGTGGTTGAGAGTGGAATTGGGGCTGTGGAGGAAGTAGCCTGGATGATCAACAGATAGTGGCAGTAGGCGTAGTCCAGTGATCAACCTGACAGGTTGATCTGAGCAAATCTCAGCAGACTTTGCTAACTATCTAACATTACAGATGAAAAGGGGTAAAGGATTAAAATAGGAACTGAGTCCCTAGAGACACTCAGTGATTTGCCCAAAATCACACAGCTTGTAAGTGGTGGGGTTAAGGTTAGAACTAGAGGCTAGTCTAGTTTCCACTATTCTTCAGCTGCATTTAAGAATCAGGGATGGGGATAATGGGTAGGAGAAAAACTTACTGGTCAGCTCAAGTCTGTAGATAAAAGAAGTAGCTTTTTCTTGTTGAAAAAGAATGTCTGTGCTGCTTATGCCAATATTTTGCATATTGCCAAATGGTGATTGAAGATGCAGAACTCTAACTTTGCATAAGGAACAATCTGTCTGCTCTGTGTTGGTAAAGAAATACCCAGAGGCCCTTTAATTCCCCCAAGTTAGATTAATAATAATATGGTACAGTGCATTCTCTTCCCTTCCTTCCAGCCTAACACCTGCTAGCCAGCTATTCTGAGCATGTATTTCACCTTTGGAGAGTGTACCTCATAACAGACAGTAAGGGATGAAGATGGAGTGAAGAGCAGCTAGATTAATCACAGGCTTCAAAAAACAAACCTAAGCCAAATGTCCTCAAATCCCTGTCAGGACAGGCTAAAGCTTCTTGCCCCTAAAACAGATCCATCACACTGAGGTCTGAGATAGCTTTACCTTTTCTAAATAGCTTTCTTTTCTGATCTCAGGGACTGCCACAGAGGCAAGAAAACAAGGAAAACTGTGAAAGAGGGATGTTAGGGCTCATTTGCTGCCTGAATGGAGGATTTAACTGGACTGAAGACAGAATTCCTGGGCAGGGAAGAAAAATGGGTTGTGTCCTCTACATATTTTGTCAGTGTGGTCTTCTTACACTTCTCACTGCCTGGACTTAACCACATATCTGTCTCATTTCACTTCTGATTCCTATTCCACTCCATTGGCTTCCTTGTTCCATTCCAGTGTTCTGGTTCTTATAGTTAAGGCCAGCCTTATGTGTGGGTGGAGTAAGAGCCCATTTGAGTGGTGCTGGAAAGATGCCCTTGCCCCCAAATATCTCCCATTCCTCGTGCCACTGTGCCTATTAGATTGTTGCAAAAGTAACTGTGGTTTTAGCCATTGAAAGTAATGGCAAAGTAATAAAGTAATAAAATCCACTATTAGTACTTCATTCCTCTGAGTGAAGTATTGCACTCAAATTTTTAAACAGACAAATATTCATCACTAATATCTAAGTGTGAAATCATGGGTCAGATTGATTTCTTCTTTGTCATAAGGTACCTGAAGCACCACGAGATTCCTAGATGTCTAGACAGGAGACAAAGGGACAGAAATGGGAAGAGAAAGGGGAAGGGCTATGAGGGTATAGAATGAACAGAATATGAAAATAGAGCAGAAAAGGAAAGCTAGAAGCACCAAAAATTAACTCTCTCTATTTTCCAATTGGGCAGGGGTGTACTCCTCATCATATTCTGTCCTTGCTCTATCCTCCCTGGAATAAAGCTGAGTTGGAGGCAGCTGAGATGAGCTACTTGTAGCCCACTCACACCTCTCTTCAGGCCAGTCATCCTGTCTCTGCTTTAGCTTGCTCCTGGAGAGGACAAAGCCATTTATTCTTTCATCTCCAGAAAGACCTTCAACCCCTGAGCCAGGAAGCTTAGTAGAGAGCAAAGTACTTGTGATGCCAAAGGCATGAGCTCAGTCTTCATATGGGCCAGTGAAGCTTGCATAGCCATTACCCAAGCAATGTGCTCCACAGGGACCCAGGCGAGACAGTGTGTCTGGATTTGCTCATACCCATCTCCAAACAGTCCAAAGTGGGCCACCAGCATCATCTTCCTAGACGAAGAACAGTCTGTTCCAAAAGGACACCTTTGATAGTGGAATTCTGTCTGGGTGAATATATAGCTCCCCACTCCTACCCCCTACCAAGGATTCACACATAAACGAAGTCATTCTGTTCCCACTCTAGTAACTTATCATTACTAACATAAAGCCAACAAGTTGGTTAATGAACACAATCAGAATGGACCCCTTCTCCCCTACCAAAAAAACTCTTTGCAGGAATGTTGAAAATAATCAAGATCTGCTGAGCTTGGCAGTTTCCAATAGTTTTCATCTAGCAAGGTGTCCAAGTAAAGTGCATTGCCAACAGTGCAGGAAAACTCATTCCACAGAAGCACACTGAAATTCTAAATGTCACCAGTAGGTTCCATAGTCTTCTACCAGTGATTGAAAATACAGCCTGTATTTTCTCTTTCGCCCAGGTAGGCAGTGTTCCAGCATCCCCTAGTCTCTAACCTCATTTTTCCATACAATAATCCATCAGTGGTGCTACTGATGAAATAAACACCCTACCGCAGCCCCCAATGGCTAGTGGCATCAACATTTGTCTCAAAAATGGATAGTATTTCTAACAAAATTCCCCCGTTGGGAGAGCTGACAGGACTGGATCTGAAGTGGATGCCTCTCTTTTCTACTTAGGTCAGACAGACTGAGAGCTCAATTTGTTGCCATAGGTAGAAGTTTCTCTTCTCAAGCTGGCTGCAGAGCTGGAACTGAGGACATATTTATTGCTAGAAGCAAATAACAAACCTAAAGGAATTTGCTACCTATCACAAACCAGGCCAGACTTCCTGAGTTAACTCTGCAATTGCCAGAGAGTTCTAAGTATTGTTTTTCTTTCACTTTTAAAATGGTTTTTTTAAAAGACCTGCCAATACTCAAAAATGTCTCTTTAGGAAGATAAGGATGTGCCATTGGTGGGGAAAACTTATTCAACAAATACTTAGGTTCCAACCATGTCCAAGGCACTGTAGGGCTACCAAGAGGTAAATGACATTGTCTCTTGTTTTTCTCTTCAGCAGCTACATTAGACTTGTCACCCTTGAAGTAACACTTGCTTCTACAAATGGTTCCAATTTGTTTTTCTCTAGTTGAGTTGGTGAATATTTGACCAGGTTAAACTAACATTCAGTCAATGGCATCAGCAGAGACTAAAAAATGACCCAACCTGGTGTAAGTTCTCTATAAGGCTGCCACTGGGAACCGTATCATTAGAAAGCAATGTGTGGGCTCTGAAGAAGACTTGCTTTTTCAGGCTTTTAGTTTCCCAAATTTTTTTCATAAGGAAAAATGAACATGGAGAAACTCGATAAACAAAGGTCTCCTAAAGACAGAGATAAAATAGACTTCCAAAAGGCATCATCAGGTCTGGCCTGGTTTGTGACAGATAACAAATTCCTTTATGCTTAGTTGCTTCTACCTATAAATATGTCCTAAAATTATAAGTTATGGGCTTACTCCTAAACTGCAGTGCCATATGGGACTGGTCCTCTTGGTCTTTAGAAATACAATTGCCTCTTTTAGAGTGCAGGAGAAAATCTGGGGTTTTGTTTTAGCCACTCAAGAAAGACCTGATGAGCAGTCTTTCTTCTTGGGAGGCTCCACGTCACTTAATGCAGGACACTTGGCTCAGTTGGCTTAATTCCATATACACAAAAGAATCCGCAGAACTTGAAAACAACTGAATATGGCTTGGGAAACAGAACCCAGGAATAAACTGGGTGGGGTTGGTTGCCGTATAAAGAGAAGGCTAAGGGAAGGCAATAAATGTTTCCTGGAGTTTAAGGGGCAAAGGAAGCAAACAGAGCAGGGTAGGGCTCTAATATTGGCAAGGAGAAAGTCTTCAGATTCTAAAAGGAATAGACTCAAGGCTGTTGTGGCAATATTAAAGCCCTGGATAAATAAGGAGACAAAAAACACTTAACCATTTTAAGTGTATTCAAATCTCTTTCTAAGCCCTAATGAATTTCACGGGTGAGGGGCGGGGCAGTGAGGGGGGGGGTCGTGATTACTTAGCACTTGGAAAGGGAAGTGGTAGCTTAAAGAAGCAGCATAGGTTTTAGGTGATCCCTCAGCTTAACACAAGGGGAAAATACTTTATAGGCTGGTTTGCAAACTATCATTTGCTGTTTAGTCAAGGCTGCCAAGAAAACTGTTGGAATTCTTAGTAATTAGCTCAGCAGCTTGGCTTGAATTCAAAATACCAGCTCTGAAGGGATCCCCATATCAGCTCCAGCGCCAAAAGCACCTCACTTTAGGGACACACTGAGTATCTTAGAGATTGTTTTCCTCTGTTCTCCCAGACCTATGACATGGAGCACACTTTCTACAGCAATGGAGAGAAGAAGAAGATTTACATGGAAATTGATCCTGTGACCAGAACTGAAATATTCAGAAGCGGAAATGGCACTGATGAAACATTGGAAGTACACGACTTTAAAAACGTAAGTTGGATGTTTTCCCCCTAAGGCTTTCCACTTAAAATATTAGAGCAGTTGAGTCAAGTTAAAAATAGCCTCCATCTAAAATTTGAATTCAAATGGAAAGCTAGCCTCCTCTAGCTTTCCATTTGAATTCAAATTTTGCTAGTCTGGGACCCCAAAAGATCATGGAACTTACTAATAGTGGCTCTTTTGGGAAGCTTTATTGTTGTTTTGTCTGTTTTATAGGGATACACTGGCATCTACTTCGTGGGTCTTCAAAAATGTTTTATCAAAACTCAGATTAAAGTGATTCCTGAATTTTCTGAACCAGAAGAGGAAATAGATGAGGTATGTAAGAAGAATAATTGTGGTGGCAAAAGACATCATTTATTGGATGCTAGCTATGTGCCAAACATTGTACTAAATGCTTTACTTTTCTTTGATTCTCCAACAACCTTATAAATAGATACTATTGTTATCATCATTTTCAGATCAGGAAACTAGAACTCAGAGCCAAAAAGTGACTTGCTCAAGGTCACACAGCTAGTGAGTAGCAGATTGGGGTCTTGAACTTAGGCCTTTCAGAAAACTCAAGTGCATAATTTTAGGTGCAATGCTATACTCTTATACCCGGGCACCCATTAACATTATGTTGATTTTCTCTGAAACCAAAGATTTCTAGTAAGAGGGATGAGCCAGAGAAACAAAATCAATCTTGCCTCAGATAAAGTGTTTTTAAAAAAGAAAGTTCCAAAGCCACCTGGGGTTCTTGCCACTTTTGTCACACTTCAGTATTCACCTATTTTAAAGATTGTGGTTCATTCACCTTACCATTTTATGCTGGGCTGCTAATGGAATAATTCACATTTAACCTTAGTAGGAAAGGCAAAAGCAAAGAAGGTGAACACTGCAATGGGATACAAATTCTCTGAAAACACCCTGCTAGACCAAAGTAAGGCAACCTAGGGTGCTGGTGAAATCACTGAATGGCCCTTTAAAACCTAATGGGAGATGGATGTTATTGCCTAAAATACAACGATCTGTAAGGCCCTTGAGGCTCTTTATTGTTCCCTGATATTTTGTCTATAATTACAGTATGGTTTTATTAGTGGGAGGAGAAGAGGGACCTCAGTTAAGGTCCTATTGTGACAGCATATCCCCACTATAGCAAGAAAAAACAAACATTGGTTTGGTTTGGTTTAGTGCTTAGTTGCCAAATCTAAAGTGGAATTATGGCAATGGCAGAATGATCTTTCTTCTTCTTCTTCTTCTTTTTTGTATTTTTAGTAGAGACGGGGTTTCACCATAGCCAGGATGGTCTCTATCTCCTGACCTCATGATCCGCCCGCCTAGGCCTCTCAAAGTGCTGGGATTACAGGCGTCAGCCACCGCGCCCAGCCATGGCAGAGTGATCTTTCTATAAACTATAAAAACTTCTTTCTTTCTTTCTTTCTTTCTTTCTTTCTTTCTTTCTTTCTTTCTTTCTTCTCTCTCTCCCTGTTCTTTTTCACTTTTCTCCCACCCAGCTCCCTCCATCTTGATTCTCACCAACCCATTTATCTTTTCCTTTACCTTTTTCTTTACCTTTTTCTTTATTTGGGGGCGGTGGGTGGGGAGGACTATTTTTCTTTCCCTTACCCAAGTCTTAGAGCTGTCATTGGCTCCCACTTTACTCTTTCATGCTACTGGTCTCCTCGGGGCCAGAGAAGTTACAGACCCTTGTTACTAGAATTTGCAAGAAAAAGAAGAACGTTCTCCCAAAGATGATGCTCTGCTCCCAAGGCCTACGGTAGTGACAAAGTTTGGAGACTTTTTTTAAAGTAAGCATAAGTTAGATGCATCTGAGGAATAGATCGACGTTCAGGATATTAGGAATGACTATAGAAGGCAAAGGTAAGATAAAAGGAAAATCAATAGGATTAAAAAGCTACTATACACAATAACATATGCTGATTACATACAGAAAATAATGTAAGCATTTGAGTAGGCCACTCAGCAATGAGAACCTGAAGTGATATAATAGGATTTATTTTTTTGAAAGATTAAGGCAAAGGAGGCGGGGCACGGTGGCTCACGCCTATAATCCCAGCCCTTTGGGAGGCCGAAGAGGGGGATCACTGGAGGTCAGGAGTTCGAGACCACTCTGGCCAACATGGTGAAAACCCATCTCTACTAAAACAAAACAAAACAAAACAAAATTAGCCGGGCATGGTGGCGTGTGCCTGTAATCCCAGCTACTGAAGAGCATGAGGTGGGAGGATCACTTGAACCCGGGAGGTGGAGGTTTCAGTAAGCCGAGTTTGCGCCACTGCACTCCAGCCTGGGTGACAGAGCGGGACTCAGTGTCAAAAAATAAATAAATAAACAAAAAATAAAGGCAAAGGCTCATAATGTCTCATTTTGGCCCTAATTTAGTCTTCAGTTAATTTCACCAAATATTTTAAATAACGCAAATTCATTTCATGATAGTAAGAACACTGTACCTTCAAGTAAATCTTGTTTTTTATATTCACGCCACAGATTTTTTTTTTAATGAGACAAATTTGTGGTCCTGAATGACAAAAACCTTCTTCTGTACTTCCCTCCACACTGTATCCATGGCATGTGTATTTTAAACATGCAGAGCAGGTATATAAATAGCCCTGATTTTGCTAACAAAGCTAGTCAGCATACCAACCTCATTTTATACAATTCCTTTCAATGCATCTCAAGGTCGTTACAGACTCAAGGACAAAGGTGCTAAGACTTTAGAATTGTAAATGATTCCGGGAGAAATTAGTAAGAACTAGGTATACAACACAATTACCTCAATACTAGAAACTGAAGAGAAAGTGGCATCCTTCACAATATAAAAAAAGCTGCTTAAAGGAAAAACACTCTGTGAGGTAAACTCTAAGCATCTACAATGAAAGGAATGCAATAGTAGGAAGGCCAATGAAGTCATAAACTGGAGACTTGCCTTTAAAACATAAAAGGACATCTTTTGTACTATAACTAGCTACCATCAACAGGCAAATCTTGTAAAACCAAAATATTAGATTACATTGTTATTGAATTGATCTCACCAGTTTGGATTATAGGAGTTTTGTCAGCTTCGGGTCAAATCCTGCTTGCCACCCAAGATGCAAACCTAAAATAAGGCAGGCTAATAAAATGTATTTATAAAAAAGAAAACAAATGTAAATCACTTAGGGTTCCAGAAGCTCAAGTTAAAACATACACAGACCCAGGGCACCCTGAAAATAACGAAGCCCCTTTCTGACTTTGAGTGAAATGGTAACAGAGAAGGCTCCTACTTTAGTAAGCAGTCTTGCTGTTAGACCCAGGAAGGAGGAAGGATCAGTTGTTAACTCCCCCAAGGGCACCCACTGAATGCAAGGCACAGAGCTAGTTCACCAGCAGCCCTAGGATTAAAATTGTTACACTCAAAATATATTGTTTTCCAGCATCCCATAATGTCTCACTTGTTCTATTAATTTCTCTGCCAATCCCTACCCTAAGCTACTTTCTTCTTTCAGAATGAAGAAATTACCACAACTTTCTTTGAACAGTCAGTGATTTGGGTCCCAGCAGAAAAGCCTATTGAAAACCGAGATTTTCTTAAAAATTCCAAAATTCTGGAGATTTGTGATAACGTGACCATGTATTGGATCAATCCCACTCTAATATCAGGTATGACATTCTTATCCTCATCCTCCTCCTATTTTCTAAGACAGTAACAGGTTAATGTTCCCAGCATTTAGAGGCTACATTTCTAGGAAAACAAATGATCGGTTTATATCTTCTTGGATGAGTCTATATATGCTGACTGCCAGTGAGGAGGGAATTTTTCACAGCCAAGTTATAAATCAGATAAATTAATGTTGACAGGCTTTTAAATATCCCAGCAAAGGTAACACCACCCTAATGTGACTAGTGATAGCAAAAAACTAATCTGTCTCTCTTTGCACATCTATATTCATTGCAGTCGGTATGCCAGACTATTGCTCAAACCACTGTGGGTCCAACCCAAGAATAGAGGAGAGAAGGGCAAAAACAATGCTCTGCTATCAAGAAGGATTCCCTATGTCAAATGGTGGCATTTTCCTTAGAAGATAGGACAATCACTGCAATACAAATTTCTTTGTTGCTGTTTTAGGAATTACTATAAAAATAGTTGAGGGCTTGATGTCCAGAGTAGAAGAGTCCAGCCCTCAACTTCCAGTCAGCCCATAGAGAAGGTAAAGGCCCCTGGATGTCTTAGTCTGTTTAGCTAACATGGAATTTGGCCTCCCTCATTCTGCACAGCATAGATTACTCTATTACCCAAGAGAGGTTATTCTCACCAATGTAAGCATCTGTGGGTACTCTTTAGAGATATTAAAAAGGTGACTAAATGCAGTGTGGTATCCTGGACTGGATGCTGGAACAGAAAAAAACATTAGTAGAAATACTAATGAAATCTGAATAAAGTCTGTAGTTTAGTTAATAACATTGTACCAATTCTAACTTCTGATTTTTGATCATTGTACCATGGTTATGTGAGGTAACATTAGGGGAAACCGGGTGAAGAATATGTGAACTCTGTACTATTTCTGCAACTCTTCCATAAATCTAAGATTATTTCTAAACAGAAAGTTTAAAAAAAATTTAAGACAAGAAACATAAGGGAAGTGGGAGGACAGAGGATGTCAAATCAATTCAGGCAACC
The DNA here is from genome assembly GCF_028858775.2 of Pan troglodytes. NCBI lineage: Eukaryota > Metazoa > Chordata > Mammalia > Primates > Hominidae > Pan > Pan troglodytes. Next base: position 98,188,155 of record NC_072421.2, read on the forward strand.
AAGAAATATTTATTGAGCATCTACATGGGTAAAATCATCATTGTAGGAGATACAGAAGTCCCTTGTCCTCAGTTTTTAATTTAGTGTGCTATTAAGGCAAAGCAGTAAATGTTTGATGCCAAAGAAGCAAAGAAGTTTGTGTATGTAGAAATGATCAGGCTTGTTTTGGAAACTACTCTAAAATATCAGCTGAAGGAGCTTGGAAAAGTGGTCCATGCCTAAATGATGCCAGTTAGAAGACACAATGAAAATCTCTATCCCCAGCTGCTATTCTCCCAAGCACTTCTTTCAGGAACATTTGCAAAGCAGTTGCATCACAACTTTGCATTTATTATCTTAGTTTCTGAGTTACAAGACTTTGAGGAGGAGGGAGAAGATCTTCACTTTCCTGCCAACGAAAAAAAAGGGATTGAACAAAATGAACAGTGGGTGGTCCCTCAAGTGAAAGTAGAGAAGACCCGTCACGCCAGACAAGCAAGTGAGGAAGAACTTCCAATAAATGACTATGTGAGTTATGTTTATGTAAACTCTTGATAGAGGAGGAAAAAAGAGCCCTCACAAAACTTACTACCCCTCAGATCACAATCATTGGAAGGAGAATGATCATGGCTTTAACAAAAAAAAAAAATGTTTAAGAAACTTGGAATCTCCAGGAGGCTCATTCAAAATCAATCTCGATCTCTGTAGATATATCTCCATGATCAGGCTAAGGAGCTTAATTTCTCACAAGCCCCCAAATCATACAGTCTTCTAGTTCTCCCCTGCTTGGTGAGAACTCTTGCTAGTGAACCTTCCTCTCCCACCCCCAACACTGGCTTCTTCTTCTTTCAGACTGAAAATGGAATAGAATTTGATCCCATGCTGGATGAGAGAGGTTATTGTTGTATTTACTGCCGTCGAGGCAACCGCTATTGCCGCCGCGTCTGTGAACCTTTACTAGGCTACTACCCATATCCATACTGCTACCAAGGAGGACGAGTCATCTGTCGTGTCATCATGCCTTGTAACTGGTGGGTGGCCCGCATGCTGGGGAGGGTCTAATAGGAGGTTTGAGCTCAAATGCTTAAACTGCTGGCAACATATAATAAATGCATGCTATTCAATGAATTTCTGCCTATGAGGCATCTGGCCCCTGGTAGCCAGCTCTCCAGAATTACTTGTAGGTAATTCCTCTCTTCATGTTCTAATAAACTTCTACATTATCACCAACAGCCTGATTGCTGCTGAACACACTGGGTAAGTGTTTGCTGAGAATATTCACAGCAACTGAAATGGAGCAGACCCGTCAAACATAGATGAATATGCTGAGGCTGAGAAAACAATGCCCCAAAATGAAGGCCTCAGAAGCAAAAGTTTTTCTCTGACCTTCTCCTACCTGCCAGTCTCTCAGTCCCATTCTCCCCCGAGGCTAGCCATAACAGCTAGAATCCCTCTTCCTCAAGGCGTGTCATATAAATCTAAACCCCTTTTTTCCAAAGCCAGCCATTAAACCTAAAAATATCACTCTGATTTTTCCTCTGCTTTTCTGTGTAAAAGCTGGCCATAAGGAAATTATCTGACCTACCTTGTTTGACTGTAGGTCATAAGACTCCCTTTCCAGAGAGGATCCAACACAACAGGTTTGGAAGTAGAAAAGGGCAAAGCATAATGATACCTAAATATCATATTTTACTCTGCTGTATTAAGACAGTGGAAATAAGGGGCTGATGATAAAATGTCTCCATAACTGATGCATTAAAAACATATCCTTTTGTGCATAGCCCCAGTGTTTAATTATATGAAAGATATATTGTGAACTTGCTTAAGTATCAATTAAGCTGCTGGACAGGCAGTGAGTCATAGCAGGCCAACACTAAAATATTCCAAATGTGCAGACTCAGTAAAGGAGAAAGCTAAACTAGCAAAAAGGGTCTCAGGCTCTCCTCCTATAAACAGGAACTCAACTTAGGACAAATTCAACATTCCATAGCCTTCACATCTGGCTCCTCTTTATATCAGTGTTTGATTAGATACCTTTCCAAGGCAATTGTCTAAAAAACAAGAACCCATAAATACCATTCACAGAAACAGGCATCATAGGAAATTATTGAGATGAGGAATCAAATGGGATTTTCCCTCCCAAATCACAGGGAGCTAGCAGTATACCACTTTCTGAAAGAAAAGGTAAGGGCCTACTTCCCAATCACTCCATACTTTGCTTGGGAAAGGAAAAGAGGGCAAAGGGGAAAGAAAAAGAAGTGGTTAAAGAGTAACGTTAACCTTGATGTCCCAGACAGTTTCAGTTTCAAAATTCATGCTCTACCAATCTGTCACCCCTTCTAGTTTCATTTGAAGGTAGCATATACTTCATTGCTCAACTTCAAAGTTATTGTGTCATGAAAATGTCTGTCTGGAACTTTCTATCAGAAAAATATTTTCAAATAAATTCTTCACCAAGATGCCTGTGGGCCAGCAGTCATTTTCTCCCATTTAAGAGTTGAGGAAATCCATAGAAAATGGCTTTGCCCAAGGTTGAGTTGCGATTAGCCAGTCATTAATTGGTAATTAGCATATATGCCATACTTAGATTACCAATTTTCACAGAAAGAGAGCACAATAAAATATATCTAACAATGCACATTACTGAAAATATTTTTAATTGATGATTTAGAAGACATCTGATTGTTTTAGAGTACTTCGATTATCATAACAAGCATTAATTTATAGTTGAAATAGAAAAACGTCAAAGATAGGAAATTACTTTGAGGTTATATGAACTTTATGATGTTTCTATCGTTGTTTTTTAATAAGACTACTCATTTTTAACATTGCTTTTTTAGATCAGCCAATAATTTTATTATATTTAATTTTTTCTATTTTTTATTTATTTTTCCATAAAATAATAAATAATCTTTTATTTATTTTTCCTGTATTGGGGTACAGGAGGTATTTGGTTACATGAGTAAGTTCTTTAGTGATGATTTGTGAGATTTTGGTGCACCCATCACCCAAGCAGTATACACTGAACCCTATTTGTGGTCTTTTATCCCTCGGCCCCCCACCCCACCATTTCTCCCAAGTCACCAAAGTCCATTCTGTATTATTATTATTTTTTTTTTTTGAGACGGAGTCTTCCTTTGTCGCCCAGGCTGGAGTGCAGTGGTGCGATCTCTGCTTACTGCAAGCTCCGCCTCCCGAGTTCACGCCATTCTCCTGCCTCAGCCTCCCGAGTAGCTGCGACTACAGGCGCCTGCCACCACACCCGGCTAATTTTTTTTTTTTTTTTTTTTTTTGTATTTTTAGTACAGACAGGGTTTCACCGTCTTAGTCAGGATGGTCTCGATCTCCTGACCTCAGGTGATCCACCCGCCTCAGCCTCTCAAAGTGCTGGGATTACAGGAGTGAGCCACCGCGCCTGGCCCATTGTATCATTCTTATGCCTTTGCGTCCTCATAGCTTAGCTTCCACGTATCTGTGAGAACATGCAATGTTTGGTTTTCCATTCTTGAGTTACTTCACTTAGAATAATAGTCTCCAGCCGGGCACGGTGGCTAAGCCTGTAATGCCAGCACTTTCGGGAGGCCGAGGCGGGCGGATCACGAGGTCAGGAGATCAAGACCATCCTGGCTAACACGGTGAAACCCCGTCTCTACTAAAAATACAAAAAAATTTGCCAGGTGTGGTGGCAGGCGCCTGTAGACCCAGCCACTCAGGAGGCTGAGGCAGGAGAATGGCGTGAACTCGGGAGGCGGAGCTTGCACTGAGCCGAGATCGCACCACTGCACTCCAGCCTGGGCGACAGAGCAAGACTCCGTCTCAAAAAAAAAAAAAAGAAAGAATAATAGTCTCCAGTCTCATCCATGTTACTGCAAATGCCATTAATTCGTTCCTTTTTATGACTGAGTAGTATTCCATCATATATATGTGTGTGTATATATATGCGTATATACGTATATATGTGTATATATGTATATGTGTATATGTATGTATATGCGTATATACGTATATATGTGTATATATGTATATGTGTATATGTATGTATATGCGTATATACGTATATATGTGTATATATGTATATGTGTATATGTATGTATATATTATATATGTATATGTGTGTATATATATCCATGTATATATGTGTGTATACGTATGTGTGTCTATATATGTGCATATATATGTGTGTGTGTGTGTATGTGTGTGTGTGTGTGTGTGTATATATATATATATATAAAAAACAGTTTCTTTATCCACTGGTTGACTGATGGGCATTTGGGTTGGTTCCATGATTTTGCAATTGTGAAGTGTGCTGCTATAAATATGCGTGTGCAAGTATCTCTTTCGTATAATGACTTCTTTTCCTCTGGGTAGATATCCAGTAGTGGGATTGCTGGATCAAATAGTAGTTCCACTTTTAGTTCTTTAAGGAATCTCCACACTCTTTTCCATAGTAGCTGTACTAGTTTACTTTCCCACCAGCAGTGTAGAAGTGTTCCCTGATCACCACATCCATGCCAACATCTACTGTTTTTTGATGTTTTGATTACTGCCATACTTGCAGGAGTAAGGTAGTATCGCATTGTGGTTTTGATTTGCATTTCCCTGTAGATCAGCCAATAATTTTAAATTCCTGAGACACTCAAATTTATGCAGTCTATAGTATACTATATATACCATGCTCTATGAGGGATATAAATGAAGTAGAAAATATACTCCCTATTTCCAAAGAAAGATGAGACACCCAAAATACATAAGCCCTAACATAGGAACGTATACACAACTCACTACAGTTGTATATGCTGTGTGCATGTGTGTGTGCGCTCACACACACACAGACACACACTCTAAGAGGTATAGACAATTCCGTATCACATTTTAGGACTCAGAGTTCCTACTACATTCTTTTAATTCAGGAGGCATTTCTTGCTCAAATGAGATACCTCAACCTCCAAATAATTTCACAGTGGGAAATTGTGATCCTCTTAATGAGCCAGAATGAGTTAAAAAAAAAAAAAATACAAGGGCATGCTTAAAGAAATATTCAAGGCTGGGCATGGTGGCTCACGCCTGTAATCCCAGCACTTTGGGGAGCCAAGGCAGGCGGATCACAAGTTCAGGAGTTTGAGACCAGCCTGGCCAATATGGTGAAACCCTGTCTCTACTGAAAATACAAAAAGAATTAGCCAGGCGTGGTGGCACATGCCTGTAATCCCAGCTACTCAGGAGGCTGAGGCAGGAGAGTCGCTTTAACCCGGGAGGCGGAGGTTGCAGTGAGCCGAGATGGCGCCACTGCATTCCAGCCCAGGTAACAGAGCAAAAAAGAAAAGAAAGAAAGAAAGAAAGAAAGAAAGAAAGAAAGAAAGAAAGAAAGAAAGAAAGAAAGAAAGAAAAGAAAAGAAAGAAGAACAAGAGGAGGAGGAGGAAGGATTCAAATTATCACATGCTTAGAAGAGGGGGTGCAGGGAGAAGGGAACAGCACAGCAAACAAACAAATCCAAACACACTCGTCTGTCACTTCAATTTAGGCCCAGGCTAGGTTGGAAAGGAAAAAGTATAATACCTCTCTCATCACAAATTTTTACCCCTCATGTGAATCCTGTGTAGAGATTCCTTATTTCGTGCCTTACACTTCCCTCACATCGACCCCACTGAGGCTAGAGCTGCCACTCTTCCCTACACCCTTCCCTAAGCCCAGCCTCCTCAAAGAGCAACATCAAAGTAACTCTGACGTCCCAAGCCAGAGACCTTGCAGTAATTATAATGTATCCCTGTCACCCACTCCAGCTCTTTTGTTGCCAAATCTTTTCTCTTCTAAACCTTCCCCACCAGATTATTTCTTAGGTCATTTGTTACAACTTCCTCCCTGCTGAAGTTCCCAGGTTGGAGATGGAAACTAACATAAAACGCTTATAGACAAAGTTTGTTTTTCACTCACAGATTTCATTAATGCCATTTCCTTTCCTGAGAGTCTACAATAGCTACTTACTTACTACATTAAGGATCAGGCCTAAGTCGCATTCAAAACATCCTGATTCAAACCACCTTAAACTACCACCTTGTATCTGTTTTCTCCTCCCACTACCCTACCTACCACTCTTGCTTTTCTCAGGCATTTTAGTTTCATGCTCTGTTTGTCCAGTCATCCCATCTCCTTTACAGACTTGTCTCTCACTGATTTGAAGACATTTTTCAAATCCCATTTTCCTCTTGCCCAAACATGGAATCTAAATTCTCTCTACTTCATTCTATGCCTGTATAAATTAATACTGTCGTTCCTTGGTATTTGTGGGGGATTGGCTCCAAGACCTCCATGGATACCAAAGTCCTCGAATGCTCAAGTCCCTGATATAATATGAAGTAGTATTTGTATATAACCTACACACATCCTTATTTATACTTTAAGTCATCTCTAGATTACTATTTATAATACCTAACACAATGTAAATGCTATGCAAATAGTTGTTATATTGTATTTTTTTATTTGTATTATTTCTTATTGTTGTATTATTTTTTGCAGTGGTTTTTCCATATGCTTTTTATCCACGGATATGGAGAGCTGACTGTATATCACTCAATGCACACACTCATTACACATGATTTTAACGTGTTAAGTTCTAAAAGAAAAGGGCCCATATCCTCTCCCATTTTGCTCTGTCTAGAACCTGGCACCGTATCTAAAGCATATATGTGGCCTTTAGATGTTGTGTGTGTGTGTGTGTTTTAATTGAGGCCAATGAGAAAGAAGATGGGGAAGAAGACAGAAGAAAAAGAAGAGGCTGTAAAAGAGCACAGTTACAAAGCCCAGTCAGAATATTATTACAAAAAGTTGGCCTTGAGTTCTGTTCAAATTTAGGATACAAGTTCTCATTTTACTTAAATTCATTTTTTTATTCCTCATCTTTTGACACAGTTGAATTCCATAAGTGTAAGGAATTCCTCTAATCCCAGAATGATCAAAAGCATAGATGATTGTCCACAGCTCGATTATTTCCATTATATGAATGCAGACATTTGGCATTTTCATCTCAATTTTCAATGATTCTATGCGTAAAAAAGAAAAAATGCCAAAAAGCACATCTGCCATGAAATCACAAGAAATACCATATTACCTTTCAGATTCTTTGGGGATCTAAATTCCAATCAAGAAAAGTCAGGTAAGGCAAAGCCATCCATTGCTCCCACTCAGCATAAGGACACTATGCATTAGTGTGCTCAGCACCTTCCTGCACACCTAAAATGGCTCTTTGGCAGGAATAGGGGCAAGGGAAATCTATTTTGAGTCTTTATATATAAGGCTCACTGTCTGGCTGAGTCCAAAACTGTCACTTTGGCTCCTAGAGTCTAACGCTGAAAGCTTACTGAGATAAATATGGACCTTCTCATTCAGGCTGTCAGGAAATGCGTGGATCTATTTTATTTATACCCTTAAAAATGATTTCATTTTGGCTTTCCTTCTTTGAAGAAGTTTAATTCTGGGGCTTAATTTTGCTGACAGAATGCTGTTCCCTAACAAGAAAGAAAAGTATTTCCATATTAAAAAACAGGTATAAATGTATACACAAAAAATACTGTCCCTGGCGTTCCAAAGTCCTGCTCCTAAGTCTCCTCTACTATCTTTAATCAATTTGCATGAAAACTCCTTACCCAATGACTACATTGATCATTTATTTAGATCAATATTCAGTTCTGGCATTTGTAACCCAATGACTGGATAGTCACTTGTCTACTTACTGTTTTGAGATTGGCATTCCATTGTCTATCTTCTCTTCCATTCTCTTAACTTCACACTCAGGCCTATCGTCCTTGCTAAAGGGGGTTCAGAAAGAGAGAGGCAGAATGAACCAAAGGAAATAGAGCAAGCCACAATAAATTCCTCAACCAAAACAAACTAACAACAACAAAAAAACCCAGCATCTCCATAGTCCTGAGATGACCTCTGCCTGACAGTGATATTAATATATTGTTTATATTTATCCTTCTCTGCTGATGCTATCATTTGCCATTCTGAATGCTCCACTGACAGCAGTAATTCTACTGGTCTTATGGAGATGTTGCTTTCTAAAACACAATTCAGGCTCACGCTCATATCAGTCACCAGTGAGCCAAAAGCAAGACACCTGCCAAGGGCAAGGGATTTAGGGTACAGGCCCCAGCCATAGTTGAGCTGCTGAAGTAGAGAGTAAAAAAGCAGCAGTGCGACTATTTAGAAATAAAACACAAGGATTTGAGCTTGTTTATTTTGCAAAGGATCCATGTTGCCTATCAACTCACAAATTCACTGTGTCCACTGAAATTTGTTCTTAAGGATGGGGGTTGTCTCTACACAGCAATATTGTTCCAGCCTTGTGTATCTGGTGAGCCACCATAATGTAAATCTTCCATGTTCCCAATAATAGCTTTCAATGTTTGGGTTATGCTAAATCATATCATGCTGAAATCAGAATGGTTTGTGGTTGACCTTTTCATATTTCCTGTTCCTCCAAACTACTTCTCTTTTTGAGAGTTTCTTCTTACCAGGGCATGTCAATCTAGGGTAACTGTTAAACTAACATGATCAACAAGATATGAAGAACCCAGAAACCTGCTAGAAACTATGGCATGACAGATGGAAAATAGGTTATCCTCTTTGTTGTCTAGGCATTTACAAAATACTTGGCATGATAAAAACTGTGCTTTGTAAACAATTAAGAAAGTGTAAGACAGAATTCTTTTCAGAAGGATTCAGGAGAACAAGAATTCTTCATATGCTCTCAGAGACCAAGAACTTCTGTCCCTCAAAAACCAACAGTGATGGTTTTCTCAGAATCAGCCTATCAGTTATATCAACTCAAAAATCTGCAAAGCCCTGATTTCCCAAAGATATTTGTCTTACTGTTAAAATCAAGTTCAGCTGCATATGAAAGGAAATCCTAAAATGATGTAACTTAAACAAAGTAGAAGTAGATAATCTAGGTTGGCCAGTCAACTGACCCATGTACCTATCTTTCTGTTCTTCTATCCTCAGTATGTAGTTTTCATCTTCAAGGTCACCTCATGGTCAAGGATAACTCTAGTTCTAGCCATCGTGTCTACATTCTAGATTGGCTTCAGAAAGAAGCTGGACACCACAAAAGCACACCCCCTAACTTTTAGGGAGACTTCCACTTACACGTCATAAGCCTGAACTTAGTCATATGGCCAAACATAGCTTCAAAGGAGACTGGTAGCATTCTTTGTTCTGGGTGCATTATCACTTCAAATGAAATCAAGATTCTGTCACTGAGGAAGAAGGCGAGAAGACATGCTGGAGGAGGTAATTGGCAATCTTGGCAACATCTAGTAACTTGTCACAGGATCTAGGATCCCTACTATTAAAAAGTTATCCCTTTTGTATTAAGTTGCTGTCCCTCAAATTCTCGTTAAATGTAAATATATTACTCGGAAAGTGATAAAACATTAACAAATTAAGGCCCATTCTCATACGATCACAAACCAATCGATGAGATGAACATTTTCTCTGAAGAATGAGAGCATAAATAAAGAGAACTAAAAACCCTACTTGAAAAATAAATAAAGGATAGGTTAAAGGAAAGCATCTAGAGGACTCTGTAAAATCAAGACACTACAGGTCAAAAGGCTAAGGGTGGGGAGGGAGCCAAAACCAATTTTGCTTACATCACAATTTTGCTGCAGACAGACCCCACACTTCTGGGTTGATATAATGGTACGGAGTTGCTACAGTCTGCAGATAATACCCAAAGATATTATATCACAAGGCAAACAATTCCATTTATTATCTTTTGCAAGATTTTTGTTTTTCATTTTTACCAACCAAGAGGGAAAAGTGGTACTAGGAGATGTAGGGCTGGTTGGAAAAAGGAAAGAAAAAAATCTTTCTAATAACTATAGCTCTTGCTCTCGAATCAAAATAGAGCACCATTTTGAAAAAAAGTATGAGGACAGGTTTTTCTTTTCAAAAATCCTCGTTAGTTTTTGGAGTAAGACCTTTGTAAAATGAATATTATTCATCAAAGGGATTTTGATTTGACAGACTTAAATTGACTAGAGAAAGTTCAAGTTCTACATTATGGGGAATCAAAATGTCTCTAGCAGAACAGAGTAAATTTCATGACACATCATACACTGAGCAGATGTGAGAATCTTAGGCCAGTAAAAACAAGTTCTATTTTACTGTCACCCAGGGAAATTTCCCTTTTCTTTTGAGTAGACAATAATCCACACTTATTTTTCTAAATCTTGATTTTTTGCACTATCAGTGGATCCCATCAGTCATGGCAATGAATATGGCTTTGGAGATAATAAAAGGCTGTAACCAATTTATAGACCAATCCCAAGAGCGTAAACTTTTATATTCAGAGAAACTACAATGACAATTTAGGCCACCAGAGAAAAAATAAAGAAAAAAAATATTAGTTTGAAACTTGTTCACAGTTTTCAGGCCAATGAACACAGACTGATTCCCTACAACACATTCATTCTGAGCACTCAATAAATATTAACCAACATTCCCCAGTGTTTTGACCCAATATTACATTTAGGCATCTTAAGAATGAAGCCCACTTTAAGTACTGAGAGATTGCTTCACAGAAATTTTATTTGTCTTGATATTCGATCAAATTATTTTTATGCTAAACTTTCTTTACCCAGTGTCTACATTTTATTAATCAACTGGTCCTTCACTTTAAGCTTATGAGAAGTTGTACAGAAAACACTGAGGAAAGTTTTCTTTCATTTGAGGGTATTATTATCATGGTCGCAGATATTTTGACTTTGGGGACTTGAGGGAAGGTAAGGGAAAGCTAATCCATGTTTCAGCTTTTCCCCAAAGCCTCCAAACTATTGCCCATCCAGTTTCCTTTTAGATGATAATTAAGCAGTCTGCTGGAGCTGAGAAAAAACACCTCAAACTGCAGAAAATTGAAATCTATGTTTTATCAGGCATGCAAGTATTTCCCTCCAGGTGTCTAATTCCACATTCCAAAGCACGTTGTTTTCAAAAACAGAGTAATTCAACATCTCACAATTTTTCTTACACATTTCTGTACATTTCATACCCTGTTCCAACGTGTTCAATTGGAGTGCAGGTTACTCATGAAAGAAGTGCTCTCTTTCATTTCATGGAGTGACATGTCTAGGAGACCATATTTTTCAGTTATAGAAGTTTTAGATGGGTTTCATTCTATGTCATCTTTGAAAAATGAGTAATCCCACCCCAAGGGTCACATTCCTACCCCACACAGAAGTAGCCCTTGTCTCTAATTATCCAACCAGAAGGATAAGATTTCCATATCAAAGAGAAAAAAGACCATCACAGACTTCTTTGTTATACAAAGCTTAACATCAATAGACTGACTGTGCTCTCTACTGGTAAAATCAAGAGCTACAACTAGCATCAAAATTTTACTTTATGAAAACCTTATGGAAATAGGAATTCAAAAATTGTTTACTGTGCCCAGAAATAGGATTTCTTGCCAACTGAGTTCAAAAATTACAAGAAAAGATTATTCTTTAGCCTGAGAGCAGAGGCAAGTGTAGTCAGAGCAGCCCCAGGATCAAGGTGAATACAGATTCATATACTAGTACCATTTGATATCATTGTCAATGTGTTACTAGTTGCTTAATGTGTTCTGACCAAACACAATAGTCCAGTGGTTCTCAAATTTTAGTCTGTTATCAGAAGCTCCTGGGTTGCCTGTGAAAAATACACAGACTTAGATCTGAGGTACAGAAATTCTGATTCTGCAGCTTTGGGATGAAGCTCTGGAATTTGCAGTTTATCAATTCCTCCCTCCCCTGGTGATTCTGGTGCAAGTGGCCCAAGGAATACATTTTGAATAACATTGATAGATTTTGCAAAACACCCTTGTCAGATGTGCCTGAACCACAGGAACTCCATCTTGAATAGGGACTGTGTAAAATAAGGCTAAGACCTGCTGGGGGGCATTCCCAATAAGTTAAGGCATTCTTAGCCACAGGATGAGACAGGTGGTCGGCACAAGATACAGGTCATGAAGACCTTGCTGATAAAACAGTTTGCAGTAAAGAAGCCAGCCAAAACCCACCAACACCAAGATGGCGACGAGAGTGAACTCCGGTCTTCCTCACTGCTACACTCTCACCAGTGCCATGACAGTTTACAAATGCCATGGCAACGTCAGGAAGTTACCCTATATGGCCTAAAAGGGGAGACATGAATAATCCACCTCTTGTTTAGCACATAATCATGAAATAACCATAAAAATGGGCAACCAGCAGCCCTTGAGGCTGCTCTGCCTATGGAGTAGCCATTCTTTATTCCTTTACTTTATTAAACTTGCTTTCACTTTTCTCTATGGATTCGTTACAGGAAAGGGGTCCTAATCCAGATCCCAAGGGAAGATTATTGGATCTTGTGCAAGAAAGAATCCAGGCGAGTCTGCAGTGCAAAGTGAAAGCAAGTTTATTGAGAAAGTAAAGGAATAAAAGAATGGCCACTCCATGGACAGAGGAGCCCCAAGGGTGGCTGGTTGCCCATTTTTATGGTTATTTCTTGATGATATGTTAAACAAGGGGTGGATTATTCATGCCTCCCCTTATTAGACCATATAGGATAGATCCTGACATTGCCATGGCATTTGTAAACTGTCGTGGTGCTGGTGGTAGCGTAGCAGTAAGGACGACCAGAGGTCACTCGCGTCGCCATTTTGGTTTTGGTGGGTTTTGGTCGGCTCCTTTACTGCAACCTGTTTTATCAACAAAGTCTTTATGACCTGTATTTTGTGTTGACCTCCTATCTCATCCTGTGACTCAGAATGCTTTAACTGTCTGGGAATGCAGCCCAGTAGGTTTCAGCCTCATTTTACCCAGCTCCTATTCAAGATGGAGTTGCTCTGGTTCACACTCCTCTGACAGACTCGTCTCAAATTATTTATTGTGCGAGATCCAAGAACTCTCTTGGGGTCTAGATCAGGACCCCTTTCCAGTAACACCCTAATAGTGTGGTCAGAATAATTACAAACTAGTATGTCAGCAACACCATCTTCAGAACTATGATCTCTCTGGCGGGACTGGAGGAAAGCCTTTGGTTTCCTTGCTCTCATAGGTGCCAGCTCTCTGCCTCCACCTGTCTTACTGACTCCTGTTTGGTGTTTGAGTGAAGGAAAGTATTTTTAATTAATAGTAATAATAAAAGCTAACACTTACTGAATGCTTACTATTTGCCCAGTACTAAGTGCTTTTCTTATATTAATGTAATCCTTATAGCAATCCTATGAATGAGGTAGAATTATTATTATTCCTATTTTACAGATAAAGAAACGGAGACATTGCCCAAGATTACACACCCTGTTAAGTAGCAGAGCCAAGATATAGAAGGCAAGCAGGTCTGCTCCAGAGCTCATGTACCTAACCATTCTCTATACTAACTATATACATTTCAAAGGGAAAATACGAGCCTTCTTTTCTTTGTGATTATATTTTGACTTTACCCACTGAGGTACAAAATTATTGAGTAGAAAAAAGGTTTTAAAATGTAGTCCTTTATCAGTGGCTTACTTGATCAAGTTCCGTTTCCCTGAATAGTGTGTGATCACAGCAATATCCACTATTTCAGAGGCATTCAAACCAGAATAACTCCATCTTGAATAGGGGATGGGTAAAATATGACTGAGACCTACAGGGCTGCATTCTCAGGAGGTTAGGTAGTCTTTGTCACAAGATGAGATAGGAGGTCGGCAGGACTGGTATCCTGCTGATAAAACAGGATGCAGTGAAGAAGCCGGCCAAAACCCACCAAAACCAAGATGGCAACAAAAGTGGCCTCTCGTCGTCCTCATTGCTCATTATACATTAATTATAATGCATTAGCATGCTAAGAGACATTTCCAGCAGCACCATGACCGTTTACAAATGCCATGGCAACGTACAGAAGTTACCTTATATAGTCTAAAAAGGGCAGGACTCAGTTCAGGAAATTGCTTGCCCTTTCCCTGGAAAAGTCATGTATAATCCACCCCTTGTTTAGCATATAATCAAGAAACAACAGTAGGTATAGTCAGTCAAGCAGTTCATGCTGCTGCTCTGTTTATGGAGTAGCCATTCTTTTGTTTCTTTACTTCTCTAATAAACTTGCTTTCACTTTACTCTGTGGACTCGCCCCAAATTCTTTCTTGTGAAAGCTCCGAAAACCCTCTCTTGGGGTCTGGATCAGGACCCCTTTCTGGTAACAGCTACAATGCTTTTATAATGCTTTCTGTGTTCCCTGCAAATTCATTGCCTCACTTAGATTTGGAAACTGACACATTAAGCAACTTTTCTGAAGTCGCTAAGGAGTTGATGGCAGCAATGAAAGAACCCAGGGAATTTCACTTTGAAATATGTCACCCTGGTGTGTTGATTATTTTAAATTAAAGGCCCTTGAAGGTCAGTAGATGCTAGAAGAGGCTTTATTCCTTCATCTGAATTAAGACAGGACCAGCAAAAAACAACATAATTGCCTTCCAGTTCTTCCCTGAAATTTCATTATCTATCCCAGAAAAGAAGACTGAGGAATACAGCCACACCTGGACAGACTTTTTCACAAAATATCTGTTTCTCAGGCTCATTCAAATTCCAAAGAGTCATTTACAAGTTAACTTTTGTCTCCCAGGCTCATTCATTCTCCCTAATAATTATTTACTACCCCTCAAAAGAATTGCCTATGTTCCCCATCTCCTCCTCCCTTATAAAGAAGGGTATATACACCTCCGGGCCTCATAGGTTATTGGGTAATCACATTTCGGTGATTTCCCCACCCTCTCATGCATGTTAAAGAAATTCTATATGACCTTTTCTCCCATTAATCTGTCTTTTGTCTGTTCATTTTCTGTGGCCCTTCAGATGGCTTTCCCTCTTCAACCCTACAGCTGTGTAGTAAGACCTCTACTCATCCTCCATGTTGGCCCTCCCCACCCAATCCCTGCATGCTCACCACTCAATCCCTTTACATACTGGCTTGGTTTAAGTAGCATAATATCCATAGCCTAGGAATGGCCATATATGAAAGATATAAAAGAACAAGCTGTGTATTACACAAACTTGTCGTGGCTTTTGGAAACCATGCTAGTGCCCAAAAGACAAACAACATAATTGAAGACGTCAGCCTAGACAAAAGAGGTGTTCTTTTTACGGTTGTCATAATAAATCTCTCTCTGAACTTTACTTGGCATTTAGGTATATTAGGCCTTCAAGTGCAGACCTTTAATTTCTTCCCTGTCTTTTTAAACCTCACATTAAATATCACTATTTTCTTCTCTATATCCCCCTCATAAAATACTTTTAAAGCAACTTGGACACAATAGTATCCTTCTCCTGCCCTCTACAAACAATTCATGAGCCCAAAGCGTGTGCAGTTATTTCTAGTTGCAACTATGAAAGAAAAAGGTTAGCAGTAGCTAGCTAAAATGTTTGTGAGCAACTGTAAGTTCCAGCCAGGGTTTATCAATGCCCCAGAGCAATTTGCAAGAGGGGGCTGCATTTATATCCTGAGTCATCATGCTAAATCCCAAGGTGTAGAACTTCATCCTTCCATCAATTGCCATGAGTCTTGAGAGTATGAAGTTACCCAAATTCATGAAACAATGGTAATAAAAGGGATTGATTGATACCTTTATCCCCAGACTGGTTTTTACAAACCACTGGAAAAACCATGTTGGTAACAGGGTATGCTCTGTGATGATCCCCACATCTAAAACCGTTTTTTTCTCTCCTCTTGCTGTAGCAAAGCCTCAATTCAAAGCAGTTTTCAAATCATGTATAAGGTAAATAGATATCCTTATCTTAAGGTAAATAAGTGAATTAATGGAATAAGGCACTATTTTATGAACTATTGAATTAGCAAAAATTAAGAAGATTTTCAGTGTTGGTAAATGTATGTGAAGAAAGACACTTTGATATAGTAGTAAGAGGAGTGTAATTAGTGTAGCTATCTTGAGGGCAATTTGGCAGTATCAGTCAAAATTAGAACTGCATATACTCTTTGACCAGCTGTTCTTCAATTGGGAATCTAATCTAAATATATATATTTTTAATATATAAAAAATATAATTCAAAGGGTATTCGTTGCATTGATTGTGATATGAAAAAAATTGGAAAAAACCTAAATTGCATTGATTATGATAGAAAAAAAATCTCAGTCTAATAATAGGGCACGGTTAAATAAATTATGTTGTGTCCCTACTCTGGAACACTACATTAGATCTGCATGACCTGGTATTAAAAAAAAATTTAAGAGGCATTTTTAAATGAGGAAAAACCAAGGTAAGGAACGGCTTGTATAATAAAATAATAGCTAACCAGGTGAGACTTCTGGAATGGCACAGTGAGGATCTCTGTAAATCCACTCCTCCATAAAATCAATGAAAATGCTGGGAAAATTATAAAAATCAACTTTTTTTTTTTTTTTTTTTTTTTTTTTTTACAAATCTGGAAATTAACCCAAGGTCTAAAGCAATCTGAGGAGCATTTATTCAAGAAAAACCACAGCACCTATGTAAGAAAACTACATTTTTAACTTGGCCTACTCCCATGTTTCTCTCCCCAGCTCCACAGTTCCCTTGAAAACCAGCCAACTCACAGCCAGAGGAGCTGTAAAAACAAAACAAACAAAAAAATCAAAAACAAAAAAGACAGCAGCTTTACAGCCACTAGAGGGGGCAGACTGGGTTTGGAGCTCCTCAAAAAACTTCTATCCCACAGCATTGTTACTGTTTGACTTGTCTCATACCTCTCTGGGAAAGCCCCATTTATACAGTGCTTTCATATGTGACCTGACTCTGAGCTTGCTTGACAAGAAAAGCCCTATCTTTAGTGCATTTATCAAAAATAATCAGCTGCAATTGTTTAACATCACAACTGCCTGAGGTTATTATACACGTTTGGGCAAGCCAGGGCCTGTCCAAAAACTTAAAAGAAAGATCTAAGGAATGCAATGTTTGTAGTGGGCTTTAAAGAACTTGAGACCGGCCTGGCCAACATGGTAAAACCCTGTCTCTACTAAAAATACAAAAATTGGCCAGGTGTGGTGGTGCACACCCATAATCTCAGCTACTCGGGAGGCTGAGGCAGGAGAATCACTTGAACCTGGGAGGCGGAGGTTGCAGTGAGCCAAGATCATGCCACTGCACTCCAGTCTGGGTGACAGAGCAAAATTCTCTCTCACACACACACAAAAAAGGGTTTAAAAGATGCAAACAGAAATTACAGAAATTATGGAGTTGCAAAATACAGTAATTGCAATGAAAGATTCACTAAAATTGTTCAATAGCAGATTTGAGCTGGCAGAGAAAAAGAATCAGAGAACCCAAACATAGGTTAATTTAGGTAATTCAGTCTGAGTAATAGAAAGCAAAAAGAACGGTGCTTTGGAGACCTGTAGTATACCATCAAGCATACCAATAGACATGCAATGTAAGTCCCAGAAGGAGAAAGGGAGACGTAAACAAATAGAAAGAATACTTGAAGAAATAACAGCCAGAAATTTCCCAAATTTTATGAAAAACTTTGCTCCACATAGCTAAAAGTGCAACAAACTTCAAGTAGGGTCAACACAAGGATATCTACATCCAGTCACATCATAGTCAAACTGTTGAAAGACAAAGACTCTTTAAAGCAGCAACAGAAAAGCAATTCGTCTCTCAGTGAGATTAATAGTGGACTTCTCATCAAAAAGGACAGAATGCCTTCTTGCCTTCATGGAAGACAGAATGCATTGGGATGGCATCCTCAGAGTGCTGAAAGGAAAAAATTGTCAACTAAAAATTCTGTATTTGGCAAAACTATCCTTCAAAACTGAAAGAGAATTAACACATTTCCAGATGAACAAAAACTGAAAGAATTTTTCACTAGCAGATCTGACCTACAAGAAATACTAAAATAAGTCCTTCAGTCTAAAATGAAAGAACTACACAGTAATTCAAATCCACACAAAGAAATAAATAGTACCGGTAAAGGTATCTACGTAGGTAAACATAAAAGATAGTATAAATGTAGTTTGATAACTTTTGTCTCCTCCTACCTTATTTAAAATATAATTGCATAAAGAAATAATTGTAAAATTGTGTTGATAGACTAATAATATAAAATATATAATTTCTATGACAATAACAGCCCCAAAAAACAGATGGAATGGAGCTATATTGGAAAATGATTCCATATACTATTAAAATTACATTTCTATTAATCTGAACTAGATTGGTTTGTTGTTGTTGTTGTTGTTGTTGTTATTGTTGTTGTTGAGACGGAGTCTTGCTCTGTCGCCAGGCTGGAGTGCAGTGGCGCGATCTCGGCTCACTGCAACCTCCACCTCCCGGGTTCAAGCGATTCTCCCTGCCTCAGCTTCCCAAGTAGCTGGGATTACAGGCGCCCGCCACCAAGCCCAGCTAATTTTTGTATTTTCAGCAGAGACGGGGTTTTGCCATGTTGGCCCGGCTGGTCTTGAACTCCTGACCTCAGGTGATCTGCCCACCTCGACCTCCCAAAGTGCTGGGATTACAGGCGTGAGCCACCGCCCAGCCTAGATTGTTTTAAGGTAATAATTGTAATCCCCAGAGCAACCACTAAGAAAATAACACAAGGGATATATGGTAACAGAAATGACAAATTAATTAAAATAGGGCATTAGAATAGGCCTACATGTCACAAAGTAAGGAAGTAATGGAAAAACAGAGGTACAAAAATGATATGACATACAGAAAACAAATAGAAAAATGGCAGATGCCAGTCCTTTCTTTAAAATCAGTAATTACATTACATTTAAATGGAGTAAACTCTCCAATAAAATGTAGAAATTGACATAGTGGATAAAACAAACACAATTCAACTATATACTGTCTATGAAAAAACTACTTTAAATTTCATATGGAACCGGAAAAGAGCCCGTATAGCCAAGACAATCCTAAGCAAAATGAACAAATCTGGAGGCATCACACTACCTGACTTCAAGCTATACTACTAGGCTACAGTAACCAAAACAGCATAGTGCTGGTATAAAAACAGACACACAGACCAATGGAACAGAATAGAGATCTCAGAAATAAAACCAAGATGAATTAAAGACTTAAATGTAAAACCCATAATTATAAAAGCCCCAGGAGAAAATCTAGGCAATACCATTGAGGACATAGGCACAGGCAAAGATTTATTGATGAAAATGCAAAAAGCAATTACAACCAAAGCAAAAATTGAAACACGGGATCTAATTAAACTAAAGAGCTTCTGCACAGCAAAAGAAACTATCATCAGAGTAAACTGACAACCTACAGAATGGGAGAACATTTTTGCAATCTATTCATCTGACAAACATCTAATATCCAGTATCTACAAGGAATTTAAACAAATTTACAAGAGAAAAACAAACAAACCCATTAAAAAGTGGGCAAAGGACATGAACAGACACTTCTCAAAAGAAGACATACATGAGGTCAACAAACACATAAAAAAAAAGCTCAACATCACCGATCATTAGAGAAATGTGAATCAAAACCAATCAAAACCACAATGAGATACCATCTCACACTCGTCAGAATGGCGATTATTAAAAAGTAAAAAAAAAACAGAGGCTGGTGAAGCTGCAGAGAAAAAGGAATGTTTTTATGCTGTTGGTGGGAGTATGAATTAGTTCAACCATTGTGGAAGACAGTGTGGTGATTCCTCAAAGACATACAGAAAGAAATACAATTTGACCCAGCAATGTCATCACTGGGTATATACCCAAAGGAATATAAATCATTCTATTATAAAGATACATGCATGCATATGTTCATTGCAGCACTATTCACAATAGCAAAGATATGGAATCAACCTAAATGACCATCAATGATAGACTAGATAAAGAAAATGTGGTACATATACACCATGGAATACTATGCAGCCATAAAAAATAACAAGATCAGCCAGGCGCAGTGGCTCACGCCTGTAATCCCAGCACTTTGGGAGGCTGAGGTGGACAGATCACGAGGTCAGGAGATGGAGACCATCCTGGCCAACATGGTGAAACCCCGTCTCTACTAAAAATACAAAAATTAGTCCGGTGTGGTGGTGCGCACCTGTAGTCCCAGCCACTCGGGAGGCTGAGGCAAGAGAATCGTTTGAACCTCGGAGGCAGAAGTTGCAGTAAGCCGAGATCGCACCACTGCACTCCAGTCTGGCAACAGAGTGAGGCTTTGTCTCAAAATAATAATAATAATAATAATAATAATAATAATAATAATGAGATCATGTCCTCTGCAGGGACATGGATGGAGCTGGAAGCCATTATCCTCAACAAACTAACGTGGGAACAGAAAAACAAACACTGCATGTTCTCACTTATAAGTGAGAGCTAAACAATGAGAACACATTGACACATTGGGGGAAACAACACACTGGGGCTTGTCGGGGGGTTGGGGGAGGGAGGGAGAACATCAGGAAGAACAGTTAATAGATGCTGGGCTTAATACCTAGGTGATGGGATGATCTGTGCAGCAAATCACCATGGCACCCGTTTACCTATGTAACAAACCTGTACATCCTGCACAGGTACCTCGGAACTTAAAATAAAATCGAGGGGAAAAAAAGAAAGCATTCTTATTGTCAATTATGAAATCGTCAAATATATCAAATATAAATTATATTTTTCAGATGAATGTCAAACAGAACATGTAACATGTATAATGTAAAAAGGGTACATGAGGAAAATGAATAAGTACCACTTTTAATAAATATACTGATTTTAAAAATAGTGTGAGACTAATTACCTTAGGAAACAGAAAAACAATAAAAATCAACAAAATCCAAGTTGACTTTCTGAAAGGATCAACAAAATTAATAAACCTTTAGCTAGACTGACCAAGAAACAAAGATTCAAATTGCTAAAACTATAAATGAAAGAGCAGGCATCACTACTAACTTTAGAGAAATAAAAACATTATAAAGGAATACTATCGACAATTGCATGGAATCGAATTAGATAATCTACATGAAATGAACAAATTACTAGAATAACACACAAACTACCAAAACTAATTCAAAAAGAAATACAAAATCTGTATAGCTTTATGACAAGTGATTGAATTGGGAATCAATAAACTTTCCACAAAGAAAAACACAGGCTCAGATGGCTTCACTGGTTAATGCTATCAAAAGTTTAAACAGGAATTAATACAAATCCTTCATTAACTCTTCGGAAACTGGAATGTGAGAAAACACTTCACAACTCATTCTATGAGGCAAATATTACCCTGAAGCCAAATTAAAACAAAGACATAATGAGAAAGCTACAGACCAATATCCCTTATAAACATATGCACAAAAACTCTCAACAAAATATCAGCAAGCCAAACCCAGCAACATAAAGAAAAATTTATACATCATAACCAGTTGGGATTTATTCTGGGAATGCAAGGTTGGGTCAACATATGAAAATCAGTCAACATAAACCTAAAATGATCAATTAAAATATTTTAAAAGACAAAAACCACATCATCATTTCAGTAGACACAGAAAAAGCTTTTGACAATGTACAATATCTTTTTATGATAAAAATGTTCAACAAACTAGGAATAAAAGGGAACATCCTAAACCTGATAAAATGTATTTACACGGTGGCTCACGCCTGTAATCCCAGCACTTTGGGAGGCCGAGGCGGGCTGATCACAAGGTCAGGAGATACAGACCATCCTGGCTAACACGGTGAAACCCCGTCTCTACTAAAAATATAAAAAATTAGCCGGGCGTGGTGGCGGGCGCCTGTAGTCCCAGCTACTCGGGAGGCTAAGGCAGAAGAATGGCGTGAACCCGGGAGGCGGAGCTTGCCATGAGCCGAGATCGCGCCACTGCACTCCAGCCTGGGCGACAGAGCGAGATTCCGTCTCAAAAAAAAAAAAAAAAAAAGGTATTTACAAAAAAACCCACAGCTAAAATCAGACTTAAATGTAAAAAACTGAAAACTTACCCCTAAAATCAAGAACAAGACAAGAATATCTGTGCTCACCATTTTTATTGAACATTGTACTGGAGGTTCTATCAGGAGAATTAAGCCAGAAAAAGACATATAAATCATCCAGATTGAAAAGGTAGAAGTACAATAACTCTATTTGTATATGACATAATCTTGTATATTGAAAATCCTAAGGAATCCACAAAACAAAACAAAAACTATTAGAAGTGCACCAAGGCCACAGGATATATGATCAGTGCATGAAAAAGATTATATTAGAGCTTCATCTCACACCATACAGGAAAATTTATTCTGAATTTTTCATAGACTTAAATGTAAGAGCTAAAAACAATAAGATTTTTAGAAGAAAACATAGGATAAAATCTATAAGACCTTAGGTTAGGTAAAGGTTTCTTAGATATGACACCAAAAGCACAATCCATCAAAGAAAAAAATTGATAAATTCAGCCTTAGGAAAATTCAAAACTTCCACACTTCGAAATGACGCTATTAAGAGAACAAAAAGACAAGCAACAGACTGGAAGAAAATATTTGCAAAACACATATGCAATAAAGGATTTCTATTTAGAATACAGAAAGAACTCTTGCAATTTAATAAGCAGACAACCCAATTTTAAAATGGACAAAAGCTACGAGCATAGTTTTCATCAAAGAAGATCTACGAATGGTTAATAAGCACATGACAACATGCTCAACATCGGTCATTAGGAAAATGCAAATTAAAACCACAATTAATACCATTTTGTACCCGGTAGAACGAGAATGAAAAGTAAAACAAACAACAACAAATGTTAGTGAGAATGTGCAAGAATGGAAACCCTCATGAAATGCTGATAGGACTGTAAAATGGTACAGCCACTTTGAAAGCAGTTTGGCAGTTCCTCAAAATGTTAAACATATAACTTCCGTACAACCCAGCAATTTCATTCCTAGATATCTATCCAAGAAAAATTAAAACATATGACTACACAAAGACTTGCATGGAAATGTTCACAGGAGCATTATTCGTAGTAGCCATATATTGGAAACAATCTGAATGTCTATCAACTGGCAAATGGACAAAGTGCGATATAACAGAATAGTACTCAGCAATAAAAATCACAGACTACTAACACATGCTATGTCATGGATGAACCTCACAAACATTTTGTAAAGTGAAAGAAGCCAGGCAAAAGAAACCACGTATTGTATGATTCCATTTACATGAAATTTCTATAAAAGACAAATATTTGGAAATGGAAAGTAGACTAATGCTTGCCTAGGGTTGGGGGTGTGAACAGAGATAAACTGTAAATGAGCAAGAGGAATGTTTATTAGGAGAGTGAAAATGTTGTAAAACTCATTTATGGTGATGATTGTACCACTCAGTAATGTTACTAAAAATCACTGAATTGCACACTTAAAAGGGGTGAGTTCTCGAGACCATCCTGGCTAACACGGTGAAACCCTGTCTCTACTAAAAATACAAAAAATTAGCCGGGCGTGGTGGCGGGCGCCTGTAGTCCCAGCTACTCGGGAGGCTGAGGCAGGAGAATGGCGTGAACCCCGGGGGCGGAGCCTGCAGTGTGCCGAGATCTCGCCACTGCACTCCCAGCCTGGGCGACAGAGCGAGACTCCATCACAAAAAAAAAAAGGGGGGGGGGGTGTGAATTCGGCTGGACGCAGTGGCTCATACCTGTAATCCCTGCACTTTGAGAGGCCAAGGTGGGCAGATCCCTTGAGCCCATGAGTTCGAGACCAGCCTGGGCAACATGGCGAAACCCCGCGTCTACAAAAAATACAAAATATTAGCCGGGCATGGTGGCACGTGCCCGTAGTCCCAGCTACTGGAGGAGTGAGGTGGGAGGATCACCTGAGCCTTGGAGGTCGAGGCTGCAGTGAGCTGTGATCGCATCACTGCACTCCAGCCTGGGTGATAGAGTACGACTCTGTCTCAAAAAAAAAAAAAAAAAAAAAAAGAGCTGAATTTTATGATATGTAAAATATATCTCAATAAAGACCCTTTAAATATTAGACTGACACTTACATAACGCTGTTTTAAGTGTCTGGCATATAAGCAACTCATTTAATCCTTATAACAGCCCTATGAAGCAAGTAATATTATTTATCTTTTCATAAATGAGGAAACTGAGGCACAGATAGATTAGGTGACTTGCCAAAGAGCTCACAACCAGTAATTGGTAAAGATGGAACTCCAACCTAGCCAGTCTGGCTCTAGAGTCTGTGATCTTAACCATGGCTTCCATTTGTGGGAAGAAAAATTTGTACAGATACACATGTATATGGCAATATGTGGAAGGAATCATAAGGCACTTTAATCAGTGATCCTCTCTGGGCAGTGGGAGTGAGGGTGGGCAGCAAAGCAAGACTTTCACTTATTACTTTATACTTCTTTGAATTCTGAATTTTTTATACATTTTCTAATAATTCATGTATTCATTTTGTAGATAAGAAACTTCTATTTTTAAATCAAAACATTGGTTATCTTTGATTTGTTACATTATACACCTTTAATTTCCCTGAACATTTTTACATTTTCCATGTTCTTTGGGATATGTGTGTCTTCGGGCCAAGTTCTCAAATAATTACCATGACATGTTTTCTGCTACATTTTGTCTTGCCAGTGTCAGAGTCCCAAGATGGGGCTGAGGCCAAGAAGGGTTGGGTAGGAGGCTAAGGAAAACTTCATGAAAGAAGGGCCTGTATTGCTCGCTCTGCTTGGGCAAGACTGTGATTGGGCTGGATTCAAGGCTGTCCTGAGCTGCAGTGTGCAGCTCTGAACTCCCTGGATCCCCTGGGGCACTCTAAGGGGGGCTGGCTGCTTCAGAAATTGCTTCTATTCTGTAGGGGAATAGATTATCTGCATGCATGTGCACATGTGCGAACAAACCCATTTAATGAAAGCAGGAGTTTGGACTTGTGCCTAAAGGGTAGGAGTGATTCTGCCCTGATGTGTGAGTGTGTAGCATGGGTGTTTTTGTTCTTGTTTGTTTCACTTAATATTTAAAGATACTCAAATGGGACTATGTTATGAAAGCAACTAAGTGTTGTGGAGTGTCTTTACTAACATAGGAAATAATAGTTTGTAAACTTTAGGAAGCATTAGACTGTTGAGATGCTTAAAAGAAAATGGAAAGAGTTGATGTTTAGACTGCGATTAACTCTCTTTGTAATCATTCCCTTGGTTCGATGATGTTGTGGAGCTGAGGAATAATAACAAGGTTGGTTGGTTTGTTTTTAATATGTACTTACTGTATACTAACACCCTACAAAGGGCATATTGTGAGAGAATAGGATATTCTTTTTTTATTATTATACTTTAAGTTCTAGGGTACATGTGCACAATGTGCAGGTTTGTTACATATGTATACATGTGCCATGTTGGTGTGCTGCACCTGTTAACTCGTCGTTTACATTAGGTATATCTCCTAATGCTCTCCCTCCCCCCTCCCCACACCTCACAACAGGCCCCGGTGTGCGATGTTCCCCACCCCGTGTCCAAGTGTTCTCATTGTTCAATTCCCACCTATGAGTGAGAACATGAGGGTTTGATTTTCTGTCCTTGTGATAGTTTGCTGGGAATGATGGTTTCCAGCTTCATCCATGTCCCTAAAAGGACATGAACGCATCCTTTCTTACGGCTGCATATTATTCCATGGTGTATTTGTGCCACATTTTCTGAATCCAGTCCATCATTGTTGGACATTTGAGTTGGTTCCAAGTCTTTGCTATTGTTTACAGTGCCGCAATAAACATACATGTGCATGTGTCTTCATAGCAGCATGATTTATAATCCTTTGGGTATATACCCAGTAATGGGATGGCTGGGTCAAACGGTATTTCCAGTTCTAGATCCTTGAGGAATCGCCACACTGTCTTCCACAATGGTTGAACTAGTTTACAGTCCCACCAACAGTGTAAAAGCGTTCCTGAGAATAGGATATTATTTCATGAAGGTTTTCTCTTTGAAGATTTCATATTCAATAAGGACTGATTAAAAGATATTTGGACAGGTCGGGCGCGGTGGTTCACACCTGTAATCCCAGCACTTTGGGAGGCTGAGGTGGTCAGGAGTAAGAGACCAGCCTGACCAACATGGTGAAACCCCTGTCGCTACTAAAAATACAATAAATTAGCTGGGCGTGGTGGCATGCGCCTGTAATCCCAGCTACTCAGGAGGCTGAGGCAGGCAGAATTGCTTGAACCCGGGAGGCGGAGGTTGCAGTGAGCCAACATCGCACTACTGCACTCCAGCCTGGGCGACAGAGAGAGACACTGTCACACACACATGCACACACACACACACACACACAAAGAAAAAAAAAGAAACTGAAGGGGGGAAAATAGGTCTTTTCAAATGGCCTATCTTCTCTTATATGCCACTTTTTTTTTCAGACGGTGTTTTGCTCTTGTTGCCCAGGCTAGAGGTGCAATGGCGTGATCTCGGCTCACCACAACCTCTGACTCCCGGGTTCAAGCAATTCTCCTGCCTCAGCCTCCCAAGTAGCTGGGATTACAGGCACGCACCACCACGCTCCGCTTATTTTGTATTTTTAGCAGAGACGGGGTTTCTCCATGTTGGTCAGGCTACTCTCGAACTCCCGACCTCAGATGATCTGCCTGCCTTGGCCTCTCAAAGTGCTGGGATTACAGGTGTGAGCCACCGCACCTGCCCTTATCTGCCACTTTCCTGCTGAGGAAGTACATGGCCTTTCTGGACAGGAAAATGTGTCCAGAATCTCTTACGCTGTACCCTAGGTTGCCCTGTGTACATAATGTAGCTACTACTTTACCTTTCTAGTTATGATTCTGAGTAATTGTCTACCCTGCTATATATGCTGTATATAGCCATTGGTGAATTGTCTATATCCAGGCAAGTGCCACGTCAGTTTGATTTGCTTTGTGGACATTGCTAATAGGTTTGTGTTTTCCCAGAAAAAAAGTGGTGAGAAACCGGCTAGAAGAAACAAGAGCCTTACCAACTCACCACTTCATTTTTTTTAATGAAAATTTTGAGGATATGGTAATGAGAACACCATCAGATGAAGCATGACAATCCCAAAGAATTGATGTGCACTTGATAAATGCTTGTGGTTAGAACAGCTGACCCATTTTCCCCAGTTTCCATAAGCCATGTCATCCCTGGTTAAAGAGCCAGGTAGGTCAATGTCAAATAAGTACTTACTCTTCCATTTGCTAGATGTTATAGGAGGAATATTTTAAAATTTTTAAGTGTTCAGAATGCTACTAAACTTTTAGGTATTGGAGAGGGGTAGGAATATAAGCAAGCTGCTATGACCAACACACAACTAAAGTGCATGTCCCAAGAATAAAAGGTTAGGCCTGATGATCATGCACTTTATTCCTCAAGGTAAGGTCGGCATAATCTAAGAGCAAAAAGCCAAATACAAGCCCTTGGGGTCAGCCACACTTGAAAAGGAGGAGGAAATTCAAACAACAAAGTAAACTAGAAAGAGCAGTAAAAGGGAAGAAAATCAGGATGTTACACAGTCAAAACAAAAAAAGAAAAATATTTTTAGTGGTACCAAATGCAACAAAGACTTCAAGAAAGAGAAGCAGCAAAAAGCGATTTGACCAGGAGGAAGTTAGCTGTGGTTTCCGAGGTTAAGTGGTTTCTGACTGGGCAGGTGGTTTCTATTATATAAATGGTGGCTTACATACAATGAGATGTTGAGATCATCTTATTTCACACAGAACATTAAAGGACCATTATAATTAGACTCACTCATTCATTCATTTATTCCATTAGCATTTACTGTGTTCTTACAAGTGCCTGACGCTACTAAGCTCCATGGGGTCAGGGTACCTAATAGAAAAACCATAATTAAATCATAATGGCTTCTCTCTCACAAGCAATCTGGGTGAAGTTTTAAAGCGATGACTTAAAAATGAAAGTCTTATTTCCCTATAGCTGTTTCAGTTTATATATTCATTTCTGACACATTAGCCTTTTGTTTTCCTTTTTAAATTAGTAAGGTTTGGTTTGCCGCATCACAAAGTTTCAACCTAGAAAAGTGGCAAACTTAAAAAAAAATCAAATCTCAAATTATCTTATATATGCTGTGAGGAAAAGTAGAAATGGCATTAATAGGTTAATTTTTTTTCCTGCAAACACAAACAAAAACCCTCACAGAATAGTCCAAAGGAACCAAAGTTTACTGTTTCATGAGAAAATGCATATATTGCTTTGTGTCTCTTTTTTATTTTATTTTATTTTATTTTATTTTTTTGAGACGGAGTCTTGCTCTGTCACCCAGGCAGGAGTGCAGTGGCACGATCTCGGCTCACTGCAAACTCCGCCTCCCGGGTTCACGCCATTCTCCTGCCTCAGCCTCCTGAGTAGCTGGGACTACAGGCGCCCGCCACCATACCTGGCTAATTTTTTGTATTTTTAGTAGAGACGGGGTTTCACCGTATTAGCCAGGATGGTCTCGATCTCCTGACCTCGTGATCCACCTGCCTCAGCCTCCCAAAGTGCTGGGATTACAGGTGTGAGCCACCGCGCCCGGCTCTGTGTCTCATATTTTAACAGGTTTGTTTGGGTGCATCACCAACTTGGATTCTGACAGGAGGTTGAAAACATCAAGTCTCAAAGATTCTTTTGTGAGCTCTGAGGAAAACCAGAAATGGTATTTATACCTTGTATTAGGTATTTATTTCCACAAAAGTTTGATGCTTACAACATAAACCCAACAACCCACCTGGAATAGGCCATGGAAATCTAACAAGCTTTTCACACTTAAGATATACCTAGAGATCTCTGCTTCTCAAAATGTCACCTTGCAGTGAGCAACCTGGTGCCTGGAAATAAGGCAACCCACATCAATTTTGGGACATCAAAAATGAATTATTTTAAACATAGATATATAGTGAAGTAAAATGTAAAATTATCCAGATTTCTATAAAACAAAACTTAAAAGCTCAAAACCCCCAGCCTGTGCCACTAAGGGAAACTCACTCCCTCTGCCATTAGGATTGTCACCATGGAAATGAGCAGACCTACTGCCTCCAGTGGAAACTGGATCTCTCTCTCCAATCTAGTGATCCCTCTTTCTAACCAGCTAGTCTAATTAGCAAACTATTAAAGGCACGTGAACTTTCCTTTGTACCAGTTATCATCAGGTGAAATGTTTCCTCATTACTTTCAGAATTAAGTATACAATTCAGTATGCACAAGCACACATCAGCTATAAGGGCGTTTTCTAACTGGCTATCCAAAATAAACCCATCTTAAAAATAAACAAACCAATCCACCTGACGAGTGATGTGTGGTGTTTTTCCTCTTTCTACATTCTATATTTTAATTTTCTATAATTTTTCCTTTTTAATAATGAGGGAAAACTTTTTTTTTTTCTGAGATGCAGGTTCACTCTTATCGCCCAGGCTGGAGTGCAGTGGTGTGATCTCGGCTCACTGCAACCTCTGACTCCCGGATTCAAGTGATTCTCCTGCCTCAGTCTCCCAAGTAGCTGGGATTACAGGTGCTTGCCACCACACCCAGCTAATTTTTGCATTTTTATTAGAGACGGTGTTTTACCATGTTGGCCAGGCTGGTCTAGAACTCCTGACCTCAGGTGATCCGCCCGCCTCAGCCTCTCAAAGTGCTGGGATTACAGATGTGAGCCACCATGGCTGGCTGAGGGAAAACTTTTTTAAAAACTCTAAATATAACCTTAAAACATTCTTCAAATGTTCCACTGCAGTGAAAAATATGTATCTGAAAATTGCTGATAATCCTTTAAATATTTGCTTCTTTAATCTCAGTAGCCAAAAATCTGATTTGCTGTACTTGAGTCACTATTTTTCAACTTAATTTTCTTATCACCTTATCCTATGTCAAAAGTCACACATCAAATGTTCTAATGGAGAATATCATTTTTCTGCAATAACTCCAAGCATTTTAAAACACATACTCAAAATTCATGATTATTTAACTAGTAGTTTTTGCCCAGGTTTTTTTCTAACTGTAACTGACTCCCCCTTACCATCAATTCAAGGACTGTGGCAATCAGACTAGACAGGTTCTACTAATGGATGTATAAAGAGACTCAAAACCAAAGAAATAATTCCCTGACTTCAACTCAAATTTTAGTAATTATTATTTTCCTTATTAATTTCCCTATTACCCTGAAGATACAGGTTACATCCCTCCCTGTACAACTTTTTAATGCAAACTATACAATCAAAAAAGTCTGATCTCTAGGAGAACACTAGTCATATGCTACTTTATAACATGGAATATGATTTTTTTCACAGAGAACAGTTTTTTTTAATATTTGCACTTTAAGATTTTTTTGTTTACATTAAGTTCTGGGATACATGTGCAGAATGTGCAGGTTTGTTACATAGGTATACATGTGCCATGGTGGTTTGCTGCACCTATGGGAACAGTTTTTTTTAAACAAAAACTTTTTTTTTAATACAGAGTTAAGGCCGCAGGCTTATATTTCACATCTAAAAACAGTACTCTGAATAGAAATGTAGGGCTTAGCTTTCTCAGTGGAAAACAACAACCATTCCAGCAGATTTTCTACAAGTTAACTTAAACACGATCTTTTTAGAGGAAAGCAGTATTTATTGTATAAGAGTTATACTTATTAATCAAAGGCACAAATGAAAACTAAGACTTAAAGTTGACCATAATATTGACAAGTCATATCAACCTGGTACCAGCTAAATTTAATGAAGATAAGTTCCACTGAATTCCTAAGGAAAATACAACAATTCCGACACCATTTAATAATTAGAAACTTTCAAACAAGAGGGAAAGTATGAACATCATAATAAATGCCTCAATTTGGAGGCAAAGAAATGTAAGTTGTGTGCTGAAACCTGATGTATCACAGAACATCAGTAGTCCCTTCCAGTCGTGGATGCCTTAGACCCAAGGCCTTACACTGTTATCACCATCTGGCAACCCTGATGAGGGATGCCATCTATTGACTGACTGAAATTAAATTACACAATGTGACTCTCTGCCTGTCAGCAGAACAGAGAGTCATAAAACATTTTAACTTCTTGGTGCAAATTATACAATCAAACCAGATAACCTTGACTGGGAAGGAGCCAGTTCAGAGAGGTGAATTTTCTATCACACTACATCAATAGCAAAGTCAGAGGAATCAATTTTCCATCTTGTAACACTACATCAAAATAGCAAATTCACAGTGCCTTCCAAAGGCCCCCTACTAAGAAAAATAACAGTCAAGAGGAACACAGTATTACTTCATTTACAATTTACTAGCTCTTCCAGTGTTTCAGAGGGATACAGGGTTTCAACGATCTAACATGAATGGGATAGAAGGTGGACTTAGAACATAGCAAACATACATCTTGATTGAATCAGCCCACTGCGAGCACAGATCTTGATTGAATCAGCCTATTGGTGTAGTTTTAGGTCTACATACATCTTGATTGAATCAACCTACTGGTGTAGTTTTTTGGTCTATCAGTAAGTAGTGTTGTCAGTTCTCCAGCCAAGCAACTTTCTAATTCACAGGGGGGACCCTAAATGTCCTAAAATTAAAGAAAAAAAGTTAATGTACTTGTTACCCAAATTTCAACATCTGTATTTGCTTACATACATTCTAATCTATTCCTGCTAATGAAGACCTTCCTATGTGTTCCTAGTCAGTGGCTCAAGTAAAATGCAAAGTGTGCCCTAGGGATCAATTCAGCCAACAACAGTTCTCACAGTATTTTACCAGTCAAATACTAACGCCATTGAAACACACGTCTTCCCAAAATCTGGTTCCTTATTAGACCAGATGAGTTTACGGTTTTAACAATAGCCCACCAAAAACATCTTTTTACCAAGAAAGCCACACTCTCAACGACTAAGATTGTGGTAAATGAAAACTACGAAAAGGACTAAGGAAAATGTCAATATTGGTGAGGAGCAGAGTGCACCTGCCAGGGAACCTCACGAATAAGGTCATTCTTGGGATTCTTTGTTTCTCCTCTCTCTAGGCCAAAACATGTTAGAAAAGGGACCACTTATGATCTTTAGGCTGACATGTGTATGTAAATATATAAACCCACACGGGGAGTCTTCTGTTGCATAACTGTAGAGAGCATGCATAGATAAGCTGTAGCTAAGTCATTACTTTCTGACCATGCCCTGTGTATAGAGACCTAACCTGCCTACACAGGGTTTACATAGCACCAGCTAGATTTAAATATACTACTAGACAAGACGTTCTTGGCAAACTTAGTCCATGCATCACATACACAGGCTAGAATAAATATCAACACTAACAGAGCTGAGGACCAAAATGAACGCACCTTAAAGGTAGAGAGGAATAGGCCCACAGATACATTGGGTTACACTATCTCATACTGGTTATTTGTTATGGCACGAGAGAGGCAGTAGGCGAGAAAGATTCCAATCAGCTAGAAATAAAATAGGAACAAAATTAAATACATACACAAAAGAACTTGAACACCTCAGACTATATTCTCCTCTCACTTGTAATTCGCTTATAATTTTCGTCCTTGAGTTTTTCTAGAGTTATGTTTAATACTCTGCAGCATCTAGATCACATTCAAAGAATGTAAGTGAAGTTTTATTGCCACTGTGACCCAGAATTTCACAACTCGCACCAAAGGAAAATCCAGCAAACTCACTCAAGGAAAATTCAGTCACGAGTTTTGAAGAAACTTTTCTTACTCTCATTTCCCAGAAAAAACAAAGACATGGTTTTCAATAAGTATCTTAACAAGTGAAATCTCCATCAACGAGGGCAGAGATTTTCCTGGAAAGATCCACAGCAATGCTACAATAATGAAAATGTTCTAGAATCCCTGTACTGTCCGATATAGTAGGCAGCAGCCACATGGCTACTAAGTATTTCAAATCTCCAGCAAACTGAGGTTTTAATTTTATTTAATAATTTATAACAATTCAAAGGTGGCTAGTGGCTACTGCATTAGCATAGATTTAGATATAGCTTTGCTTGCTACTTTAAAAATATATTAAGACTAAACTTGAATTGGTCTTATTTCTAGTGTTTAATATAAAAAAAAACGTTCAGAGCCACAAAACAAACTTCATGCTACAGTGGGAAACACAACTTGGGAAACACAATTTGATCTACAACGTGGAATCAACCCCAAACAACTGGTGCATAAGGAATGTGGGGGTGGCATCATCTAAATTTTAATAGGTTGGAACTTGTATGCAACTCATCAGGCAGTTGCAGCCCAGAAAAGATCCTAATAACATTTTAGAATCTTGACTGACCGCAGAGAGAACCAAGGTTCCTATCTAATGTTTTGTTTCATGAGCTATGATACTGGAAAGTTGCCATAACTAAGAGGGCACTGAGTCTTTCCACAGTTAACTGCTTTCAAAAGATACGCACTGCTACAAGTTAATTCTAAATCTTACTTTTTTTCTTCTTTTTTTAAATTATACTTTAAGTTCTGGGATACATGTGCAGAACGTGCAGGTTACATAGGTATACACGTGCCATGGTGGTTTGCTGCACCCATCAACCCATCATCTACATTAGGTATTTCTCCTAAATAAAGTATTTTTATACTGTGACAACTGAGAGTTTTGTGAAAACGCGACTTCCCTAAAAATGTCCTCACTATCCAGTCCCCTGAAGCAAAAACTTATAAGCCTTAAAAGTGAAAATCTCGCTGCATGCAGTGGCTCACGCCTGTAATCCCAGCACTCTGGGAGGCCGAGGAGGGCGGATCACTTGAGGTCAGGTGTTCAAGATCAGCCTGGCCAACATGGTGAAACCCCAACTCTACTAAAAATACAAAAAAATTATCCAGGCATGGTGGCGCACACCTGTAATTCTAGCTACTCAGGAGGCTGAGGTGGGAGAATCGCTTGAACACAGGAAGTGGAGGTTGCAGGGAGCTGAGATGACGCCACTGCATTCCAGCCTGGCAACCGAGCAAGACTCCATCTCAAAAAAAAAAAAAAGTGAAAATCTTCTAGCTTACACCTACAAGAGGGATGAAATATTTCCTAAGTAACTACAAAGACTTACTTGGAAGCAAGCAACTCCAAAGGAAATTCCTGCAACGACTCCCATTTCTGACTCTATAATGGTCATCACCTTTATAAAACAACCCTAATGGGAGGAAAAAAACAAAGATTAAATACAGCACAAGCAGCCTGTGCTTTTCTTTATGGTAATAAATACTTCGATCATATAACTCTGCAGAAAGATATATTTATGGTAATAAATACTTTGATCATATACCTCTGCAGAAAGATGTATGTATCATAGCCTTTGATTGTCATTTTATTGAAATCTATTCTCTTCCATATGTTCTCAACAGAACAAATAATTATTCCCAATTATTTCCACCTTCTGGATTATATATTTAAAAGTGTTACTTCACTTGAACCCAGGAGTTCAAGGCTCCAGTGAGCTATGATCACAACATTGCACTTCAGACTGGGTGACAGAGAGAGACACTGTCTTTAAAAAAAAATACTAAATAATAAATAAACAAAAAAGTGTTACTTGCTGGCCGTCTGAACTCAATTCTTACCCGCCCTATCTATTTCAGCTTATATTTAAAAATTAAAAACTGGCCAGGTGCAGTGGCTCACGCCTGTAATCCCAGCACTTTGGGAGGCCAAGTCAGGTGGATCACAAGGTCAGGAGATTGAGACCATCCTGGCTAACACAGTGAAACCCCGTCTCTACTAAAAAATACAAAAAATTAGCCAGGCGTGGTGGTGGGCACCTGTAGTTCCAGCTACTCGGGAGGCTGAGGCAGGAGAATGGCGTGAACCCGGAAGGCGGAGCTTGCAGTGAGCCGAGAACGCGCCACTGCACTCCAGCCTGGGCGACAGAGCGAGACTCTGTCTCAAAAAAAAAATTAAAAACTGGGTCAATTTTGCATTCAGTTAAGTCTTCAAATATTGCCAAATAGAATATTTTAAAAGGCACCTTACTTCATTGTTTACTTTGTCTGCATCTCTCTGTGGAGTACAATCTTCAAGTTTACAGCAACTCTTAGGAAATCCTTTTTCTGAGTAATAATTAGTATCTGTCCAATCTCTATAATCGGTGACACCACAACAATGCAACTGAAAAACCCAACAAAAGCATTTACAGTTTATATTACAACTTTGTAGTCAAACATTTAACCTAATATCCTCTATTGCAATTTGTGCTCAAAACATTTACTAATCTCAATGATCTCTCTCCTCAATTGATTCAAGAGATGAGCACTGGGTCCCTGATTAGCACCATGCATGACAGTTTTGTATTGGCCTTACTTTCCTGCTATAGTTGGTACTAACTGTACCTGGACTATGATGTAAGTGGGGAAGGAAGAGAACAGGTGCACATGTGAGGAAAATGAAACACGTCACACTTCTTTCCCCTACAGGTGGATAACATCTAGTAGCCAGACTCTGCTCTTTTCTCTGAGGCAACAGGGAATGTGTTCCCCTCTAGGTGGTGGTTACCACTTACCGTATTTTGGATCTTGTCTACTGCATGGCTTCTATAATCTCCTGTAGAGTTATACTGCTTCAAAGCCTTCTCATAATTATTCTTAAAGCTGTTCTTAATCTATAGCAAAGAAACACAATGTCAGTAAGAAAATCCTCTAGAAAGTTTTTGGTTTCAGGTCAAATAAGTTCTCGAATCTGACCAATGGTCATATCTTTAACTTCCATGGTACAGTCCTGTCCTCTAAGGGGTATAGGTTAGCTGAGGGGACTACTAAGCAAATCATTAAAATATATGATGAGAACCACTACAAGTTCAAAGTGCTGTGGAAATATGTATTTATCTGAGTGGCAATGCAGTATTGCTGTATTCTGCACCCTGCTAATTTTTCTCCACTTTAAACTGAGTTCAAATTCGATGCCTATGGAATTTGTAAGCTACAAAACCTTACTTTGGGAGGCTGTGCTACCACTTTATAAGAACTCTCATTAATGAGCCTTTGCTACTCACCGAATGTTATTTGAACAACCCCAAGTTTACCTGTTTTCTAATTCAGTATTAAGCTTTTTTTTTTTGAGATGGAGTCTCGCTCTGCTGCCCAGGCTGCAGTGCAGTGGCGCGATCTCGGCTCACTGCAAGCTCCACCTCCCGGGTTCATGCCATTCTCCTGCCTCAGCCTCCCGAGTAGCTGGGACTACAGGCGCCTACCACCACGCCCGGCTAATTTTTTGGGTTTTTTTGTATTTTTAGTAGAGACAGTTTCACCATGTTAGCCAGGGTGGTCTCGATCTCCTGACCTCGTGATCCACCTGCCTCGGCCTCCCAAAGTGCTGGGATTACAGGCGTGAGCCAACGCGCCCGGCCCAATATTAAACTTCTGATGATTTGCATTAAGTATATCCAATCTTTTCAAAATGCAAGGCATAAGAAGGTTATCAATTTTGTGATTTGAATATTTTCCTATCAGCAAAGTTATAAATTGTACTATCTCCGTTTTAATAGGTATTTATACACAGAAAAACGACAGGGAATATAAGTAAGTAATTTTCTTCTGGTGACTATCAGTCTTTACAATTTTCTAAATTTTCTTTTAAATTAGAAGTGGACCAGAATTTTTACAAGAAGGCCATTATTGTCAGCTACAGGTTTAAATACAGAGGTCTGACTCTTCTACTTTAATAAATCCATTTTTATCTCTCAGAGGATAAATGTAACATGCTAAGCTTCCCTAATTCAGGCTTACCTCATGTCTGAAAACAAATCCTACGATGGCAGCGACCAGTTCGACCAAAAAAACGAGAGTCAGAAACATTGCATACTGCAGGACAAGAAAGAATGTCCAAGTCAGCATAAATAAGATACAGCACAACTGCAAAGGGAGTCAAAGAAAAAATAATGGTCGTCTTCTCAATTAGTTCATCATGTTTTCATTGAAAAGGGCAGGGAAAATAACAACATGTCTATTTTGAAAGTGGAAACTGGCAGCTGAACTGTTACTTGATAAGTTTCCATAAGGAACAGGAAAAATTGTAAAGGGCCATGGCCAGTTCCAAGAAAGGAATTCTATAACATACAAAACTTTTCTAAAACCAAGAATCAATTCTAATGAAAACAAGGACTCACCAGTTTTAGCATCCATGCAGAAGCTCGGCAGGTAGCAAAACAACCAAAGGTGCCCAAAAGAATAATGACGGTACCAGTAGCAATGAGCACGAAGGGGACATTGGTGGCCTTCTCATTTAAAAGAGAAAAGTAATTCTCCAGGCTCACCTTGCCCCAAATGCCAACTGCAAGAAGGATAACGCCAGTGATCTATGTGGGAATTCAGAGAATACAAACAGTTACGCACTGTGTACAGCAGCATCTTCAAATCACAACGCATGAGGTATTTAAGGCACAATAGGTGTAATATGCTGGGATACGGCAGACAAGGGGGAAGAGTAGAAGGGGTTGGGGGGGATCTGCACACAAGAGCAGGCTGTGGACCAGGTATCTTATCAAAATTCTTAAAATTCATCTTTTTGTGTGTAAACACAAGCCCATGGCATATTTGCCCTAGGGATCAAAACTTCCTTAACTATCTTACTCCAACCTTAGGAAGAAAACCTTGAAGGGGAAAAAAAAAAAACGTGATTTTATGAGTTCCAGAAACTTCCCCCGTCCTCTCCAGTTAGGGATGGGCACAGGGTACAAAGGACTGGTACACAAAAGCAAGCCCAAGGATAGACTGGCGGGAGTGGAGGCATACCATACTTACCTGCGAAACACTCCTCTCTTACGAAGCAGTGAAAAGAAAG